>NC_045434.1:54523818-54615405 GCF_002776525.5 Piliocolobus tephrosceles | reverse complement strand
TTTTTTTTTTGAGACAGAGTCTTGCTCTGTCGCCCGGGCTGGAGTATAGTGGCCAGATCTCAGCTCACCGCAAGCTCCAACTCCCGGGTTTACGCCATTCTCCTGCCTCAGCCTCCGGTGTAGCTGGGACTACAGGCGCCCGCCACCTCGCCCGGCTAGTTTTTGTATTTTTTTTAGTAGAGACGGGGTTTCACCGTGTTAGCCAGGATGGTCTCGATCTCCTGACCTCGTGATCCGCCCGTCTCGGCCTCCCAAAGTGCTGGGATTACTGGCTTGAGCCACTGCGCCCGGCCACATAGCAATTCTTAACCAGAATGATGCAGCCATGGAAGCATGGTGAACACTTCCCAGCTATGCTGTGAGCACCTCAAAGATTTGATGCTGGCTGGGCCTGGTGGCTCATGTCTGCAATCCCAGCACTTTGGGAGGCCAAGGCAGGCAGATCATTTGAGATCAGGAGTTCAAGACCAGCCTGGCCACCTGACCAATATGGTGAAACCTCATCTCTACTAAAAATACAAAAATTAGCCAGGCAGGGTGGTGAGCGCCTATAATCCCAGCTACTTGGGAGGCTGAGGCAGGAGAATCACTTGAACCCATGAGGCAGAGGTTGCAGAGAGCAGAGATCACACCACTGCCTGACAGAGCAAGATTCCATCTCAAGAAAAAAAAAAAAAAGATTTGATGCCATGCTTTGACTAATGTGCAGAATTTATTTCTGCTCTGAGTTTATGTATTGATAAGATAACACTGTTGGTTTCAGATCATGTTTAGTCAGACATGCTTGGTACCAGCAACAGGAGAAAATGTAGTTTAACACTAATCTGGCACCAAAGAAATATTTATGCTTATTGAAATGTGAGATTTTGCCTTATGGATATGTAAGAAAGTCTGCTCAGAGCAATACACATTCTTACTCAAACCAAGACAGAACTGAAGGATAGATAAGTGAAGAGTACAACTAAATGCCTTTGTCGTTAATGAAAGGCATTATGATTCAGTAGTAGCAATTGTGTGGTCATCATTAGTGACTTGTTCAATGCTCCTTTGAGTCTCTGAATTCCTTTCAAGTGTGCCTCCTGAAACTCTATAGTGGTAACTTCTTACAAAATGGAAAGAACTACCACAGTAACGTAACCAAAAGATTTGGGGCAAAAAGATTTTATCCTTCCCAATCAAGGCACCAGGACTGGTCCCTGGAAGGCTCCCCATATGAGAAATTCATAATGATGCTGGGTGCTGTTTGCTCCAGAATAGGATGAAAATAGTTAGCACTCTGACTTCCATTCTCGAGAGGCTAACCCCACATAGCACTTACTGGTCTCAGAGAAGGAAAGTAAGACTTGAACAAGTCCTGCTGGGTCCACATCATCGCCTTTCCCCTCACCTACATTATGAAGAATGTTAAGTGCCAGCAGTAGCTCTTCATAATGAAAGCTTCTCTTTCCTCCAGAAATCTAGACAAAATGTCTTCTCTACGAAAGAGTTACTGCTTCACAACTCAATTTTTAAAATGCTTGTTGAACAATTACTATTTTCCTCATACCTTTAAAAATACAATAGAGGTATTAAAAAAACCTCTTTTCTCAAGAATAGAAAGGTATATAATATTTGGGGAAGACATAGGACATAACTAGACTTGTGATATGTATATAATAAAGGCCTAATATTCAGGTCAAATGTATAGGACACACAATGAGTGCTATAGAGGGGTCAGAAAGGAAGGCATCAATTATGACAAGAGTTGATAGAGGGAATTTTCATGAAGATTCTACAGAATAGTGTAAATAATTGATGGCTTTGAGATTCAAATTCGATTACTACTTATTGAGTATTTACCATGTCCCAGATAGCAAACTATGAACTGTAACAAAATTATTATAATTTTGCAAAAAAAACAAAGACTGGAAGAAAACTTGAAAAAATGTGTATGGATGATATATGATGGTTTATCATCATGATGGTGATGACCGGTGATGATTTTATTTCTTCTAAAAGTTTTTCTTTGTTAGTATTTTGTATTGTGCATGCAATAAGTAATGAAAAAGAATTTGTAAGATTTGGGCATATAAGAAGTAATGAAAACTGTTTTATAATTGGAGAAGATATGGTATGCAAAAAACATGAGAGATAATTAATACATCATGTGCTGCAGACAACGGGGGGTTAGAGTGAGACAGGGTCATATTACAAGAAACTTTGACTGTTTCACAGAGGAGTTTGTGTTTAACCATATCTACAATGGGAATCTCTTAAAGTTCCTGAGATGAAGGAGTCATTGAAAGGCGATATTTAGAAAGATTACTCTTGCAACATACAGTGAATATTTCAGCCAAGAGAGATTAGACATAAAAGAATCACAAATAAAGGACTGAAGTATGAGGAATGTGAGCAACTGAAGGGTTGGACTAGAATCACAGTGGAAGAGATAGAATCTGAACCCAGGTCTGTCTGTCTGTCCAAATCCCAGGATTCTTCTGCTTTTTTTTTTTTTTTTTTTTTTTTTTAAGAGACAGGGCACTGCTGTGTTGCCCAGGCTGATCTTGAACTCCTGGCCTCAAGCAATCCTCCCATCTCAATCTCCCAAAGTGCTGGGATTATAGGCATGAGCCACTGCACCGGCTGATTATTCTACTTCACACACCTGTCACATTTGGAACCAGATGAACCTTGATTCTACTCTACTCCTTCCCCACTTTCAAACTCCTCCACCAATTTGTTCCTGAGAACCTGGGGCACAACCTTAGGATATCCACCTGCAAACCAAAACTTTCTTTGAAGTAGCAGATTTTATCTTTGCAATTCAAGCAACACTTTTATTTTCTTATATTGTGTATTCATATTTGTTTTAATATAAAATTAATATTTAGAATTTTATCGAGTAAAATTAACAAGTACGATCATGCACTGTGCAACATTTCAGTCAATGATGGACTGCATATATGAGCTATCTTAAGTGATTCCTTAAAACTAGCAGTTTTACTACATACATAGAGTTTAAAAAGCAGTTTTACTATTCACAATAGAGAAGGCATGGAATCAACCTAAATGCCCATCAATGATAGACTAGATAAAGAAAATGTGGACCAGGCACGGTGGCTCATGCCTGTAATCCCAGCACTTTGGGAGGCCGAGGTGGGTGGATCACAAGGTCAGGAGATCAAGACCATTCTGGCTGACATGGTGAAACCCTGTCTCTACTAAAAATACAAAAATTAACTGGGTGTGGTGGCATGTGCCTGTAATCCTAGCTACTCAGGAGGCTGAGGCAGGAGAATCGCTTGAACCAGACATTCAGAGGTTACAGTGAGCTGAGATCGCACTGCTGCACTCCAGCCTGCTGACAGAGCGAGACTCCATCTCAAAAAAAAAAAAAAGAAAAGAAAAGAAAGAAAGAAAGAAAGAAAGAGAAAGAAAGAAAGAAAGAAAGAAAGAAAGAAAGAAAGAAAGAGCGATACATACACCATGGAATACTGTGCAGCCACAAAACAATGAGATCATGTCTTCTGCAGGAACATGATTGGATCTGAAGGCCATTATCCTTAGCAAACTAACACAGGAACAGAAAACCAAATACTATATGTTCTCACTTATAAATGGCAGCTAAATGATGAGAACACATGGACACACAGAGGGGAGCAACACACACTGGGGCCTTTTGGAGGGTTGAGGATGGGAAGAGGGAGAGGATTAGGAAAAATAACTAATGGGTACTAGGCTTAATATCTGGGTGATGAAATAATCTGTACAACAAACCCCTATGACACAAGTTTGTCTATGTAACAAACCTATACTTGTACCCCTGAATTTAAAATAAAAGTTTAAAAAGAAGATTATAGCATTTTTACCTTACCTTTTCTGTATTTAGATATGTTTAGGTGTTGTGTTACAATTGCCTACGGTATTCAGTATAGTAACATGCTATGCAGGTTTGTATCCTAGGAGCAATGGGCTATATCATATAGCCTAGGTATGTAGTAGACTATTCTAGCTAGACTGTTTAGGTACACTCTATGATGTTCACACAATGATGAAATCACCTAGCAATGCATTTCCCAGAATCTGTCCCCACTGTTAAGCAATGCATGACTGCATATTCTATTTTAATTATACATGGGCTGAGAAAGCTCTCCTTCAGCTACTGCAAATAAGTGATAATCAGGCCCTTTTTAAAAGTTTATTTACTTATATTTGGAGACAGAGTCTCGCTGTGTCACCCAGGCTGAAGTGCAATAGTACAATCTTGGCTCACTGCAACCTCAACCTCCTGGGTTCAAGCCATTCTCCCACCTCAGCCTCCCAAGTAGCTGGGATTACAGGTGTGTGCCATCACTCCCAGCTAATTTTTGTATTTTTAGTAGAGATAGGGTTTCATCATGTTGGCCAGGCTGGTCTCAAACTCCTGACCTCAGGTGATCCGCCTGCCTTGGCATCTCAAAGTGCTGAGATTACAGGCGTGAGCCACCGCACCTGGCCCAGGCTCTTTTTAAATCCCACAGAGAATGATCAAAATCTTCTAGATCATATGATTCTATGTTAGTAAGAAAGTTATGTCATATAGTTTAGATATAATCTTTTTAAAAAGTCTGATCATTGGTTCTACTCTTATAGGGCTGCAGAGAGTGGAGATGGAGGGAGCAGCACAAAATCTGAAACAACTCACATGACGTCCTACAGAGAATATCGTCCCACCAGTTAAGAAAACTTGGTTCTAGTGAGTACAATGATCAGGAGGATGTCAAAAATAAAATAAAATAAAAGAGGTAGATGAAGACTGAGATTAAAGACATAGAATGAAGAAAGGATCAATAGGATTTGGTAACAGAATGATACAAGATAATTTTAAAAAGAAAAAAATAAAAGGAGAAGAAGTTGATGACTCCCAGTGTAGGTGACTGGGAGAAACTTCAGTAACATCTTTAACAAAAATGGCAAAAAGTCCAGAAGTTTGCTGAAGAGAAAAAGCGAGTTCAATATTATTTATGCTGCCCTTCAAACAATAACAGAAGTCAAGTGGAAATGTCTCAAGAAATACATTTGGAGTCAACACTAAAATGTTGAGCGTTTAAGATAGAATATTGTTTCCCAGGAAGCAAGCAGTGCAAGCATGGAGAGGAGATTTTGAAGTTGGACGGTGATGTGCTGGCTCTGATTCAGCTGAACCCCAGGGAGAAGCAGCAGGTGCATGGCCTGCAAGGAAATCGTTCTGGAGAGAAGCAAGTAATAAGGAGTGTAAAATCTGGCACAAATGTAAATGTGAATAAAGACAGGGGAAATACCAAGATTTGGGTAAGATAAAGGTAATTGCTAACTTTAAGAAAAGTGGTTTCAATAGTGTAATGGGAATAGAGTGATATGAACGAGAATTTAGGAGAAATGGTGGTAAGCCACTGATGGGTAATGGAAGCTGTGAACATTTTTAGAAAATTCAGTGAAGTAATAGCCATCAGTGTTTTATAATAATCGTAATCTATCTAAATGAATTGCAACTTCCAGTAACAATTCAGGAGCAATACATAAGAGGTATCGATAGTGCCATATTATTGCAATTACATTGTTTCAGCAACGGTTAAAAAAAACGTGTAAATCCAAATGGAAACTCTTGATACACACATTTTTCTGAGGAACACCAAAAATTATCTCTGAACTAGAAACAATACACATCTCTCTGGGTGCTTTCCATTTCAACTGAAAAAATGTGAGAATTTGAACCAGACGATTTAGTAACCCTCTTTCTGGTACACAGAATGATTCTATGCTTTTATCAATATCCAAGTCTAAACAGAAGCAAAGTCCATGGTGAGAACTTTTATTAGTGATAAATTGCAATACAAGATACTCTGGAAAAATGGAGAACATCAGTGTTGGTACCAAAGGCTTCATAATCCAACACTTAATAGTTAGATATTCAGGATATTGAAGTTGCATATGTGGTGAAGTCTCACAATCTAGCTGCATTTATTACATAGGACACACATTGAGCATGACATTTATGTACTTATGTGTACATAAATATGGATTGATTGGTAAATTTATAGTTGATATTTACTAAGGAACTCATTGAAGTCCAGCCACTTTAATAGACCCCTAATGTTGAAATTAAACCAAAATAGTCCCTTTGATTTGTGAAAGAACCTTTTGGGTTTTTTTGTTTTAGAGATGGCGTCTCGCCATGTTTGCCAGGTTCGTTTTGAATTCATGGTCTAAAGCGATCCTCCCGCCTCGGCCTCCCAAAGTGCTGGGTTACAGGTGTGAACCACTGTGTCTGTCCTGTATAACCTTTTGTTTCTGCTGTGCCTCTTTTAGTAAATGAAGTAAATTATACTGTTCATTCCAACAAAAATTACCTTTTTTGATGTGGTTGTTTATGTTGAACTATAAGCATTTGCCAAACTTTGTTGAACAGAGAAGTTCAAAATGGCAACACAATTCCAGTAAAAAGCAAAGTTATGGCCAAGCTCAATAAAGAAAGTAACCTAGAAAGAACCCCTAATACATTAGCAGGGAGACTTTGGGGAGCGTAGCTTTATGTTAGGCTAACAAAAAGTAGGCCTATTACAATTACAATACCTCAACTGAAGAAAAATTGCCATTATTTTACCTTTTTCTTGTGCTTTCAATTAAAAACTGGCTTTAGAAGAGATGAGCCTTCTTTCTTAAAAATATATATCTTTCTATGGGTGTTAGGATGAAAATATACAACACACATACATACACAGGCTGATGATGCTGAATTTAAGAAGAAAACTAGGGAAATATATCAGAACCCTTGGAAATATAAACATCTTGTCAGTAAAATATCCAGATGGAGGTGGGGCGCGGTGGCTCACACCTGTAATCCCAGCACTTTGGGAGACCAAGGCAGGTGGATCACGAGGTCAAGAGATGGAGACCATCCTGGCCAACATGGTGAAATCCCGTCTCTACTAAAAATACAAAAATTAGCTGGATGTGGTGGTGCACACCTGTAGTCTCAGCTACTCAGAAGGCTGAGGCAGAAGAATCACTTGAACCCGGGAAACAGAGGTTGCAGTGAGCCGAGGTGGCACTACTGCACTCCAGTCTGGTGATAGAGTAAGACTCTATCTCCAAAAAAATAAATAAATAATAATAAAAGAAAAAAATATATCCAGAAGGAGACCTCAGAATCTGCACTCAATAAAGTAACTAGGTAATTGTATTTATAAAATAAACTGTCTCAATTTATACTACAAAAATAATCATCACATAATTACATCCTAACATTTTGGAGGCTTTTATAACTCTTTAAAATTCATGTGCAGTATTTGGACCAATCAGGTAAAACGTTACAAATATTATATTTGCAATTACTTTCCACTATATTTTTCTTCTGAAAAACTACTCTGTTTGCAGAATTCAAGCAGCTTTGGCTGCTTGAAATCCTGAAATACCTTTGTGCTTTCAAAAATCACACTTCATAAAGGGCATTTATTCTACAGAATTAAAGTTTACTGAATAATAAATATACTTTAAGTGATGCAAGCTGTCAAAACCCTTGAATGTTGAAGTTAAAGCTGATAGCCCTTCATAATTTGTGTTGCTTTGGAAAAGGAAAAGAAGCAGAATGAGAATGATTAAGTAAAGGCAATTTCACCTTCCAATTTCTTCATCTTTGCCTATTTGTCATAAATAACAATTTAAATATCCTCGAAGGTTAATATTTTCTGATTTGATATGAAAGTACAGAAAAAATTAATATATTCAGGCATAATATGAGGCAACAGAGACTGAAGCATCTTATTTGTAGCAAATTTTATTTTCAAATAACCATAAAAGGTATCCAATTACTCTTCAGGTTAATTTATAAGATCATGCAAAATGTAAACAGAAAGTTCCAAAAGAAAAAAACGTTCCTGACAATTCTAATATGTGAGGGAAAAGTACACAGAAATGCACACCAGGAACTTTCTACATATGGCTAATATCTGGATCTTTATTCTTGCTTGCTTTGTGTTATCTTAGCACAAGATAAAATGTAATGCAAAGAAGCAAAAAATTAATCCAAGGGAGGAGAAACTTATTGATGTGATACATGATAAGGGGAGGGTTAACTATGTTAATATTCACAGAGAAATGTTGCAAGTAGGGAATGATGTTAGATAAAATTATCTTATTCTGCAACACAGTTAAACAGAAATTTAGTTGTGGCAATAATGTTACTACTTACATCATAGTCATAGACTTTTCCTTGAGTATCATGCACAGTTCTGAAATTTCCCTCTCCCAACCTCACCACCCGCCCCCCCCCCCCCCCCCCCCCGCAACTGCCAGGGAACCTCATAAAATAAAATGGAAATTTTTCCAGAGGGCATTTAAAATAATATTTTAAGTTAGAATTATAATTTATTTTTAAAATAAGGTAAATCATAATATTATTCTGAAAATAAACTGTTGTGAGGGCAGAGCAAGTATTATTAAAATGTTTAAAACAATAGCAAACCATTAAACGAAACTTCCTATTTTTGACATTGACTGGAAGCAAAGGGCTGTGGCTTTACATTAGAGGCATTTTATTTGTATTAATATTGAGAGTTTGTTCGCAATTACTAAAAACAGAAAATATATCTAAAAGGCCAATCCAGAGTTTATCTACATATGTAGTTTCAATGAAAATTCAATGATATTTCTTCAATTTGGACTAAGTCCTACTGTGCTTATTTTGCCCTGTTGTGGAAGAGACTACAAAATGTTAAAGCTATTGAATGAGCTCAAGGGTACACAAACTCTCTACAAGTAAAGCTAGCTTTGTTTATAACATAGTTAAAATTTAAATAGCAAAACTTCATACAAAATTAGGTGTTTATATTTATTTTTTACAACAGTATTATCCCTAATATTCTCTTTAAGAGCCTAGAATGACATGATTCCAAATTTCCATTCCAGAGCTTCCCAGTTCTAATGCTTTCCACCACAATACGCCTTGCAGTCACACTGCAACAGAAAATGAGATGATATTTATATGTGGCTAATAAAAAACAATACTTTGGCTCCCAAAAAGGGTTATTATAAAAGAATGTATGGTAGTTTCCACTGGGATTTTGCTAAATAAAGCTATTTATATTTTAGGTGATGAAAAATCACCTAAGTTTTAAAAGTGTTTGCTTTGGGTCCTTTATTATGGAGTTTTATCCTTATTTGAGGTATCAAAAACCTACCCACTATGTAAGTCAGTATTAAGGTGGCTATTCAACCAAAGCGCACAGACACTAACTCTCAGTGAAGCTTTTTGCCCAAGATCAATCTGCCAGAAGTTAGACTAACCCAGGCAATTGGGAGGTAGAAGCTATGAAAATTTAGTGTCCTGCTCTCAACTAAGAGGTCCACATTTTTCTATTCCACACCGAACAGTAAGTGTGCAGTTGCCCAGACTCAAAGACTGTTTTACATCACAGTAAAGCACAATAGACCTTACAACTCTGCCTCACAGGCTTTCTCTTCCCACTCACATAATTAGTACTCCTTTCTCTTTCTCTCTCTTTTTTTTGGTTTTAAAAAATGTGCCTGTTTCAAATTTGTATTATTTTTTTCAGATGTCTAATTTCAGTTGTGTTCTTTCCCTCTCTGGTCTCTTCCTGCATTTCACATACCAGACAAATATTTAAAGGTCTGTAAAACCAGGCGAAGTTCCAAAATACTTCTAAATGAAATTGCCATAGGTGACAGAACAGCGAAAGAAGGCAAGACTGTAGGGCAAAGATTTGAATAAACTGGCTGGAAATGCATTGGAAAATATTTCAGCTGCTATAGCTGTGGATGAGGTTTCAATGAGGCATACACATTCAAGTTACTGACAAAACCAACATGATTTGTGATCACTGAAAATAGTCTACTTGTCATGGTGCATTGCTTTTTTTAGTAGTAATAAGTTGCTGTCTCTTCTTTAAAATTTTTTCTTTTTAGCATTCAGGAAGTGAAAGCATTTAAGAAAACATTCAAAATTCTGAGAATACATGTAAGTGAAATATTTAATGTCTGTCATTCATAAAAGTTACATCATTTACATAGGGTTCATTTGTATATAATAAAAATTTCATCATAATGAAAAATTTTCTGGAAATTATATGTTAGTTTGTTTAACATATGCTTTGGATATACAGCTAAATAGGAACAGCTAAAAATTTATTCTTCAAATATTCCCTTTAACAATTAAAAAAACCTCATTCCTAAATATTTGTCTGTCTTTCCATTTGCTTTTTTGTTTGTAATAATCATATGTAACTTGAACTATGCAAAGATTGGATCTTTTTATAGTTCAGAATATATTTGTATACTTCAATAAATTTGTTCATTGCATAGCAAACATGTAAACTCACATAGGATCTATAAATTTTACCCTAGTAATCTAAAAAAGTTGCTGAAATTTTACCCAATAGTTTATTCTAAGGTTTATTTTGTTGTAATTTGGGTTCACTTTATTTTTTATTTGTAATACATGTGGCAATTGAATACAACAAATGAAAATAAGTCATGAAAAGGTAAATCCAAGTAATTTTATCCTAGATTACCAGAATTTAATCTCA
The DNA here is from genome assembly GCF_002776525.5 of Piliocolobus tephrosceles. NCBI lineage: Eukaryota > Metazoa > Chordata > Mammalia > Primates > Cercopithecidae > Piliocolobus > Piliocolobus tephrosceles. Next base: position 54,604,864 of record NC_045434.1, on the reverse strand, counting down.
TTATGCTGTTTGTATTTTTTCATTAGTATAACAAGTTGTAAATATACTGTGCTGCCTCTTTAAGTGTTCAAAATTAATTTCAACAGCATGTGTTTAACATAAAGTTAACTATGTTTGCATCAAATAAATGTTTATTAATGAAAGCTATTTATCATACAAGAAACAGCAAAGATAAGTCATCATACAGAGGTGTACACTAGAGGTGACATATGTAAAAGTGCATGCAGAGATTTCTGTTTAAAAAGGAAGTAATAAACAATAATACTAAAATTACTGGGGTTTGATCCCTATACTCTTAAATGGGTGATAGCTTTTCTTTGAATTTACAGTTGGAAAATGCCATTAACAGGACTAATACACATTAGCAAGCAGGTGAAATGAATGTTTTGGACTTTATTTTACAACTATTTGTGCTTGACAAATGTGTGAAATTTTTTTCAATAATAATTTTTTTCAAATATGGGGTGGGCATATTACTGCCAGGTTGCTCTGGTTTTGTACATGGTTTATCTAACTTTGTTTAAACCACATAATTTCAGGCCTTCAGTTGTGTTAGACACCATAAAGAACACAAGTTTCGTTAACATTCGGTAAATGACATTTAAGTCTCTCTCTCTCTCTCTCTCTTTCTTTTTTTTTTTTTTTTGGCTCAATAAATTTTTTAATGTATGATTATCATAACCTAATAGTGTCTTTGTCTTCACTGCAGTGGATTTCCGATCAAACTTTTCCCCTTCTTTTAATACTTTAGGGAATTTTCAAACGTCGGGATGTTTGGCTGTAATGCCCCAAGATTTGTTCTCCCTGAAAAAAATCATAGTGACAATTTATTAACTACAGAGCAACTTGGCTTTTAGGGGTCTGCAATTTCTATTTAGATTTACAAATATCCATTTGTGCTCAATAGACCTAACATGAAATCTTAATCATATTTAAGGTTTCTTTCCATGCAATTACTTTATATGCTAGTTAGCCTTTTTATTCTAAAAATTGGACTGAGTCAAATCAGTGGGGCATTACTTTTATTATAAGCAAATATATTCAAAGGTATTTCTAGGTTGAATTACATTGCATGTGCAACAATGTGCAACATTTCATATGAATCAGAAGTTTGGAAATCTAAAAACTATTTGTATGTTTAAATATTTCTAAAAATTTTGTATTACCATTGAATAGCTTTTATATAGATGCTGGAACACATTAGTACAGTTAAAACTTATATAAAACTGATGGGAAAGAAAACTCCTTAGATTCAAAATGGTTTATTCACACAAATTTAATAGGATATATCACAATTGTTTGGTCCATAAATATTTAGGGGAAATAGTTTCTATACAATGCATTTATCAATAAACAAAGAAACATGGACAATTTTGCTAGACCACTTACTGTACTATAAACACGAAGCTCAATATATAAGATTATTGAATTTATCAACTATATTTGAAAGAGTGCACAACTGCTTTCTATGACATGTTTGTCCCCTCTAACAGGATACACCATAAAAAGAGTTTCAGAAATAAGAGGTAAAACAGTACAAAACTAGTGAGGTGTCAAAAGGGCTTAAAACAGTTAATTTAACAAACAACACATATATCCTGATTTTTCACAAACTTACTTCCAAGTTATATCATAAGGCACATAGGAGAACTGAGTTATAATTAGTCTACTTAATAAAGTAGATCTATAGTACCATATATTGTTCTGTCAAAGAACAAAATTTATAAGTGTCAATATTTTACCTGTAAAAGTGTATTAATAAGATCTCAGCCTTACCAAGGTTGTTTGGTCTGGTTAGTGGTAAATGCCCAAAATGTAATAGAAATATGAAAAGTCAAGATTTAAGCTCCATATAAGATGATAACCATACTTGCTAAATATATAATGGCAATCACACCTTTCTTCTGTTACAGTGTTAACTTATCTTCCATCATCTTTTTTTTTAAAAAATAAGCTACTTTCTGTGCTAATTTTCTAAAGACCCTGAGCAAAAGTTACAATAATGCACTTTAATGTGGGCAGTGAACTGTCAATATGTAACCACACATTTATACAGCCAGAAGGACACCTTTAAAATCTATTAAATAGCCACTTCGACCACCAAAGGAGATTTAAGGGGTCCAAAAAGTGGAGAATATGTGCAAAGTTATTCTTAACAATCCACTAAAGCAAGACATATATCTTGACTTCTTTTTTATTTTTTTTAGGAAATCCACAATCTAATTGGTATTTAACTACAACAGAAGCGTAATAGATGAACATTCACCACTGCCCAGACCATTAAGATTTTAGCTTAAATTAAAAGAAAAAAAATACTACTGTAAACTAGGAAATATATTCAGATCAGCATCCACAAGGCTTCTGAGTTTATCTACTTTAAGACTAATAACTTCAAATCTCTACTATCAGAAAAATTATTTTCAATACATAAGTCAACCTATGTCAAAATAAAATAAAACAAAACAAAACCAATTGTTGGTATAAGTCTACCAGGCTGGGTATTTTAAACATTATTCATAAAGAATGCCAGATACAATATCATGGTACAGCTGAAGCCAATTAATAGAGCTATTAATTAAATTATACTGATTTTTTTACTTCTTAAAACATTATATTTTGCTTATTTCCATTTTCCCTGGGAAAAAAAGTAACTTAGAAAGAATGGTTTCCGAGCTATTGATTTTAGCTTTAGGAGGTTAAAATTATGGAATGTCAAAATCTATACGGAATTTTCATGGATACACAGGGAGATTAAGTATTTTTCAAATGTTGAAAAATAAATAGTCAAGTAAAAAGTTTTTAGAGTTGTACACCCCTAAGAGAAGGAAAAGTCACATTCCTGTAATAGATTTCTCACCTAATTAATCATTACTATTTTAAATGTCTGTAGTTAATGCTTTTATTTCATCATATTCCTCACTTGAATTAGCAGTTCAGGTAAGAAATAGAAACACTAAAAACAAGTTTTCAATTTTAAGATTTAAAAAATGTAACGTTTTCAAAACTCCATAATCACACATACAATTGCAAGATTTAAGAAGTAACTAATTAATTATCTGGTTCTTTATTAACCTAATCATTTAACTGGGAATATGATTATTTGCCCATAATAATACCACTCTTTTTTTTTTTCTTCGAGATTCTGGAAATAAGTAACATACAATTTTAAGAGGCACTTACTAGAATTATTCAAAAACTCTCCTTACCAACTGAAAGAGCTAATTAATTAAAAAAAAAAATCCAAGTACACTTTGTAGACAAAATATATTCACTTAAAGGAGACAATACTGTAAACTCATTTGCCAAGTGGCTGCAGATGCTACACACCAAGCTGTTATTTTTATTCCCCAAATATCTTGTGGGTTAGAAGAAAAAAAAAAAAAGTCTTGTAAATAATAAAATAATAATAATTAGAATAATAATAAAAAGAAGAGGAAGAATTTAAAAAAAAAAAAAAAAAACCAATGTTAGAAAAGGTTCGTTAAGGTAGTTTGTGAGGGGCTTCCGGATTCGTGGCTGTCCATGTTAGAGGTCACGGATGTCACTACAGTGATAGTGGGATTGGTCAGGTCTGTTAAAGTGGTCGCAGTGCCGGGTGGAGTGAGAGCTCCGCTGTCTGCTGAGGGCGGGGCCGGAAGCGACGTGCCATCAGCTTTATCAACACCCCCATTCTCCTGCCGCAAAAGGTTCCTTCTGAATTTGGCTCGTGCGTTTTGGAACCAAACCTGCAAACCAATCCCAATTGATTTCTTTACCGATGTTCATTTTTATATTTCTTTTCTTTCTCTCTTTTTCTTTTTCTTTCTTCTTCTTTTTTTTTTTTTTTTTTGGATATATGTTTCTCCTTTTAAATATAATTGTTTGTTTTTCTTAGGAGGAAAGGGGCTTTTTTTCCTTTCTTTTAAAACAAAGTTATTCAAGTAACACTACGGATTTATTCTCTCTCAACTGCACTTATTCCATCCTGTAGCATTAACGAGTGCCACTTGGAACAACTGATGCTTAAGCGGATATACCATGGAAATGAACACATGGTGATAAAGAGGGGGAAATACACGATGATTCTTCAACTGTTATAATAACTATTGAGAAGGGGCAGGGCCATTGAAAGTATGGCAAAGAAAGAATCACTCATATGAAATGGACATCACTGAAACAGACTTCAGGCCATTCGTGAGCTCAAAACACGGTATATATTCTTCACACAGAAAAAACTCCCAGGGTCACAGACCTCAAACAGCCTGAAACTGTTTAGCAGAATTGAAAATGCCTGCTATTTGTCACCAAGAAGCGAGAGAAGATCACAGGTGACTTACAGCAACCTATTATAATTTCATTACTTATATGTTCTTACCATGATGAGTTTAGGAAATCAATTGGACAGCAGAACTAACTTCCAGTATTTTGTTTTTAATTATGGTTTGTTAAGGCAGGAAAATACTTGCTCCAATTGGTTGCTGAAACATTAACCATACTTTTAGCTTTTCAGGAGTGGAAAAAAGGTTCCACCTGAATTTGGAAGGTGAGTGAGGCTGCCAAAAGTTTGCCGAGTTAACACAGTGCCAACCGGTCCCTCTCAAGTCTGTTCACTGAGCATAATATTAATGGAAATCTATAGAGCCACAGCCTGTGCAAATAACATCACTCACATTTGCACAGCAGTGAGTCAAGCTGTGCTGCCTTTGGAGGGCCCATCTCCACATACGTAGAGAGAATGTGGCTGTATTTAAAAAGACACTGGGTCTCTGTTTGGGAACCCTCCAGGAAGCCCCTGCAAAATCTCAGAACATCCTCTAGGGAGATAGCTAAGATAAACTAGTAAGAAGCAATACAGGAAATAACTGCATCACTCCAACCAGGGAAGAGCACTATTTTTACTGGCAAGGGGAAGGGATATGTATGCACAGTCAATGATGCACGTGTCTTACCTGCAAAACTCTTTTGGTCAGGCCTGTTTTCTGGGCAAGCTGCTTGAGGTCCTTGGCATCCGGATTGTGGTTGATGGCAAAGTAGGATTTCATGGTCCGGAGCTGGTGGTGCTTGAAAGAGGTTCGCATGCGCTTGGTCTTCTGTGAGGGTGGATAAGGCTGCTGGTCCCGGTCCAAGTGGTCTGCCTCATTCTCATTACAACCTGTTGCAGTAACAGTGAACAAACAACTACTCAGTGGAAATTCTTGCATTAGCTGACATGATGGCAGGCTGTATGACACTGCTATGGTAATAAAGCAGCAGTGAAAAATGCTGTCAACCCAATTATGAGTAGTATCTAGACAAAAAGAAAGAAGATAATTGCTAAAGTGAGCTGAACTTGTCTGTTAATGCAGATACAACCAAAGTTTATGCAATAGAAAAATATTGGTTAAATCCTCTCTTTTGCTTAATGGTTGCTAGAAGAATTTGAGAATATGAACAAACCCTAAGTAGTAAAGTGGGAGTGAGAGAGACCTAAGAGAGTGAGAAGAAGAAATCCTTTTCTAAACAGTTATTTGTACCAGCTTCCCATTGCCCACACTCACAGTGTTTTAAGACTCTACCTTTTGTCTGTATTTCTGGAATGAGACACACTGTCTGAGGTACTGCTTTTTGTCATGAGACGTAGAGAAACAAGTATTACCACTCTCTCAAGTCTGAAAGTTTCTGAGAGCCCGCCAACTAAGGAAGCATCTAGGTCAGTTCTAATGGTTAGCCTTTTCTCATATTCCTAGAACTCTCTCAGTCAGGAAAAACTTAGAAAAGGCTGAAAAAGGAGGAGAAGTTAGAAATTTAAAATTTGTGAATTTCTTACATAAACATAAGAATATTATTTGTTTCAGCGTTTAGCTATGACTGTTTAACGCAGAGCTATACCAGAAAGAAAATATTTTTCCCCTGGAGTGATTTTAATAAATATTTCTGAAAGAGAATGAGCCCAGACTTCCCTTCACACGGTTCATGCCTGAAGCGCTCCCCACAGCTCACAGTTGAGAGACACTGATGGTGCTTATTTCTAGGCTCAGATCTTAGTCCCTTTTGCTCCAGATGTGTGTGAGTGGGATGTGAGCTGTGCCCCTGGCTGGCCTGGCAGAGAGAGGGCGGCATTTTCTCTCCCCTTACAAAGACTTTCTCAGCACCAAGGGCAAAACAACCCAGTCTTTGAAACCAGCCAGAAAGTCATTATCCCCAGGATGTAAAGCTGCACATTTAAAGGGTCATTTCCAAGAATCTACTGGCTCTGCATAGGAAACACAATTGTAAAATGAAAACATTTTGTGAAATATTTACACAACCAACTTCAGCCAACTTCACACATTAAAGTGCATGGCAATTTTTTTTCTTTAAATTCTTCCTTCAGATAGTTATATAAATTTAGATCTAATCATCCTGCCTTGTACTGCTTTATAATAGAAAATCTGAAACCAACGTGACCATGTCATTCCAGGGAGAAAAAAACTTGAATCTTAAAAAAGGGAGGCATCCCTTAATATTAGCTCTTCCAATCTGCTTAATAAAATGTTATGTGCCTGGTAGGCTCTGTTTATAATTACTTTTTAAAAACTATTCAGCAAATCAGCATATTTACAGAAATAGAGAAGTTTTGTAGTCATCAACCAAGAAGTCAGCCACATATAAAACTCACTTAATAAGAAATTCCTCCTAATGTGAAAAGACTAGATACAAACAAATGTCTCCTTTGTTTGTATTTCCATAAGACGCGTAAGTAGGAGGACACACTTGGCAAAAGAACAGGTGAGTCCATTGGGGGAAATGACTATACCATATTCACCTTTGGATTGATTCCCTGAGTCAAACACAGGGGCAGGAGCTCAAGAAGCATTCAATCAAGACGTTGGGCCTTTTGTTCATCAGTAAATTACAAGTGGGTATTAATGCAAAATTAAATCAACTTGAAGTAGAATCCAAGTCAGATATACACATTTGAATGTAAAACGTAGGCTCCTTAAACTCCGCCAGAAAGGGTACCATATGTCCAGAGATAACAGAAAGAGTATGCGTTACATTTTATCGCATTTTGGCCCAGTGGGGATACGTCAAGTTCAAATATTCGACAGAATTGCACTTTCATATCCTCAAATGGATGAAACAGCATCTCTATGACCTACTATAAAACTATACTTATCTCCAGTAAACTGAGCCATATTTCATAACCAGATTATAAATATACCCACAAAAAATAGTCAAAGAGGCACACGTTAGTCGTCAGAGGGTTCTTCAAGTAAGATTTCTCTCCTATCATATGTAACATGTAACCTTTCCTGAACAACACATCAAATTGAATTTTACACTTGGGACAGAAGACTTGGTGTTTAAATAATGCCCTTGGCCATCTTTCCCCCATTCCACACCAGGGTAATATATACAAATGAATATGATTCCCAACATGACTATATAATCATTAATTCTTAAAATGAAATTTATGAAAAATAATTATAGTAAAATTCAATGAAATTGCTTCCCTGAAAATGCCTTCTACATCCATTATTGCTGATTAAAAATTCAGCAGAGCCTTTCAGTATGTTTTAAATACAGTTATAGGCCCCGTTTCCACACAAAATACATAATCCAATGTGTAAGGAGATAGCTTGTTGGGTCTTTATTAAACAGATATTACTATATATGATTTTCCTGTGACAGGTTATCTCATATTATGCAACTTAATCGAGAAATCTATTTCTTCTACAGAGTAACAGTGCATTATCTGGTGTTATTTATGTTTAACTACACATGCATTATATAACTTGCAAATGATTGTTTCCCCAAGGCCTGTTTCTATAGCTATAGGGGATTTCCCCACTCCCCGAATTATGAGATGAAATGATAACTCTTAAAAGTGTCTTAAATATCTACCTGTAAGTTCACATATAGTATTATAAAGTTAAGGAGAAGATCTAAATATTTTATTTCCAGTCACTTACGTGATGGTCACCCATCCTAAAGTGAGTGTCTGCTGTGAAGGTATGTAACCTTCTGAGAATTAACTGATCCCTGGAAGACCACTAGGGGTCAGTGCCAGGCTAATTTAACCACCAGGAACCTTAAAAGTTTGGATAGGAAGAAAGGACTTAAGGAAAGGATATTTTGAGAAGTGGCCAAAGTTTAATCTCTCAATTAATGTGTAAATTACACAAATAAGAGCTTCCTATCCTAAACTAAATCTTCTTCTCATCCCTAGAGGGCTTTATTTCAAGTTACAATTTCGGGTAAACTTTCCATGTCTCTTTCTAAAATATTTGCCTGATTAATTTGCACAGAGGTATAAACGAAACTAGGGACATTCTCATTAAAAGGCATTTGCCCTATGGCAAGCACTAGCTGGCTTTTGCCACGTTTCACATCTTCTCTGAGATTCTTTGAATCACAAACATGTTTTCTGCACATTTTGAAAACCTATTCTTATGGAAATTATACTTAGTTTAGTATCAACCTTACCCTTTATGAGACTTGTTTACATTTAATGTTTACATTTAATGAGAGATGGCAAGATAAAATCCAAAGAAGGCTAAAACAATGAGTTAAACTGGATTTTATTTTTTACATGTTAACATGTGTTTAATTTGCTGAAGGGTTTCTTTCCCTAGTTTTGTAACAAAGTGGCATCAGATTCACAAGCACTGTTTTAAATGATGGCCTGATTTCTGGTCAGGAATCTTCAAACCAATTCCCATAGATAATTTTAACCTGATCTTTAACATACATGTAGTATTTACTAGTATCTCTGGGGAAAGTCTAGAAAGGATGGAGTAGATGTTAACTAAGAGGCATCCAGTTTGTAGTGGTGCAAGGTACAAACTCTTCGGGCTAAGGGGGCCTCAGCAATTTTTCCCTCCTTTGGGAGCAAGACAAAAGTGACCTTCTCCACAACAACTTGTAGCAGCATTAATTTGCAAACTAAAGACCTAAGGGGCTCCAAAGGATTCTTTTATTCTTCTTAAAAATAAATTTGTACACTCTAGTTATTTTCAGAGAAGTAAAATAATCTAAATGCTACTGTTCTTAAAGTTCCTTGGATCTAACATGAAGTAAGATCCAAGGCAAAATCAAATTTAGCTAATTAGATTAAATAAAGAATAAAAAAGTCAGGCTTATCTGCTGTTTGGCTAGAAATCTTCACCCTTCTGAACTTTATCCGGGCTAAGAGATCCCTTCTTTCCAAAAATATCTTTCTAGTTGTGTATGAGTGGCTCTCTCTCTCTCTCTCTCTCTCTGTCTCTCTCTCTCTCTCTGTCTCCCCCTCTCATTAGGGCATTAGGCCCTTGGTGAGTGGCTTGAGATTCCAATGTCATCTTCTATTAATAAAGAACAATTAGTGCCCTGCCTGCCCTGCCCTGGGGACCACGCATCAAAGAAGATGAAGTAAGCATGCTGGGCAAAGTGGCCCCTAACCAAATCTCCCGCCCCAGCACAGCAGGGGCCAGTGTGAGGGCACGGCCACTACTGAGGGTTGCCAAAACCTGGGGCTTCGCCCGCTGCCCTCATACAGATTGACCGACCCTGGTGAGATTTGCAGTGAGCCGGCAGGTCCTTTTCTTTTCATCCAGCAACCCTGGTATGAACCCCCTAGGGACAAGTGCTGCCGCACAGTGTTCCCCATTGCTCCCCATTCTCCTGGCAAGGCCACCTGCTATGCTTGCCCATAAAGGATTCTCCTCTTCTGTTAGATCAGGCGGTATAGAATCCCAGGAGAGAGCCTAACAGAGGTCTGAGAGAGCAACCACTCATCCTGTGTGGGTTCTCCTGAAAACTAAACTCAGAGCAGGACCCTTAGCTCCACATTCACACTGGCTGTGTGATCTTGGGCAAATCACTTAACTGGCTGGACGCTGTTCTTTACGTTGACTAGCAATGTCAGGCACCATACCAGGCCCTGTGAACTGGAAGAGAAAAACAGGCAAAATCCTGTGCTCTGGGGTGCCTGTGCGTGGATCTGGGGGCATTCGTAGTAATAGAGTGGGGTTGCCATAATACGGTCCTCAACGTTCCTTCCAACAGAATGGTCTCCCCTGTCCTGAGCATCAGTCTGCTGAGATCCTCAGCCAGGTCTGGGCCAGGGCACTGAAAGCCAAAGCAGTTAAGTTCCTTAGGCTCCCCAAAAGTTAGCCAGGACTTTCTAATACCTCTTTTTTTTCCAGTGATTGGGACTCACAAAAAGAGCTTCTGTTCTGCTCAGAGTTAGAGTATCATCTGCAGAGTGGATCACCATCCTCACCTGGAGGATGGGAAGTGGGGGCCGGCTACCAACAATGGGAAATTGATGCATGTGAGATTGACACATGATAGGCGTGTCCCCCAAAGCAAGGAAGAATGTGTTCTTGACTTGTTGCCTGCGGGTTGTTTTTAATGAAGAGAGAAGGTGATTGAGTATAGATGAATGGTCTGAGATACCATTAAGCTTCCTCAGGGGGCCTGACCTGAAGGTTCTTTCAGTTGGCCAGGGGTCTGGATGTCTGGATGGTCTATCACACCGGGAATGAGACGGCTGGATGAATATCCTGACTTAGGAAAGACACAGGCTAGCTCAGCTGTGGAGAGTGATTCCCACCCCTACAACTGCTTTTTGCCAAGATCAGGGATTAGGTTTTTCAACACTCTTGCCAACCGTGTTCCTGATTAACTTTGGGCTGGTGACCACAGCCTCTGACCCCTCTAGACAGACTGGGGTTGGGCTCTGAAGACTTTTTTTTTCTTCAGTATTTAGGAAACCTCCTCCAGGATCTATAATTTGGCCTCCACAAAGAAATTGCCCTGGGGCTGTTTTGCTCCAACTGAGAGCCAGAAACTAATGGGCTCATTAACTAACCGGCAACAACGTTTTGGCTCTGCCTGTTTGGGGGAAGTCACTACAGCCCCATAGTTATGGATGTGTTTTTTGCCACAACCTAAATAAAGTGTTGCCTCTCCCTCCCCTCCCTCCTCCTCCCTCTCTCCCTTCCTTCAGAGTGACAGGGGGTTGTGGTGAGAACAGAGGCATCGGGCAAAACACACTCTTGCAGCAAGACTTTGGACGGGGAAGGAGCTCTAAGAAGTTTCCTCAGGGAGGCCGGGACTGCGCCAGGGGTGAGGATAGGGGGCACACCTGAGTTGTAATTGACGATGTCCACTCCCAGCGCTGGGCTCTTCCGCTTCCGGGGCCGCCCCTTCTGCACGGTGCCCGTACCATTGAAGTAAGGCAGGGCCAGGCCGCCGCTCTTGGCCGCCAGCTCCGTGTAGCTCAGCTGCGGTGGATACTCTCCTTGCAAGAGGGTCTCGAAGTGGGCGCGGCAGTACACCAGGCTGTCCTTCATGCCGAAATGGTCGCCCGTGGTCAGAGTCTTGTTGCAAGTGGAGCAGGTGAAGCAGCTCAGGTGGTAGACTGAGTCTCGGGCGCGCATGACCATCTCCGAGGCGGAAATGCCAAGGTGGCAGCGGGCACATCTCTGCACAGAGAACCTTCTGGAAGGAAACAGTTAAGTCAGGTTGCTAGTTGAAGCAAGGCAGAGCCATCTCCCACCCGCGACACCTGGGCTTGGTCTGCAGTGGCCTCAGACTGGGACCTGGTAGGGTTCCGGGAGGACAGGACAGTGGGCATTAATTTTATTTGACCATCGAACTTTTCTGATAAACCAAGACAGAGGATCTTTACATTAAAGTCAGAAGAATCGGGCAACTAAGTCTTAGTTTTCTTCTCTGTAAAGTGAACATTAAAACACATTTTTAAAAAAATTTAAAAAAGCAAACCACTAGTTAGAACGATCTAACTCACAGTACTAGAATATTAAATTGCCATGCCAAGTGAAAACAGTTAATCAATTACAAAATATTCTATGAATGAAGGAAGATACAATTATTCCTGGATGTGCGAGTGTGCGGGAAAACATGCCGACACAGTCCTGGAAAATGACGATTTTGTAGAGGAAAGGTTACTATTTTTTTAACCACTTATCTTGTTTGGGCTGAGAGCGGAGCTAGGTCACCTGCACATAGTTCTGTCTTTCCCAATCCAGAAATATAACTGAGAAGAATCAATAAAGACGCCTGCTGCTGACTTTTCTCTCCAATCTGGCGGACATGGTTGTAACTAGCGATAAAAGGACCCCGGAACCGAGTGGCTTGGGTTTTGGCAATGGCATTTATTCCTTTTCATAGTCATTTACAGAGTCTCCTGCCACCTGCGAAAACCTAACACTCTGTTGCTGCTGCCCGAGCCACTAGTTCAGTTTCAAGGCGCAGAACTTGCCCAATTCGTAGCAAGCGGAAAACAAAAACCCAGTAAAGTCTCAGTCGACGGAGACCACGTCCATTTACTCTTCCCCAGATTTCCCCAAGTTCCTCCAGCCAAGCTGAGAGGTGATGGGAGCGCGTGGTATTCGCTGATAGAGCTCTAGACCTTGAACGTCCCTCCCACCCACCCTCACCGTCGGTCAGGGAGATTGCAGCTTGAAGGCATAGGCAGTGGGCTTCCCTGGTCTTCGAAATGATAACCGCACTTGGAATGGGGCAAAAGGTGGGAGACGGAGAGGGGATTCCGAGCTCAGGCAGATAACCCCGCCAGGTGTACTTGGGCGGGCGTAAGAAGTGGGGGTGTAGGGGAGTACCTGTAGTAATCCTCCTTGCAGTAAATGCTACCGTCCTTGGCAAAGCAGGTGAGCTCGGACTCGAGGGCCAGCTTACATTCACAGCACTTCAGGCATCTCAGATGCCACTGTTTGTCCACAGCCAGCAGGTAGTACCTGTCCGAGATCTTGCCCCCGCAGCCGGCGCACAGGGCGGGCTTCTCCGGGCTAAGCGGGGGCATGCCCTGCAAAGAAAGCACACCGCAAGGCTGAGGAGGGCGCGCGGTGTCGCCGCACGACGCGGGGTTCTCCCCTAGGAAGACCGAGCCCAGGGCGTGCAGGGAGCGCGGCAGGGGCCAGGGTCCACTGCACAAAGGCAAAAGTCGGGGAAGACATTTGTGATTTCTCTCTTTACGGCTCGCTGGCTTTCTTCCGTATCCGCCTAAACCGGCATTCGCGTCCTCCCGGGACTATTAGCCTAAAGACATCCCGGCCATCAGAAGCCTCGCTTAAAAAGGACTGGGAGAATATTGACTATAGTTTGGTGATCGTTTCCGAATTCAAATAAATACAAGCTAAAAATTGTGGCTTTCGACGCACACAAAATAAAACAACGGAAATGATTGGGGAGTGAATGGAAATTTCAACGAGCACAGGTTATTTTAAACAAAAAATATTACAGTTTGATTTCTCTAAATTCTTATAAGCAGCACTGAAATCAAAAGCAAAGGGGAGATTATTGGACCTGTGCTCATAACTTGGTCGACTTTGTTTTGATTGAGATATATTTGGCAGACCCCGCTGTTTCCTAATTTTCAGGACTATTGGTCCCGTTCCCAATAAGTGTGTAAAGTGGCTGTTCCGAAAGAGGGTCCGTTGTCCAGCCCGCTCTATACAGTCCCCTCTTTCCCTAACATTAACAGGCGTACTGAGACCTTTGTCTTGAAAATCAGTTTAGTGCCCAAGTTACGCTTCCCTTCTGGGTCCCACTGACCCGACTGAGGATGCCCCAGTGGCCCCACCTTGAGGACCCCAGCCCCACTGCAAAATTTGGGTTTGGGTTGCTACTATTTGTTTTTAAACGTGATGACCAGAAAAACGGAAAAGGAGTTAACCTCCGGACATTTCCCTCACGACTAGCAGAAATGGGTTGAACTTCCCCATGAAATTTCAGCGGGCCTGAAAAAGTAAAGTTTAGCCCTTTACTCCGACCGGGGCCCTGGCACTGAATGAGTGTTACAAATATAGACACGTTCACCAGTTGGGATACTTGCCCGGACCCAAAACCCAGCTGACAGGGCTAGAGCAGTCTCCTGATTAGTTTGGGCTACAAGTTCTACTGTGGTACCAAAGGATCTACACAGCTATGTTTGGCTGAAATCATTTCCGGAGACTTCTGTAGTTCCCCCCCTCCAGTTAGTAATCGGGAAAGGGAAGCACTTAGATAAGTAATTGGTTTTCTTTATTAGGAGGACATAACTTTATCATTATGGATAGTAGAAACAGTGGTAGTTGATTAGCTTGTTTAAGGGTTGGTTATAAAGTTCATGCGTTTCGACTGGGTGCCGCGCTCCTTCGTATGTTTTATTTGACTTCCCCCTACACATGACACCCGCCCGGTCCCGGCGCTAAACGTAGTGCTGTCTCGTTAGAGGGACTGAGTCAGGATGCTAGAAACCCTGAGATTCTCTCGTTTAGGGGTCCCAAGACCCGAGCGTCTAGAGAACTGGAAATGACCCAGTCGCGTCCGAATCTGCTCCAAAGGTCCGGTCATCAGGGCCAGAGACTAAGGCCACCTGGGCTCCTGCTTGGCTCGGACGCCTGGGCAGCGCGCTGTCCTCTTATTGCTTGCGCCCAGCTTGCCCTCGGAGCTGCGGATCCTCGCCGGGGAGACTCCCGCCCCGGAATCAAGGGAATCTTGAGGTCTGTAGAAGATAATGCCACCTCCCCACTCCACCTCCTCCCAGCTCCTCTCTCTGCTCTTTCGGAATCAGCTGCGACAGAGGACAGCCAACTAATGCAGACATTTCAATTCAGAACAACGACCAATTCTTAGCCCTGCAGACCTAGGTGGACGGGAGAAAACCCACCCGCCAGCCTTAAGCGGACGTCTCTACGACCCGCCGCCCCCGATCTCCTCCAGCCAGGGAGTCGGCTTGGCTGAACAGAGGGCACAGGGGTGCCCGGCTCCCGCCGCGGGGGAGCCCTTCCTTACCGCGTCGCGGCCGTTGAGCTGGGCGCCTTTGGCCAGACGGGCCTCAGTCTTGGATCTGCGCTCCATCTCCTCCATGATGCCTTGGATGTGGCCTCCGGAGATCCCGTGGAAGAGCATGGCTGGGGGGCGGAAAGGACACGAGTTGTCTTCTGCTCGGCACCCCACTATTTCCATATACACACGCCCGGGGCTTTCAGCTCATCCGAATGAAGGAGGCAAGGGACTCGAGAGGGCTGCGCTGTGGGAGCGCAGAGAGGCTCGGGGATGGAGGGAAAGAGGGAGAGAGAGGAGGAGAAGAAAGAGGCGGAGTGGAAATCGGTCTGGTGGGGGAGCCTAGGGGAAGCGAAAAGAAGTGGGAAGAGTGGTGGTGGGGGAAGCCTCAGCGGCTCCCTGAAGGAGATGTGCAGAAAACAAACAATTCGGGTGGAGGGGAAAAGAGGCGTAGAAGGCGAATCTTACTGCTCTGAGAGATCGAGTTACTAATGGGAAACAACTGCAGCGGGGGGAGGAAAACAAAATCTGGTGAAGAAAGAAAATAGTTTTGAACACAAAGAAAGAAAAAGAAGTGCTATTTTCAGCGTTCCCTGACTGCTTGCAAGTTCCCAGTTCCTGTAGGTTGGGTTGGGGACTGCTCCTGCCTGAGCTGTGTCCAATTTGTTAAGAGACTAAAGCCAGCCCATTTTTGATAATTTAGTAGGAGGAGTTCTCTCCCCGGAGCTGCCACGGATTTTTATTCAGACAACAAAGACCTGTCATACTCCTCTCAACCCCCTGGTGATGGGCAAGCAGGACAAACATTACAAAGGGGTGGGGGGATAGAGAGCGGGGAGGCAGGAGGAGGGGGCATTTACCTCCCCCACAAAACACACACACGCGCGCGCACACACACACACACACACATCCAAGAGTTCCCAGCAGTCATGTTTTAAAGGGGAAAAGGAGCTCTTGTTGTCCCCGCCCTGGTGCAGGAGGCCTAGAGCCCGCCTATTTGATCCGAGTTCAAGATCAGACCTTGGCTCAGGACACACAGAATATCAACTTCAAACTTTGGGTTTGCTCCTTGTGGACTTTTTCATCCCCAGCCTGCAGGACTGTTACCAGAAATGCATAAATATTGCGCAGAAATGTAAGCACTTTACTGAGGTGGAGATGATGTTGGCTCCTCTCCCCCCCATCCCATCTTCCTCAATCCACTTTTAAAAGCAGCTGTCTGACAATGCAGGTCTTTGCCTCACCTCCTTGAAGGCTGGAGACCCTACTAGGTGTGGGCTTCATCCAAAGTGGAAAGGGCGTTTGGAGCGTCTACATTTCTCAGGGTTACTTTTGGCAAAACAATTTTCTTTGAGAAAAGCAGAGTGTAGGGGACAGGGCATGGACTTGAACACATGGGTATGCAGTTGAGCCTTGGCCATAGGGCGGCTTATTCTTTTCCCCGGTTCAGGCTTGAAGGAAGGCTGCCGGAGATTCTAATGTCTCATTTGAAACTTGCCAATGTGGGAAGCGACTTGGGGCCTCCCGGGAGCTTGGCGCCTGCCGCCGCAGGACTGGGCACTAGCCCCATAGCGTGCTGCTCCCACTACCCTGGCAGGACAGGGGACTTGTAAAACTGGGCGCACCCGCACATTCAGAAGGGTGTGAAGGGGACTCTTTGCCGTGGAGGAGGGGAAGGTGAGAACCGATAAGCAGAATGGCAGACCTGCTCCTCACAAGAGGTGGGATTGTTCTGTCGGCCTCTGTTCCCGGTAGCGGCGGCCCCTCCCCGGCCCCATTAAAAAGTGTCCACAATACTCTGATATTGTCGATTCATTCAAACAGCCACAGGCCCCCTAGGGGCCCGAAGCACTGCGGCAGGAACCAGCGTGGCTTTACCCAGAGAGCAGGACGCGCGGGCCTCTCTCTGCTCCTTTCGTCCGGGTCGTCAGCCTGCGTTCCCCACTACTTCCCGCCGCCTTTCCCAGGACTGCGGTGCCTGTGTCCTGGCACATCCCAGACACCTCAGAAGAGCCGCCGGGCAGCAGACCCACTTCCCTCCGCCCGGGGGAGCCCGACGGGGAACTGTGGCCAAAGCTAGAAAGACCACGGGAGAAAATCCAGGGAGAGAGGGAGAAAGGGAGGGAGAGAAGAAAGAAAGAAAAAAGGAAGGGAGAGGATGAGAAGAAGGGAAAGGAAGGAAGGCAGAAATAAAGCGAGGGAGGAAACGGCCCCTGGTGCAGCAGCCTGACTTCCTGTCCCAAAGCGTTGCCTTCTGAGGCTGCTGGAGTGGCCTCTTCCATGAAACTCAAGACTCTAGTGCTTCCCCTCCTTTTTTCTCAGGGTCAAAAATAATGTTATTTGCAGACTGGACTCAGTTTAGGTCCTCCGGGTGCCAGAATGCAGCTCATAAAACACAATTTCACACAAAAATGAAGCCAATCAAGTGAACTAAGCTGGAGACATCCCCCTCCTCCTTACTTTGGCAGCTATACCTGACAGCAGGGCTGCTATTTACTGTAAGTAATGTAATTAGCCCCTTTGGATGGGAATCAATGAGCTTTTCAAACCCACGTGCACACAAGAAGGGCCCTGAGGAGGGGCTGGGGGCAGCAGTCCTTTCAGAGACAGCAGGTCCTCTCACAAAGGGGCAGATTGCCTTCACACAAGTCAGAGGCTAAACTGACTCAGAGCTGGAGGAGGAGAGGGAGAAAGAGGAGGAGGAGGAGGAGGAGGAGTCTCTGCGAAGTCCACTCAGTCAATTCACCCAAGGAAGCTCCAAGCAAAAAGTAAATACAGGACTTCAACTGACTTTGTCTAGTTTCTGTGCTAAACCCTCTCCCAATGCCCAAATGGGGCTGTTTGAAATTAGGTTTGGTTCTTGTTGCATATTGCCCCTACTCAGCAAAATCAACAACAAAGAAGGCAAGAATACCACTGTTTCCTTGCAAGAGATAAAACTTTGGAGACTGCATGCAGGGAAAGTTAAACAACTCCAGGAAAAAGCCAGAACTTTACAGAGTCTCCAGGGAAGCCAAACACAGAGGTTTTGTAAGCCCTCCAATCATCCATTCATTCTTCGATTCCACACATATTTGTTAATCATAGGTACAGGCAAGGCGGAACACCTTCTGCAATCAGTTTCCAAGTTGAATCCTAGCTATTGTTGCTCTTATAAAACTCAGGTTATAAGTTCCTGCATTCAGTGGCATTTGCTACTTCCTGTAAAGAAGCAAACTGCCAGGATTCTTCCTTCGCCGCAAATGCAGGAAGTCCGGAGAAAGTTGCGGGTGGGGTGGGGGTCTGCTGGAGTTTGGGAGGTCCTTGTTAGCTCTGCAGAAATAGGTCCCCATGGGTCCAGACCTGCCTCCTCTAATAGTTCCTAAGGAGGAAGCCCATGAAGAATGGGAAGGAATGCCCTCAAATTGGGTGTGTGACCCTGGGTTTTCTACTTTTTGTCTTGGAGCCCCCAAGAGAGATTGCCTAAGAGCTCCCCGCTCCTCATTCTCAAAGGACTTTAAGCACTTTAAATAAAGAGAGCATCTTTGTACTCCTTTCACCTCTCCAGCAGAGGGGCTGAGGCCCGGTGGCTGGTGACAAAAAAAAAAAAAAAAAAAGGAATGTTCCCCCTTCTCCCAGCTCTAGTCTGAATGGCCCGCAAGTGTTCTATAAAAATTAGAGTGTTCATTTTTTCAGTTCCTGGGCTGAGCCACTTCCTCACTTGATGGGACAGGTGCATGTGGTTCTGTCTAACCTGCATCGGGGATAGGATCTTAAGTCTCCTCTAAATTCAGAGCTCTACCAGGAATAATGGGGCAGGTCCCTTGACCAGCACTACTCTCCCTCACAATTGAGCACACGCAGTCCACTAAGCTTTCTTTCCTTTCTATTCTGACAGCACTCATCCCGCTACTGTTGCCGCTTTTAGGAAAGTGGACGGCCAGACTATAGTGGAGCACAGTAGATGGAACTGAGAGTTCGAGATCTCAGAATCTCTATGAAGGTCAAGAAGACTGCAGCGCCCTTGTCGCGGGCTCAGGTGGGTCTACCTGGGCAAAGAACCCGAGCCCAGTAGAACTCCCCAGGGGAGAGGAAAGGGAAATTAAATCCACAGGACAGTTAGGGTTGAGAGGGAAGAAGTAAACAACAAATGTGCATCTTTTGAGAGCAAAGGTGACTTAAGGTCTCTTTCTACCTGAATTTTGGAGGCCATGATTCTGTGCCTCTAAGTTTGCCCTTTAAAGAAGGAGGTGTTACCTTTCCTCCAGACCCTGTTAAGCTGGTTAAGGAGCCCCTTTGGTTTGAAAGGCGAGACTCTTAAAACAGTATCCAGCTTCTGGCAGTGTCCTGAGCACCCCAAGGCCCAGTGAAACGTCAGCGTCATCCTGAGGCTCGGAACCATGCGTTCAGTGCCATGCCACCTGTCCCTGGATGCCCGGGCTGCGCTGGATGGAAGGTGAGAGGATGGCCGGGACACGCTGGGGCCTTTCTCCAGACAGTGGAGACTGAAATACTCTATGTGTAAAACTTCCCCCTACACCTAGGTGGGCAGATCTATACTGAGGCTGCTACACGGGCGCACTTCTGATTCAGTCCTACTAGAGGGGCCTCCCTCAAGACAAATGGAAGTGAGCCAAGCAGAGCTGGGACAGGGGGAGTTCGGCTGCCTGGAAAGGGGGACCTGAGGCCACGCTCTAGCTGCACACCCTTGCCAGTTTCTCGCTGGGCGGTACTCCCCGGCCAAGGCCCTGCCCCTTCGCACGTTCTCTGCCTGCCCTCATCCTTCGTGACAAAAAGCCTCTCGCCGGCTTTTGCTTCCTTCAAACCTCCATCCTCTATAGCCCCTGGGCTCTTCTCCCCAAAGGGGACTGCGCCAAGTTTAGAATACAGTGCTTCTGAAATCTGATGCTCTTTTACCTGAGATTTGTTGCGCCGCCTGCCCTCAGCTCCACAGAAATAAAGGGAGAAGTCCCGCACTGCGTCCACTGAGATCCCGCGCAGAAACTGCTGCGCTAGGTTAGGACTGAACAACAACAAAAGAATGTGGGTGAAGCCAGTTTCCAGTTAACCCCTACACGGGTGACAAACGGTGTCTTCTCGGCCCCCACTTCCATCCCTTCCAAGAAAGAGACATCCCCAGCAGCTCAGCGGAGGGTCGGGAGCGCGTCCCTTGCACCGCTGACTACTGGAGGATCAGTGGAACCAGGACCTCTGCCTGGCGCCCCGGACCCTGATCCTGAGGAAAGTCGAAGACAGTCAAAGAGAAAGGCAAAAGGAGGGAAACGAAGGTTTCAGGAATCCTATCAGGAGACTGAAAACGAATGTGTTTTTTTGAGCCTACGAAGCGCGGTTTAATTTTTAAGACAAACACACACTCCTCTTCGTTCCACCCAGCGAAGGCGCACACACACGCACACACACTCACATGGCATACGCACTGGCCCAAGGGGCAGAGAACATCATAAGGAACCTGGCACATAACTCACCTGCTTCTAGAGTGGTACCGTTCAGCATTCTTGGAGGAAAAGGAGGGGATCACGCCGTAATGGTGGTTGCACTGGCAGAGAAAAGCCGCGCATCAGCCGGGCTGTACGGCCCGGCTTCCCCAAGCACCTCCTCCCATCCTGTGGGGCGCGTCCAAACCGCTCCTCCCGCGGAGACCTCAGGTAGGGACTCGGCTTGGAGCAGAGCCGGACCTTCCTCTGGTAGGCTCCCAAGACGTCCCTGAAACTCCCGGCCGTCCGGGCGCACTCCGAGGGCAGAAAACTGCTCCGACTAAAACGTCTCCATCAGCGTCTTACCTTGAGGTCCAGATGTCAGACGTTTCCCCCACTAGAACTCGGTTCTTGGCGAGGAAAGGCGGGAGGCGGCGGCCAGGGGTGCGGGTCAGTCCTCGCGTCTGGCTGAGGGTCCCTGTGTTAATCCAAATAAATAAATAAAGCGTTGGATGAAAATTAATTTCTCCCTTCTCTCTCTCCCCCGCCCCGTTGGAGTTGATCTGATTCCCTCACCTCTGACCCTTAGCTCTCTCCACCTGTCTTTTATTTTCTGTTTATACTTCCAAATCGGGAGGGGGAGGAAGAAGGGGTGGGCAGAGGGCACAGACGCGGGCCGGTGCCCAGAGAAACGCTCTGAGACTGCGTTCAGCCCTTCCAGCCTCTCAATAATCAGAGGAGGTGTTAATGGAGGACTCCGCGGTAACTGAACCTCATAAAGCCCAGAGCATCTTGAGGCTGGGGCGCAGCAGGGGGGCTGGAGTCTCGCGGCGTGCCCTGGGCTCCCGGCCCCCCAGCCAGCTTTTGCCTCCCTGCAGCTTGTACCTAAAAGATGCTGCCGCCAGCTGGTGCCTGCATAGACGGTGGATGGGCGGTAGCTCCTGCGGGGAAACTAGGCTAAGCCATTGATTGTTCGCCCACTGCGTCCCCGCCTTCCCCTCCCGGTCCCTCCTTCACTCTCCGCGCTCCCGGGCTGGCTATCAGGAACCCAACACTGGGGAGTATTCTGCGCTCGAAGTCGGCGTTTGCGGCAGGGTCAACAAGAGAGCCGGGGCATCTCTTCCTCCCGGGCCCCGGCTAGGGGTTGGGGGTGGTGGTTAACCTTCCGGGAGAAAATCCGCACTTGGACCCGGGCAGGCAAAGGTTCGAGGGGATGCAGCCAGACCTGGGACGGGGCGGAGGCCACATTACCTGGTGTCAGGTTCCCGAGGGGCTGCGTTGCCCAGCGCGCAGTCAGGCCGCGGGAAAGTGGAGGGAGAACCGGGAAGGTGGGCCTTGGGCCAGTTATTTACTCATTCTCCCACCCGGTGCGCCCCTCACAGTCTGAGATGGGGAGGCGGGGGATTACAGCAAGGCTCCTGCGCGGGTGGGGAGGAGAATATGAGCAGTGAGATTGGCCGCTCCAAGATGCTGCTCCGGGTGATGGTGCCGCCCTGCCTACCCGCCCCTCCTCCACGTGCCACCATAGCTACTCCTTGGCGGTGCGTGGCTTGGGTCCAGGGCGCAGTGGGCGGGGTGGGGGGACGCCCGCTTACCTCCAAGCAGCTTGCGAAAACCGCGTGGGATTGCGGCTGCACGTGGGGCACGTGGGGGTGGACGCCGCCTCCACGCCTGCCCCACAAACTCTGCCATACATTTTAGGGTCGGAAGGAACAGACCAGGAGCCGGGAACCCGAGCCCCCTGGCTTTCTCTTTTCAACCCAAATCCGGGAATATCGCTCGGAGTACCTCCTACAAGATCTCTCTTCCTACCGAAACATTTAGCTTCGCTAACTAGTCCCACCAGCCCGGTCAGTCCCACCAGTTTACCTTTCAATCTTCCCCACGCCTGACTTTCCTCTTTCCGCCCTGACCTCCTTAGCTCTTTCTTCTAGAATATCCCCTATATCGGTCAGGTTTCGCAGCCAAGAAAGGACAGTCCTCCCGGATTCATCTTCTATGCTCATCTGCGAGGCCATAGAATGGATGGACGGTGATACCCACCCAAAAACTCTTGGGTGCTTTCAACTCATCCCTGTCTAAAACAACTGGGTTTAACCTCTTTGCGGTCCAATACCGTTTTAGGTATTTGGTAACGACATCCATTCTACACACACACACACACACACACACACACACACGCAGGAGCACGCACACTGAAACGCGCACCGAAGCTCACACTTTAGAATACAAATTTCTGCTTGGAGGATGTGGTCGTTAAGGATCTCCCAATTCCTCTAGAGTCCACGATTCCTTGGTTAACACTGTCTTTTATGCCTGCAGTGCCAGAAAGGAAAGCCACGTGAATCTGTGCGTTTTGTGTCATGAGCCCAACCTCGAAGCTGTTTATGGGGACAGAGGTCAACCCAGTGCCCTGGGCACCCTAGCACACATCAGAGCATCCAGAGGTCCAGGGTACGCGGGACATTCCAGAGATAGCTCAGTCTCTGACTAAAGATAGTTACGGGTTCTTCCACAACCTTCTTCTCAGACATCAGGCTCTTCACAGAGACTGGCGAAATAGGATGTAGACTTTCTCTGCCCTCCACCCCCGACTTAAATATCTTACATTTTTAATGAGGGGAGGGGATAGTTTTGGCATCCAGGATTATATCTTAATTTTTGCACGGTAGTGAAAAAATAGCACCGATTTTTCACTTCTCCACCATAGACATCCAATCCACAAACTCAAGCCATGGCTTGAATGTTAGAAAAGATGAAATGGCAGGTGTCAGCAAGGAGTGGAGGGCGAGGTTCCTTTTGCACTAACCAGGGGCTGTGGGATCTCAAAGTGCTCATAGGAAGACAACATGCCAATTGCCATTTGTCTGGTAGTGAGCTCTCTTCCCCAGTCTTGTCTGGAGACAAATCTAAGATCCGCAGATTTCTGACAGTGGAACAGTGTGTGTGGAACAGACTTTGCCAATGCCTTTGGAGAAGGGGTGCTGCTCTGGAACAAAGACACGTGCCAGGCCCAGAGAGTGCCTCCACTTCTAAGGGTGCTGTTTCAAACACACACTGTTTGGGAACCTTAAATTTTACTTGAAAAAATAAAAGCCCTTCTCTTCCCTACTCTGTATAAACAGTCGGGGCAGTGCTGTTTCTTGAAGAGAGAGGAGTGTGCATCATGATCCACCTGCTGCGAGAATCAACGCTGCAGGGATCTGTCTTCACACCCCACCCTGATAACCTTCACAACAGTATTCCCCAGTTTCCATTGAGTCGTTTCACATACGAAACAACCTAAAAATCAATTTCCCTTGATTTATTGCACGCTGGGGCAGAAGAAGTCTCCAGAAACCTTGAAAGTGAAGCAGCACCAGAGTTGATTTAAACTCTAAAGTCTCTAAGTAAGTCTCTATTTCTTGGCATCCACATGTGTTTGTACACATACACCTAATAAGAAACCTGAATTTTACTTTACAACGTGCGAACACAACATAGCTTCAAGCTCTTACAGGAAACCCATTTATGTGGCCATATTGTATTTAATGTGGAAGCACCGGCCCCCGCTGCCACCCCTAACGTGTTGTTCACATGCATCCCTCTAGAACTACAGCAAACTTCAGCCCTCCTTCAGGATCCAGGAGCAGGGAAGACTATGAGCATCTCTCTTCCCTAGTCCCCACTGCAGCCCCCCCGCGGCTCCTTTGCTGTTGTAGCCCTTAAGGCTTGAAGTTCTGCCGGGAAGAATTGCCGAGAAGAATTACGAACGTCCCACATAAGGGTCCTCCGTGACCAACATCCCTTCTTTTTCCGCTAGTTTCCTACTACAGGAAGTGCACAGGAAGCAAGAGCTGCCAATAGGAAGGACGCGTCTTTCCACCTGCTAAGGGGCTTTCTCAGAAGTCTTAGCTCAGACCCCTTTTCAAAATGAACTTTCTTTGTTCGTTTCCCTATTCTCCAGGAAGATGACATTTTAGACTCTTCTGTCTTCGGGAGCTGCTCAAGAAACATTATCTATGCCCCACACAGAAAATGGCCTTGTTAGTCTTCAAATCGAGCAGAAAACATGGAACTGCGGTTGCTTCTTGACCAAAAAATGGAAAGGAAACTGGCTCCCAGGAAGCTCTATGCTTTTCTGGAAAACTGCTTCAATGATCACAATGCTGATCACCTTCTCCTACTCCTCTCAAAGTAGTTTCCAGATAGGACACTACCAGTCCACAGACACCACTCTTTTACATCCTGCTGTTACCTCTCAGGGCTCAAGGGCAGTGTTACTGAAGGCACCATGGTTAGAGCACCAGCAAAAGTAGGGCACAAAAAAAAAAAAAAAAGCCAACAATTTGGGAAGACATTTTAATAGTTGACATTAAAAAAAAAAAAAAAAAAAAACAAAGACATAATCAAGAGGAAAATTAGAACCTTGTTGGGCTTCTACTTGCTTATTTCATGGTTAAAAATGGCTTTTATTTTGAACTGAATGTGGGAGAAGGTACCAAAACATTTTGTTTGCTTAAGATTTCTAAAGCTGTTATTTGGGCCACAGGCAGAACCTGAGGCAGACCCCTGAGATGTCCAAGAACCTTTCAGATTCCACTGAGGGAAGGCTGGGAGTCGGCTCTGGGCAAAGCCAGTCTTCCAAGTGGGCAGCAGCCTCATTTTTCTGAGCAGCTGCAACTGGTTAGAAAAGGGCTTCCTGGGAACTGCTGTCCTCATAGGAAGCAGGGAAGGTGTGGAAAGAGGCTCATGTAAGCTCCTGACTCAGGCTGGAGACTGATGCCCACCGGCATCACTGCAGTGAATAAGTGTACAGCTAATAAAATGTTCAAAGATAGGTTTGCCTAGGAAGTGCCAAAAGAAATACAGGAGGAAAGGGTGGGGGACAAAAGAAAGGATGGTCTAAGTGACACATCTTCAGCTGCCTGACCCTCAAGTCAAAATGATTTAAAGTTTTTATTGAAAGAACAGATGGAAGATGAGAGCATTTCTTGATGCAGGATGGCACTTCTTGGGCATTCATATGCTGCACGATATATTATATCAATCTCCATATAGCTCAAGATATAAATAAAATGAAGAATATATTAAAACTCTTCTATTTGCCAGCAACCTCCCTTGGATTGCTAACACTGAATGAGAAAACAGTAGGAGAACGGAGGCTAAGAAAAACCAAGAGCTACTAATGTGACCCGATTGCTACTATTTATTTAATGGAACAGCCATTATTTTCTTTCTTCAACATATGTGTCTGATAATGAAGCAAAAAGAAAGGAAAATAACTATCAATGTGCCATTTCAGAAACACACAAACATTTGTTAGCTTTTTCATTTTATTGATGTTCTTTTAATATATGTATTTAGGATTAAACTAGTGTTCAAAACTAATAACCCAGCAAATCTGAATTAGGGCTTTATTTTTTAAAAAATACAAGCACAGTTAGAGAACAGAGATGAAATTGTTGTCAAACATAAAAATATGAATTGAATTGCTTCTTTTTAGATGGATCTTTAACATTGACTTGACCATACGGACACTGCAGAAGAAATAAAACAAATTATTACTAAATATTTAACAATCATCTTGAAAAAGCACACTTCTCATGGTGACAAAAAGAGACTGTTAACAATTTTATATAGATCATTTGATCTATCAGTTCCTGCAGACTAAGAGAATATTGGCAACCTCAGGCAAATGGTCCTAATTAGGGTCCAAGAACCATTTCCTAAATTCATCCTTCCAAATTTAAGAATTTTACTGTCAAAAAAATCCACTTTTAGAAAATCCTCAAGTCCTCAATTTACAAAAAGCTATTAGGCATTTGATTAGAAACAGCTAAGGGCACAGGAACATACATAAAATGGAAGGTTTAATTTTTAATCCTGGCTATAGTTAATACATGCATTTAGTGTCTATTCTTTAATTATAGAGTGCCCAGTTAAAGGAAATTACACCTTCTTGCACCAAAACATACAAAGTGTTCTGTAAACAGAGGTTGTTATTGTTTATAATCTTGACCTATAACAATTTACCTCACCACTATGCCTTTAAAAAGTAATAGTGAAGAACCCATTTCCATTTATTTTTTGCTTATAATAGGGAAGAAGTTAGTTTATCTTAATTAGTGAACACAGAGAGGTACCTATTGAAATAAACATTTTAGGAAATGTACAGGCACTACATGCGGTATAGTCTTGTTTCACAGTTATTTCAAACACAGACTGGAAAAGAGCCACAGAAAGAACCAGAGAGAGGAAGGGTGGGCAGAAGGGGAGAGAGAGAAAGAGAGAAGGAGAAAGAGAGAGAGAGAGGAGGAAAAATGGGAGGGAGTGAAGGAAGAAAAGAAGAAAAGAAAAAATCATTATCTGAAGGAAACCTACCTCTCAATGCTGGGTGAGTTTCTATTTATTCAACTAATAAAGAAGAGGGATCTAGTTTGCAACATTCTAGATTTCTTTTCCTGCCCTCTTTGGACTTGCCTAATGAAAACAACTTATTTGAAACCCCATGAAAAGTTTCCTTGTAATAAAGAGCTCCCATGAATTTCAAATCACAGCATTTCAAGGAATTGATGCTCACAGTGAAATTTTACAAAATTCCATTAACTTTAAAGGTCCTACGTTGGTACTAAGGACTTCATTGTCGTTGGCTAAAGTAGCTTGTAAAAAGTGCACTCCAGGTCTATTTGGCTTTTTTATTTGACTTGTTGTTCAAATAATAGGTATTTACGAAGTTACAGAAGCACCGCAAACTGCTGCTGTAATGCGAGAATTGCTACTCACATGTCTGCAAGCAGAGCCACAACATTCACCTCTTTGCAAGTGGGCAATCTGAGTGAGCACCACATAGCCAGCAGCTGGATCCACATAGTTTAGCTGGCCAGCCTGAAGTGTAATAAAATGAAACAATTCATTAATCTCAATATTCATCATATCTCCTCACCATTATGTCTACTCATAAAATACTGCAGAATATTTTAAACAATATTAAACTTCTTCCCAGCAGTTCTAGTGGCACTTGCAATTAAAGACCAAAAGCACTCCAGCATTATATACAATCCAACTTTATGTGACATAAGGAGAAAATATACAGTTTGAGAAAAATGAGAAGTTGATGGAAAAACAAGAACTCCTCTGTACCTAATAACTATGTAGCCACTGCTCTGATATTTTTCATTTGGTTTCTAGGTAACAAGCTTAATAACAGGTGATTTAAATGATTTTAAGAGCTTAAGAGGCTGAAAATGAACTTTCACTCAGAAGTTGCAGTTGGAATTTCAGTACTTAAAATATGTGGATAATGATTTAAACTTACAGAAAAGGCGCTAATCAAAACCAACGGTCCTTATAGAAAAGTATTACCTTTGCTATTATTGAACACTTTCTTTACCTTCATGTGTTACTTCATTGCACATTTTATACTTTTTTTTTTGCTGGTGTGTTATTAGTTGTATTTTTAAGTGAATAAAGTATTGTTTTAACATATTAACTCTCACTGCTTTGACGAGTTTGATCAAAAGAAATTTTTATTGTACTATTTCAAATATCAAGGAAGTATATTCTATCTACATTCAAACATGACTTAAAAAGGTGTCTCAAGTACTTTGTGGGAAGGGAAAAGTAAATAACACAACTTTTTCTGTGGATTTGGGTAGTGTGGATGATATTACTTAGCCTTGGGTTTTTGTAGAGGAACGTTCCCATGCACTTTTTATATAACCTTTTTACCACGCAGTAACTCATTTGTGCATCAATGTTGTACAGAGCCTTTTTCATTAAAATACACATGAAACTTGCATATCTTATGACAAACACATTTTTGTATGAACCACCAACAACTTCTTCAGTGTCTTATTTAATGGCAGAATATTTTATTCTGGTTGAGGTTTTAACCCAATATGTTTCATGAATAAAGTGTGTAGCAAAAGGACAGGCACAGTTAAGTCTAGTCTCACCCTGAGGCATTCCAGCAAAGGTAGAGCAGGGCAGGGCAGCAGAAATCCGAGCAAGTCCCAAGGCTGGCCTGAGAGAGGCTTCCCAAATCCAGTGGGACCACAGAAGCAGATTACATGAAATCAGGAGCACTCAGCACTACCTTAGAATGACCGATTGTCAGGACCTCACTTCTTTATTTATTTACAAAGCTCCTGTTTGGAGACTTGGAAGAAAAACAAAAAAACACTAGGAACTCTGTAGCAGGCTTCTTTTCACTTTTCATAGCTTCTGGGAGTCTTCTGAGGGCAATTATCTGGCAACCTGGAAGCCTAACAGATTGCTCCTGCGCATGCGCTTGCTCTACAGCTTTCCATGTTGATTGAGCACCTCTGAGCTTGCTGGCTGCCCACACAAACTTAATTTGTCCTCAGTAAATGAGCGTCACGTAATGGTGGCCACAGACAAAGATGAGGCAAGGGTGCTGACAGTTTGACTGGAGAGCGAGATGTTCAGTGATGCGCATCGGTACCCAGAGAAAGGTAAGAGAGCTATCTGCCTTGAGGCTGGAAGAAGGACCATCGTGAGGGGGCTCTGATTTGTCGAAAAAGAAAAACAAGCAGCTTGTTATTTACGGGGCTTACTTATGGTCTCCTGGATAGTCATTTAACCTATGATACTGACACTGATGAAACAAGTGTGGATTTCCCGAGTGAGAAAAAGTTCGTTTCATTCCCTAGGCTGATTGAAAATTTCTTCACATGATACTGGTGTTTGCTCTAAAGAGAATGAAACTTTTCTTTAATATCCACCATATCTATATGGTGAATTATGAGAACAAATTACATAGTTTGTTTTTTTTTTTAAAGGAGAGCATAACCAAGAAAGATCAAAAGCTGCCAGTCACTTACTGATTAGTCTTTATTCAGTTTCAACACTTGAACGGGTCAGACGGACAGTGGATTCTCAGGGCCTACTAACTGTCATTACTGAAATAAGTCAATCTGAGGTAAGCTCCGAGATTTTCTTCTCTACCCCTTTGGCTTAAGTCATACCATATAATATTAGTCCCATCAAATACTGGAGGCACACACACACAGCTTATTAAATGGGTTCATTTCACGCTTCTTTTCTATCTTTATTATAGTCAGTTTCTCTTTTTTTCTCACTGTTTCTTTTGTAAAGGTAATAACATAACCATGCTGCCTTTAAACTCGCGCAGACTGTGTTAGAAGGCGTAAAGGGAGAGAAGTTTAGATACTGGTACTAACAGGCAATTGTCAAATCCGCAAAACAAGAGAAAACAGCTGAGTGTCTACAAACGCCAGATTGTAGTTCCCTCTGCTCCGCCCTCTAAGAGTTAAGAGAAAGGACAAGAAGGCAATGGAAAAATTAAAATAAGTGTGTCAATGTCTTATTTTTTTCATTTTAAGAATCACTGGATGGCTAAGTGTTCAACTGACAATGCAGAAAAACACACATTTTTGTTGTGACCTCTCAGTTTCTCCACCTTCTCCATCAATTCTTTGACACCCCCTTCCGCAACACACACACATACACCACAAAAGAGTGGCAGTGGGTCCCATACGGCGACCGGAGTTTAGCTCCGACGCTGATTGGAAAACCAATCACACTCATACTCAAGACAGATACAGGGTAAATAAACCCTTTGTCTGGAACGCAAACTGTGGCCAGTTTTCCCGCGAAAAGGTCGGAGCTGGAAGCTAGTGTTCGTGCGCGCGTGTAGCCCGAGGCAGGAGAGTACCGGCGTACAGCAACCCTTGCCTCTGCCCCGCGGCCTTCGGGTCCGGAGAGGCCCGGAATGCGCAGGCGCGCCGAGCCCGGGGCGGCCGCGGCGGGGGCGGGGCGGGGCGGGGCGGGGCGGGCAGGAGGGGGTCTCACCGAGCAGGCGGCGTCGTGGAGCTCCGCGATCCGTCGCTCCGCCACCGTTAACTCTTCGCTCACCGAAGGAGTCGCCGCTCTCTCCGGCCTACTCGGCGTGCCGGGCGCGGAGCCGCCGCAGTTTCCCTCGTTAGCAGAGTAGAGGGTTAAACTGAGCTGCTGTCGGAACCCAGCTCGGACCCAGAGAGGTGCTGGCGGTGGGGCGGCGGGAGGTTGCCTCCAGAGCGCGGGACCCGCCAGTGCCCAGATCTGCCTGGCCGCCATGGCGCCGCCGGTCTTGGGAGGCGGAGCACCCGGCGCTGGGGCCCCGAGGGGCGACCAACGCGGGCCTGAGCCCGGCGAGCCGGTCTTGGGCAGCTCGTGGCCACCGCTGCGTGGGGTCGGTTTGCGCTGCCAGGGCAGCAGGTGGAGGCCCACGGACTGAGCCTTCTGCCTTCACCACCGGGCCCGCTGCGGAAATAAAATGGGCTTTTAAGGCAACTAACGAGGCTCTAATGAGCTGCCAGGACGGGGAAGAGCCTGCTGTTTCCACATCTTTGGACTTGAATTCTAAGCTCTTCTTCTTCTCCCCCAACTCCCACCCAGCTGAAAGGTGTACATTTTTTCTCATGTCAAACTGGACTTGGGATCATTCAGTATAATCTCCACTACTGTTAAGATCCCAGGAAGTGATCAAAAGACCTGAGGTTTGTGAATCACCACCTTGGGCCTATCCAGAAAAGGCTGAGTGTTTTCAGGTAATATGTGATATGAATAAAGGTGGGAGTGGAGCCTTCTTTGCTTGGTTCTTTGGCCCACCCTAAAATAAGGGCCAAAAGTAAAATCGTACACTGAATAAGAAAAGGTGTTGTGTTCAAGTTGCTAAATAGTTACAAAATCCAAACTAAAACCCTTTTTCCTTTCTGATGGATGAAAGTTATCTTGATACCGTCACAGAATTGAATTTGAGAAAATTATCGCAAGCCCGGGAGGTAATTTCAGGTGTTAGGATTAAATTAACACCACCCCTTCTTCCTACCCCCAGTGTGGGTTTCAAGAGAAGGAGGGCTGAAGAGTACCAATTTTGTTAGTGCTCTTCAATATTGAAGAACTGAGGGCAGGAATTGATCTTTGAGGACAAAAGTTGATTCTTCAGCTGTATAAGAGAAAAGTGACTAAGCCACTATAGACCATCACTACGTGTTTTTTGGTTTCTGTGTTTACCATGCAACCCTGTAGTCATATTGTCATTTTCTTAAATCTTAGCAGGAGCTGATCGAAACAATCCTATTGGTTCATTAAAAATCTCAGTGAATTAATAAATTGGAATTCTATTTTGCAAATTGGTTTTCTTTTTGTTGGAATAAAAAATTAGGATCTGGAGACTGTTTAGTAATCTGAGGAGAGTTTAAAATCTGGAAAGCGAAGGAGAGTCCCTAGGGAAAGCTGTGGAAGAGTGGGACCAAACTTGAGATCACCAAAAATGAACAACTGTGATGTTACTCACATTCACCATAAGTCAGGTCCCCGCACCAACAAAAATCTGAAATTAATTTATTGCATTGTCTTTAAAATTAAGGATCAGGATCCCCTAATAGGCCATGTCATCGATTCAAAGGGTAGAGACAGCATTTTACAGGAATGAAATAGACTAGACCAGGTTTAAATAGAAAATAATAGAACTATCTTATCTAGGAAGAGTACATATTGTTACATGAAACTTCTTTTGGTGGAGATGAGAGGGTGTTAGTGACTGTAAAGGGCTTGAACAACAGAGATCTTGTGGGTAACAGAGTAATTCTTTGTCTTGACCATGATGATTATACAAATTTACATGTGATAAGATGCCATGGAGCTATACATACGTTGTTTTAATGTCAACTTCCTGGTTTTCATATTATACTGTTAGTATGTAAGGTGTAAGCATTGGGGGAAACTGGGTGAAGTAAATACAGTACCATATCTGCAACTGCATGTGGACCTATAATTATTTCAAAATTTAAAAACTAATTTTATTTTTTTTGAGACAGAGTCTCACTCTGTTGCCTAGGCTGGAGTGCAGTGGTGCAATCATAGCTCACTGGACTCTGTAATTCCTGATTTCAAGTCATCCTCCTACCTCAGCCTCCCAAGTAGCTGGAACTACAGGTGTGTGCCACCATGCTTGGCTAATTTTTTATTTGTAGACACGGGGTCTCCCAGTGTTGCACAGGCTGCTTTTGAACTCCTAGGTTCAAGGGCTCCTCCCACCTCCGCTTCCCAAAGTGCTGTGATTACAGGTGTGAGCCATCACGCCTGGCCTAAAAACAGCAATTTTAAAGAGATGTAGAAATGGATTTTGGATTATTTGGTAAAGCAGATTACTGAATTAACCAAAAACTTTTTTTTCTGTCTTCTCCATTCCCATTATCATTTAGATGTTGAATAGATTACCTGCCCCCTTCAATTTTCATTTGGTCTTCATACTTTAGAGTCCATGTCATTTCTCACCAAGTAACTTTCATTCGTTATGTCTCTTGTTTTAGAAAGCCTCCTCAGGGCTTTACCCTTAGCTTATTCTATCATGTGCTCATTTCTCAGATTGTCTGTGCTCGTAGTAGACAAAACTGTATGAAAGTGGGGTACTAAGTCCCACCTTAGAGTGTTGCATAAAGTTTGAACTTTATTTACAAAGTATTTACCTTTAGATTTGCCCTAGAAAGAGTCATTTTGTGCCACAACTCTGTGTGTAACATGTAATGTAATATTTGATATATTGTATAACATTTATTATATCATTTGGGATATTTGTGTTAATATTGAACATGCTTGTTATGTTGGAGGTGGGGATATCAGAGAAATGCATTCCCCTAGATTTCATTGATATTGATTTTTAAATAGGTATGTTAGGACTCTCTAGGTTGCAAGATACAGATTACACAACTCAATCGGGTTACAATAAAAGGAATGTGTTTGCTCATATAACCATGAAGCATGACTTGATTCAGGATTCACCAGGGCTTGGTTTTCATTTTTCTGCTTAGCCTCTTCAATGCTAATTCTCTTTTCAGGCAGGCATTTTTCTCATTGGTGAAATATAGCTGCAGACAGCTCCCATGGTTTCATCCTTTCTGGTCCTTGTCCAAGTTTAAAAAAAAAAAAAAAAAAAAAAAAGAGTCATGTTATGAAGCTCCAGAATAAGAGAAGCCCTTTTTCCCTTCTGAAAGTCCTGTCAGCCATATCTTTATCATGTGCCCATTTCAGAACCAGTCTTTTGAGTATAGATTATACTTAAGCCAATCAGGGTCTATCCCTGGATCTGCCTCTGGGGAACCAACCCAAATCTATTGCTGAAAATGGCCTGTATTAATGCTGAGGATACAATTCACAAAAGACCACTATAGTGTGACTTTCAAAAGCAAAGAAAATTCCGCCAGCCCACCCAGTCCTTTTTAATACTTAGTATTTAAAAGTTCATTTAAAAAGTTTTTTTATGTTCCTCTGTCCCCTCTAAAAGCCTTCCTTTGATTTCTCACAATTATTTGTGCCATTTCAACTTTTTGTATTTGTTTGCATTGTTTTCCCAACAGGTCATAATAGGGAATATATCATTTTCATCTTTTTATCTCCACAGCCCAACTTGTACTTCTGCAGAAAGTATTACAGTACAAGGTGAATAATGAATAATGAATTTTTGAATGGATAAATGAGTCAGCAGTTTTTTATTCTCAAATACATATTCCTAATTACTGGACAAAAATGTCATGAAATTTTAATATTAAATTTCTGTACATAGTATTGCATATTTGAAAATATGTATTGTTGCAAATATTTCTTTAAAAAACTAAGTGAAAGAGATACTAAATCGGAAATCTTATTGAATTATATTATTAAAATGAGCTATTTTACTGACAAAAAAGACAGATGCATATATTATTAAATGATCTGATCTAAGCCCTTGAGATGCTGCCTTTGACTTTAAGTGTTACCTTTTAATGAATTATGAATGTATTGAGCTGATAGTGGACAAATTATTGCTGGAACCACAGAGCTGCCAACAGACTTCTTGTCCATTTACTGCCAGTTTTGCACACTTCCATTTGGACACTGATTATGTATTTGATGTTTTCCAAATACCCGAATGGTGTGTTATGACATGTCATGCTCCATGTAGAGTGGATTTTCACTATCAATTCTTATGATTGAGAGCAAATGTTACATGCCCCTAAGGTTGCCTATAGGGAATCTCTGTTTCATTTAATCGGACATCCAATAGCACACTTTGTTTCACAGAGCTGGTCTTAGAAAATTCTTTTGGGAATTATAACCATTTCTATTTTCAAGTCCAGCAAATCTCTGCTGATTTCACAGTAGGTGCGACTCCACTAGTGTTACATGCCTAGAGCACTGCTGCATTTGGCTCTCATCTTTCCATTTTGTTTTCATTATCTTGGACGAGTATAGATGAGCTATATAATATGAAGTAATCTAGCCATTTCATCTCTTCATCCACTCAGTCATTCTCTAATGGAATGGTAGTCTGGCTTCTACCTGCACTGCCAACTTAAAGTGTTACTAAATCCAGTGCACTTATACAGTACTCCCCTAACACTCCTTATATTTTTAAGGTGGTCAGTTTTCTGCCCCTCAAAGCTATTCTCTTGACTTCTTGAACCCCAAATTCTTAAAATTTGCTTTTTATTTTTAGGATTATTCTTTGAATTTTCAAAGAGCCCTTCTTCTGTCCTCTCCATCCTTAAATGTTGATTTTCTTCAGATTTCTTCAGCAATTCTCAGCCCACTGCTCTCACTGTATAATCCTTCTCCAAGTGATTTTAACCATGCTTATGTTTTTAATCTATTACCATGTAATGATTCTTTATCAGGTTCAAAGCTTTTGAGAGCAACATACCTATCTAGCCATCTGCCTGCTAGACATAGATGTTTAAAATCCCCAAACTCATCATGTCTAAAACAGACTTAATCACCATTACCTTTGAAATCTTACTTTTCCATTTATTTTCAATTTTAAAGGCACGGGTGCCCAATCATTCATCAAATTCAGAGATCTTGGAGTAATTGTACACTTTTTCTACATCTCCCCATCCAGACCATCACCAACTCTTGCCAGTTTTGTCTGTGAAGTCTCAAATTGTCTCTAATTTGTCAAAAAGTCTCAAGTTGGTCCTTGCCTTTGCTTCTATCATTGTTCGTTGTCTTTATCATTTCTTTCCCCTGACTACAGCTATAACAGAATGGTTTCTTAATGGAAATAATATATAAGGAGGGCTTACTGTGTATCAGGGCACTCTGATAAGTGCTGGAGATTTATTATTCATATTTTTGCATCTGCTGTTTAGTCTGACAAAAAAATACCCTGTTCTCATCACCTCAATCTTCAGCTCATGTCCTTGATGAAGTTATACCTGTATTTAAAGCCTCAGCCTATGTGCCACCTTCTCTAGTAAGTTTTTCCTGACTGCTCACTCTACTCCTTGTCTCCTTTCCCCAGTCTTTTCTGCAGGCTGGCTTGCCACGCCACCCTATGGCTCCCATAATATCCAAAGCATGACTCTACTTTTGCACTTTCCTATTATATAATTTTATGTTTATGAGTTTTTACTGCCAGACTGTGAGGTCTTTAAGGATAAAGATAGTCTTAATAATGTGTATCTCCAGTAGCACAAGTTCATAGGAAATGCTTTAAAAAATGCTTGTTTAAATGAATAGATGAATGAATAATGGCAGCAAAAACCTACATATGAGTAACATAGCAAATAAATTATACAAATGTATTTTTCCCTAATATTTTATGGTTATGAAGCAGTATTGGATTTTGCCAATACATCAGTTGTTCTCTGGCTATTGTTTATGAGACACAATATACTGAAATAACAACATACTGTGATTTTATTTGGCAATCCATTTAGTAAGTTTCCCCCAAATAGTCATTGAATTAATGGTAAGTGCAGTGTATGAGCTGCATTCCAAATGAAGTAAGTATATGTTGACAGTGAAGTGTAGCCTTGTTAACCCTGAACAATCATTTCAATTATAAACTACATGTATACAATCACTGTCACATAAAATATCCAGACTAATTACTTCTAGCCCTTTTGTTATGCAAGTATTAGATATGAAACCCACTCTTACGTATATTTAGTGTAACAGTGAAATCTCCAGGAACATTGTTAGAAAAAAAAGGAAGAATTTTTACATTAGTAAGATAAATGGATTAGTATCATGCTTTTAAAATTGCATGGGGAGCCACTGTTTTGTAGGATTTCCCACATATCAACACATTTGTAATAGATCTTGGTTAAGACCATAAATACAACATACAAATCAGAGCGTTGTTCTCTGCACTCTTGTTGCTGCCTGAGGGAGAAAACCATGTCCACTGTTCCATGACTAGAATGAAAGGCACACTGAATTTTAGGTCAAATATCCATGACATTGACGTGTATGACTAGTCTACTGAGTATGATACATGTTAATATCTTCCCAGTGGTGGACACGAGTGATATGGCTCAGTGATCAACACAGCACACACAACCCCTTTAGGTTTTCTACAGGTGTAAATTTGATGCATCTTTGAAATCCTGTGGAATGTGATTCTTCAATGTGCAGTTAAACTGTACTATTGCTATGTGAGTTTTCTTCTTTGTATAATTCTGTAAGAATGTCATCAACATCAGTTGCTCCATCTAATGATATTTTTGATGGCACATTTCAGACAGCATTGTTATAAGCTAAACCTGTTTGCATTGCATTGTTGGACCAATAAAAACAGAAAAAGCAAAGTTTCATGGCTGACTGAGTGCTGCAAAATATTAAGTGCTATGCCCACATTATGATTTCTGAAATGGTCAGTGGTACATTTGTAACATAATTTTTCAATTCATATACAATCTAAGTTTTATGATAGAAACATACATATTCTTCCTATCATCTTATTCCATTGTTAAGGACAGTGACTCACCCATAATTCACTGAATGAATATGTTCTTGAGTGGTAGCATGGCATGTTGAAAGAGCATTGGCTTTGAAGGCATTAGGATGTGAATTGAATCTTAACCTATCCACTTTCTAATTCTGTGATGCTGAGATTATTTGAACTAAACCTTAGTTTCCTCCTCTGTGGAATGTGAACAGTATCTCAAAGCTGAATTATTGTGAAGGTTAAATGACATAGCATATATAAAACATCTGTCACGGTGCCTAGCATAGTGGGAGCTCATAAATATTAGCTGTTGTTACTGCTGAACTGGGAAACCACTTTTGTGCTTTTAGCCTTTTTGTATGTTAGCCTTCTGCTGCTTAATAGTTGCCTGTTTTACCATCAGTCCTTAATGGAATGAGGCTTAGGTTGTTTGAATGATGACTTTTTTTTTTTATAAATGACAAGAGCTTGTTATATACCTACATAATCAAACAGATTTTTCCATTGATTAAAAGCTTTGTACAATGAGCTAAAATTATATGTTAAGATTCCAGAGATCATGTTTCCAAAGCATACTGACTGTAAGCATATAAATAACCTACTCCTTGAGTAGCGCTAAATAGTTATAGACAGTAAGTGATACAGGTATTCAGAATAGGGAGATATCTTTGTAAGTTTCTTGGTGAGAAAAAGTTGCATGACAGAAGAAGAATTTGAACTGAATATTAAAGAATGTTTATGATTTTGATAAGAGCTATGAATGAACATCTTATTTTAGGCAAGAAAAAGATTTGAAGAAGAAAGCTTTTGTGGATGCTATTAGGATGCTTTTGGTTACAAGTGACAGCAAATGGCAACTCTCTTTGCATAAAATGAGAACATTGATCATGTCACAAAACAAGAAGTCCAGACATAAGTGCTGCAGGGTAGGCTGGCTCAATGGCTTTGTAGCAGCAGCAAGGACCGAAGTTCTTTGTCTTTCTCCCTGGCATTCTGAGTGAGCCCACTTGATACTCTTATTGCTTGCCTTAGAATGACAGCCTGGCTTGCTACAGTTTCAGGCATCATATCCAGACATGGCAATGTTCAGGTGATATGGTTTGGATGTTTTGTCCCCTCCAAATCTCATGTTGAAATGTGACCTCCAGTGTTGGAGATGGGCCTAATGGGAGGTGTCTAGGTCTTGGGGGTAGATTCCTCATGAATGGTTTCAAGTTGTCCTCAAAGCAATGAGCAAGTTCTCACTCTGTGGGTTCACACAAGGTCTAGTTGTTTAAAAGAGCCTGGCCCCTCCTCCCTTT
Organism: Piliocolobus tephrosceles; assembly: GCF_002776525.5. Taxonomy (NCBI): domain Eukaryota; kingdom Metazoa; phylum Chordata; class Mammalia; order Primates; family Cercopithecidae; genus Piliocolobus; species Piliocolobus tephrosceles. The sequence goes on along the minus strand of NC_045434.1, from coordinate 54,566,699 downwards.
CCCTCTCGTGTGCTTTCTCTCTCTTCTCCTCTTCTTTTTTTTTTTTTTTGAGGCGGAGTCTCGCTCTGTGGCCCGGACTGGAGTGCAGTGGCCGGATCTCAGCTCACTGCAAGCTCTGCCTCCCGGGTTTATGCCATTCTCCTGCCTCAGCCTCCGGAGTAGCTGGGACTACAGGCGCCCGCCACCTCGCCCGGCTAGTTTTTGTATTTTTAGTAGAGACGGGGTTTCACCGTGTTAGCCAGGATGGTCTCGATCTCCTGACCTCGTGATCCGCCCGTCTCGGCCTCCCAAAGTGCTGGGATTACAGGCTTGAGCCACCGCGCCCGGCCATCCTCTTCTTGCTCTTGCTCTCTCACCATGTGACATGCTGGCTCCCCCTTTGCCCTCTACCATGATTGGAAGCTTCCTGAAGCCTCACCAGGAGAAGATGCTGACACTGTTTCTTGTACACCCTGCAGAACTGTGAGCCAAAATAAACCTCTTTTCTTTATACATTATCCAGCCTTAGGTAGTGCTTTATAGCAATACAGATGGACTGTCACACCAGTGAAAGAGGAAGGATGAGTTTTCTTGTGCCTCTTAAATTTTATTATGAATATGTGAACACACATACAAATATGAAGAGAGTATAACCAATACCCATATTCTTGTTACCCAGTTGAAAACATTAGAAACACAGTTGTAACTCCCTGTGCATACCACTGCAAGCATATTTCTCTTCCCCACATTCTGAATTTATCATTTCTGGTGTGCTATGGCTTTACGTGTTCCTCCAAAATTTATATGTTGAAACCTAATCAATAATATGATGGTATTAGAAGGTGGAGCCTCTGGGAGGTGACTAGGTCACGAGCACTCTACACTCATGAATGGGACTAATGTCCTTATACAAAGACTGGAGGGAAGTAGCTAGGTTCTTTTACCCTTACCTCCCTTCTGCCTTGTGAAGACACAGTGTTCATTCCTTTTTGTCCCCTTTTTGCACCCATGTGAGGGTGCAGCAACAGGCACCATCTTGGAAACAGCAGCCTTCACCAGGCATTGAATCTGCTGGCACCTTGATCATGGACTTACCAGCCTCCATAACTGTGATAAATAAATTTCTGTTGTTTATAAATTACCTAGTATCAAATATTTTGTTGTAGCAGAAACAGACTAAGATACCATACATCTCTTTCACTACATGTATATCCCTCAACAATGTAGTATCGCTCCTCAACAATATAGTATTGCTCAACAATATAGTATCCCTCAACAATATAGTATTGCTTTTTATGTTGTTCAACTTTACATAAATGATTTCATACGGCTATATAACCTTATAAAATTTGATTTTTCAGTTAACTTTGTGAGATGCACCTATGTTAATTCATGTAGCTTTAGCACATTCCTTTTCATCATGCATAGGATTCTATTTTGTAAATATAGCTAAAAGTGTTCAACATTAATGGGAATGCAAATCAAAACTATAATGAGATATTATCTCATATCTATTAGGATGGTTATTATCCAAAAATAATAATAAAATGAAAATAACAAGCGTTGGCAAGGATGTGGAGGAAAGGGAACCCTAACATATACTGTCAGTGAGAACATGAATTGGTACAGCCACTATGGGAAACAATATGAAGGCTTCTCAAAAAATTAATAATGGAACTACAGTATGATCCAGCAATCCCACTTCTGGTTATTTATCCAAAGGAATTGAAATCAGGATCTTGAAGAGATACCCATATTTATTGCAGCATTATTCAGAACAACCAAGACACAGAAGCAACCACAATGTTCATCAACAGATGAATGGATAAAGAAAATGTGGTATATACATACAATGGAGTACTACTCAGCCATAAGGAGGAAATCCTGCAATATGGGACAACATGGATGAACCTGGGGGACATTATGCTAGGTGAAATAAGCCAATCACAGAAAGACAAATAACATGATACCACTTACATGGGAAATCTAAAGGAGTCAAACTCAAAGAAGCAGAGATAGAATAGTAGTTGCCAGGGATTTGGGGGAGGGGAAAACAGAGAGGTATCAGTCAAAGGGTACAAAGTTCCAGTTACACAGGATGAGTAAGTCCTAGTGATGTACTGTACATCATAGTACCTATAGTTAACAATAATGTATACTGAAACATTGCAAAGAGATTGGATCTTAAAATTCTCACCACAAAAAAAAACAAAAAATATGTGAGGTGATGGATATGATAATTATCTTGATTTAATCATTTCACAATGAATACATACATGAAAACATCACATTGTATGCCATAAATGTAAGCTTCTGTCAATTCTATCTTGATAAAGCTGCAAAGGGGAAAAAGTTTATTTTTTACTTATTTAAAATTCACTGTTGTTGTTTCTCATCAGTCATTTCTCCTGGACAGTTCTCCATTAAGTAGTAATCCAAGAAATCAGGCTCCTTTTATTTTTGGCTGCAATTATTTGTAAGATATATCCTTTAAGTTTGCTGAAAGATACATAACCTACTCAGCGGGGAAGTGAGTTTACTTCACTCACCATTCATATTACCTCATTCTTCAACTCTACTTTCCATTCCTGACTTACCACTGTAATCCTTTGCTCTTCATACCTTTCTTTAACGGGAAAATTTATATGTCCCTTCTCCCAGCAGTTCCCAACACAATGAGCTATAACAGCCTTAAGGAATAGAGACACACCTACCAGCTCCTGCTGCAGTACCCAAATTAAATCCTTATATATGGTCGAGATGCCCTAATAAAGATTTATATAGTCTTACATAATTTTTGAAGTACATTCAGAAACTGTAATATTTATATTCTTTTAAGATAAGTATTAAATATATAATCACCTCAATTTTACAAATGGGAGAACTGGTCTTTATCACACTATCAAATGTATTTAAGGGCACCAAATACTTGCTTTTTTCTTGCCTAACTTATCCAATATCCAACTGAATCACCAAATTCCATTTATTCTTCTCTCATAATTTGTCTCCCTTCCTTTGAATTCCTATTGCAATTTAACATGGTTTAGTTCATTATCATTTCATGCCTAAGTTACTGCAAAGTTTCCTAAATTATAATTACTGCCTCTAGTCTCTTCGCTCTCTAATTCATTCTCAACACTATTTACAAAATAGTACATTTTTATTATTGTTTTCTGGTTCAGAAATCCTCAATATCACAACTGTACATGTAGGATAAAATATTAACTAATTACCTAGGCATTCATGGTACTCCCACACCTTCACGCCTGACATACCTTTTCAGTCTTATGTTCTGCTGCCTTCCAATTCAAACACATGGTTCTAGTCAGACAAATCTGCCCAGTCTCCTCTAAATTATCCATGTTGCAGACATGCTATTTTTGTCTCCCCAAAAGCTATTCCTCCCATTCCCCAATTTTGTTTCATTGTCCATCACTTTCGCATGTGTCCCTGAGGTAAGTCCCGACTAGTCTTTAATTAAATTTTGGAAACCACACTTTTCTTGCCACTGATTGATTTATGCAAGCAAGTGGCCAATGACACATGAGAGGAAATTCTGCAGGGAGACTACTGGGAAAGATTTTCTTATGGGAATTTTGGTTTCCAAGAATATGGCATAGTAGATACCCTTAAAATGGAAAAATAAAACTGTATCTTAAAAATGTGTAGCTGAGCCTACATAAAGTAGAGAAAAATTGAAAACTGAGCTAAACATTAGAGAGGTAATTTGTCTCTGGCACTACTGTTGCCCTGGAGAAATTTGTCAGTCTTTGTAACCATGATGATTGGGTTTTAGCGTCTGAATGGAGTCAGAAGTAAGAGCCTTGGCCTGTGCCAGGCAAGTGATTTAAGCCAAGATCCCTATGTAAAGTTGGAACATTCAAAGAGCTCTACTCTTACGCCAGGACTAGGGTGAAGCAAGTAAGGAACTTACCTTAGTCACAGCCCGGCCCTTAGTAGATGGGTGGACTATAAACTAAATCTACCTGCCAATCATGGGACAAGGCAGAACACTTGTCTATCTCTGTCCAAGCTCCCCTGAAAATTTATGAAGAGATGTCCACTCACACATGAGTGTGAGATTAAAAGTTTATATTTCCTTAGTAAAACCCACATCAGGAAAACTCTTGTCCAGTAAAATCCAATAACAAGAACTTGTCTTAGGTTGGTAAAATCCCTGCTTGCTTGAGAGAAGCAAAAAGAGAGAAATAAATTACCTCTAGAGAATTTACAAAAAAATAGAACCTTAATCCTTGTCTCATAAGATTCCTGTAGAAAAAGCCCTGCTGAACATAATCCCACAGCCCAAAATTACAAAACACATGAGGAATTTGGGCATCATGTAAACACAAATAACAAACAGCATAATTTGACAACCAGAATTTCCAAAAATAAAATTGCTGATGTTAAGAGAAAAACATTCAACAAATTAAAGAGTTTAAATAAGCCAAGAACAATTTATGAATTGGGCAGCCCTTAGAACCAGAACAGGTTTCAGATAAACTCCAGGGCTGCCACATGGTTGGATCACATTTATGGAGAGAAAAAAAAAGTTGCATACAGAAAACAGAAGTAAGGTACAGCTGGATTAGTTACAGCTAGGTGTTTAACTTATATGAACCTTACATAATTTTACCTTACATGATTTGAACAGTTGGCTGCCTATGGTTAATTTTAGCTACTGTGATTGGCTGATACTCCAATACTTGTTACAAGAGTAGGTTACATTCTGCTTACACATCAAGTTTTGTTACAGTTTATTATGTACGCAGAAACCTTTAGGCACTTAAATTACATAAGGAGGCAGCCTTAGGCCAAACTTAATTTAATAGTGGATAGAGAATATAAAATAATGCTTTAAATTTGTAAGGAAATAAGAGTTAGAATTGGAACATGAGAAACAGGATAAAAGATTTTTAAAAGCCAGATAGATTTAAACAGCAACTAAATGAAAATTCATCAGTGAAAACAAGAATAGCTAACATTAAAAACTCAATGAGTGGGTTAAAGAGCAGGTTCAGCACAAGTGAAACAATAGTTAATTAGAATTAGAGAAACAGGGAGTGGTAGCTTCTGCCTATAGTCTTAGATACTCAGGAGGCTAAGGTGAGAAGATTGCTTAAGCCCAGGAATTTGAGACCAATCTGAGTAATATAGTGAGACATCATCTCTAAAATAATAATAATAATAATTTGAATTAATCAAGAATTAGAAAAAATATTCATATACAAAGAAATCCAGAATGAAGCACAGAAAGAGCAAGAAATGTAAGGTTTTAAATGGGGTAAAGAGACATAGAAGATAGAATTAGAAGATGTATACTATAGATCTTCTAAAAGGAGATAATGGAGAGAATAGGAAAGAGTAACAAGATTTTGTTCTGTAATGGCCGGGCATGGTGGCTCATGCCTGTAATCCCAGCACTTTGGGAGGCCAAGGCAGGTGGATCACTTTAGGCCAGGAGTTCAAGACCAGTCTGGCCAATATGGTGAAACACGTGTCTACTAAAAAAAATACAAAAATTCAAACATTAGCCAGGCATGGTGGCACATGCCTGTAATCCCAGTTACTGGGGAGGCTGAGGCACAAGAATCGCTTAAACTCAGGAGGTGGAGGCTCCAAAGAGCCAACATTGCACCACTGCACTCCAGCCTGGGCAACAGAGTGAGACTCTGTCTGGGAAAAAAAAAAAAAAAAAAAAAAAAGATTTTTGTTCTGTGACTGAGAGAACACATAGAATCTGAGATTCAGGAGGTACACTGAATTCTGAACAGTTTAAAAATAAATAGGCACTTATGAACACTCATAGTGAATGTGTGGAACATTAAAACAAAGGGAAGATCTTTCTAAAAAGCCAGAGAGAAAAGGCAAGTTATCTACTCAGGAATTACAATTAGACTAACAGCTGATTCGAAAGCAGCAACAATAGAAACAAGAAGGCAATAATGGCATACTGTTTTTTAAAAGCTGTGAAAAAATCTGTCAACCTGGAATTGGATATCAAGGTAAACTACTGTTGGGAAATAGGGGTGAAAGATATTTTTCAGACAATAGCTTAAAATATTGATCAACAGTAGATACTAAAGGAACTCCTCAACGATGTACTGCAGAAAGGACTGAGATGTGTGAAGGGAAGGTAAGCAGTGATAATTGTAAATTTGTGAGTAAAGCTAAACAAAGGCTGATTATTTGAAATTATGATCCTAATGTATAATTTATGGGATTTAAAAAACACCATTAAATAAAGCTAAAATAATAGTCAATAGTAGGATGTAAGCCTAGGGAGGGATAAGCAGAATTAAAGAGTTTTAAAATCTTGAATTGTTTGGAGGAATAAAAAGTTATTGTAACCTTAGATTTAGTTAAATGTGCTTGCTAAAATTCAAAAGTAACCACAAAAAGTATAGAAAGAGTATGCAATTTTGAAAACAGAAAAAAGGCCGGGCGCGGTGGCTCACGCCTGTAATCCCAGCACTCTGGGAGGCCGAGGTGGGCGGATCACAAGGTCAGGAGATCGAGACCATCCTGGCTAACGCGGTGAAACCCCGTCTCTATAAAAATACAAAAAATCAGCCGGGCGCGGTGATGGGTGCCTGTAGTCCCAGCTACTCGGGAGGCTGAGGCAGGAGAATGGCCTGAACCCGGCGGCAGAGCTTGCAGTGAGCCGAGATCGTGCCACTGCACTCCAGCCTGGGCAACAGAGCAAGAATCCGTCTCAAAAAAAAAAAAGAAAAAGAAAACAGAAAAAAATGACATAAGCAAAAAAATCAGTCAATCCAAAATATGGCAGGAAGAGAAAAAAATTTAATGAATAAGAATAAAATTAGGGAAATAAACTAAAATATATCAGTAATCATTAGTAAAAGTGAACTAACCTCTTAAAATATAAAAATTATTAGAACGAGTTTCAAATATCTATGTTATTTTAAAAAACACAAAATATGAGTGCAGAAAGGTTGAAAGAGAAAAGAAGAAAAATATATACCAGGCAAATTCTAACCAAGAGAAAGCTGTTATATTAATATCAGACAAAATAAACTTTGAGACAAAAACATTACTAGAATGTAAAGGAATGGTACATAAACACAAAAGGTTTAGTTCACCAGAAAACTAGTATTTCTAAACAACTGTGCACATAGGATTAGAAAGAATCTTCCTAAAATGATTTAAATGTAGCTGGAAACATCGACTGTGAACATCATTCTAAATGGTGAAACTTTAGAAGACTACTTTAAAGCATAGAATAAATAAAGATATCTGCTATCACCACCTGTTTCCAACAATGTACTGAAATCCCTTATCAGCATTAAGACAAGGTAGGTAAATAAAAAGTATAAACTTTGAAAAGATAGAAATAAAATATCATAAATTTGTCATAAAATACACAAAAAGTTTAATTCCCTATTAGAGCTAATATGAAAATGTACAGGGTTATTGGAGTTCAAAATTCACATTAAAAGCCAACTTCATTATTTCTATATATGTTACAAATAATTAGAAGATACAATTTTAAAAGACAGATTTACAATACATCAAAAATATAAGTATCCAGGAACAAATAGAACAAAAAATGTGCAAGAACATTTTGGAGAAATTTTTAAACCTTTATAGGAAGAAATAAAAGACAGCATGAACAACTGAAAAGCACTAGAGATAGAGACTCAATATAATAGCAATATCAATGGTTCTTACACTGATCTCTATATTCAATGTATTTCCCATGATAAAAACCAACAGGGATTTTCATTGAACATGAAAAGTTGATTTTAAAATGAAATCATTCCAAGTGTAATCATTACATGGAAGAGAAATGGGCAGACCACTACAGAAGACTTTGAAAACAAAGAACAAGATATGGGGTGGTACTACCCTGTTAGATCTCTGGATATATTGTAAAAATAATGCAATTAAGACAACATGGACTTGGATAAGTGGTAGTAGACAAATAGTCATTGGAACATAGCATACATCTCATAAACAGACACACAAATGTATGGAAACTTGATATAATGCAGTGGTGGCATTGAAGTTCGGTGGGAAATATTTAGACTATTTAATCAATAGTCCTAGCTTATTTAGATAAGTATATTTTTTTAAAAAAAAAAAAATGTCTATTTCACACTATATGTAAAACCCAGCTTCTGCTGAATAAAATACTTCAAAGTGAAATGTAAAACTTAAAATTTTCCAAGACAATACATGAGATTACTTTATGACTTTTGAGTTAGGAGAATTTTTTTCAGCCAAGATATAAAAAGCAAAACACAGAAAGATTTTACCTGGGCACACACAAGATGACCAAATAGGAACAGCTCCAGCCTGCAGCTCCCAGCGTGAACGACACAGAAGACGGATGATTTCTGCATTTTCAACTGAGGTACCAGGTTCATCTCACTAGGGCTTGTCGGACAGTTGGTGCTGGTCTGTGGGTGCAGCCCGCCCAGTGAGAGCTGAAGCAGGATGAGGCATCGCCTCTCCTGGGAAGCACAAGGGGGAAGGGAATTCCTTTTCTTAGCCAAAGGAAAGTGAGACACCACACCTGGAAAATCGGGTAATTCCCACCCTAATACTGTGATTTACCAAGGATCTTAGCAAACAGCACACCAGGAGATTTTATCCCACACCTAGCCGGGAGGGTCCCATGCCTACAAAGCCTCCCTCACTGCTAGCACAGCAGTCTGAGATCTAACTGCAAGGTGGCAGTGAGGCTGGGGGAGGGGCGCCCACCATTGCTGAGGCTTAAGTAGGTAAACAAAGCCACCAGGAAGCTCAAATTGGGTGGAGCCCACCACAGCTCAAGGAGGCCTGCCTGCCTCTGTAGACTCCACCTCTGGGGACAGGGCATAGCTAAACGAAAAGCAGCAGAAACCTCGGTGGAGGTAAATGTCCCTGTGAGATCTGAGAATGAGCAGACTGCCTACTCAGGTGGGTCCCTGACCCCTGAGTAGCCTAACTGGGAGGCATCCCCCACTAGTTGCAGACTGACACCTCACACCTCACATGGCTGGGTACACCCCAGAGAAGAAGCTTCCAGAGCAAGAGTCAGACAGCAACACTCGCTGTTCAGCAATATTCTATCTTCTGCAGCCTCTGCTGCTGATACCCAGGCAAACAGGGTCTGGAGTGGACCTCAAGCAAACTCCAACAGACCTACAGCTGAAGGTCCTGATTGTTAGAAGGAAAACTAACAGAAAGGACACCCACACCAAAACTCCATCAGTACATCACCATCATCAAAGACCAAAGGCAGATAAAACCACAAAGATGGGGAAAAAGCAGTGCAGAAAAGCTGGAAATTCAAAAAATCAGAGCACATCTCCCCCTCCAAAGGAACACAGCTCATCGCCAGCAATGGAACAAAGCTGGATGGAGAACGACTTTGACGAGTTGAGAGAAGAAGGCTTCAGTCGATCAAACTTCTCAGATCTAAAGGAGGAAATATGTAACCAGATCAAAGAAACTAAAAACCTTGAAAAAAGATTTGATGAATGGCTAACTAGAATAGCCAATGTAGAGAAGTCCTTAAAATAACTGATAGAGATGAAAACCATAACATGAGAACTACGTGACAAATGCACAAGCCTCAGTAACCGACTTGATCAACTGGAAGAAAGAGTATCAGAGATTGAAGATCAAATGAATGAAATGAAGCGAGAAGAGAAGTATAGAGAAAAAAGAGTAAAAAGAAATGAACAAAGCCTCCAAGAAATATGGAATTATGTGGAAAGACCAAATCTATGTCTGATTGGTGTGCCTGAAAGTGACGGGGAAAATGGAACCAAGTTGGAAAATACTCTTCAGGATATCATCCAGGAGAACTTCTGCAACCTAGTAAGGCAGGCCAACATTCAAATTCAGGAAATACAGAGAACACCACAAAGATACTCCTTGAGAAGAGCAACTCCAAGACACATAATTGTCAGATTCACCAAAGTTGAAATGAAGGAAAAAATGTTAAGGGCAGCCAGAGAGAAAGGTCCAGTTACCCACAGAGATAAGTCCATCAGACTAACAGCAGATCTCTCGGCAGAAACTCTCCAAGCCAGAAGAGAGTGGGGCCAATATTCAACATTCTTAAAGAAAAGAATTTTCAAGCCAGAATTTCATATCCAGCCAAACTAAGTTGCATAAGTGAAGGAGAAATAAAATCCTTTACAGACAAGCATATGCTTAGAGATTTTGTCACCACCAGGCCTGCCCTACAAGAGATCCTGAAGGAAGCACTAAACATGGAAAGGAATAACAGATACCAGCTATTGCAAAAACATGCCAAAATGTAAAGTCCATCGATGCTAGGAAGAAAGTGCATCAACTAATGAGCAAAATAACCAGCTAATATCATAATGACAGAATTAAGTTCACACATAACAATATTAACCTTAAATGTAAATGGACTAAATGGTCCAATTAAAAGACACAGACTGGCAAATTGGATAAAGAGTCAAGACACATCAGTTTGCTATATTCAGGAGACCCATCTCACATGCAGAGACACACATAGGCTCAAAATAAAGGGACAGAGGAAGATCTACCAAGCAAATGGAAAACTAAAAAAATAGCAGGGGTTGCAATCCTAGTCTCTGATAAAACAGACTTTAAACCATCAAAGATCAAAAGAGACAAAGAAGGTCATTACGTAATGGTAAAGGGATCAATTCATCAGGAAGAGCTAACTATCCTAAATATATATGCACACAATACAGGAGCACCCAGATTCATAAAGCATGTCCTTAGAGACTTACAAAGAGACTTAGACGCCCACACAATAATAATGGGAGACTTTAATACCCCACTGTCAACATTAGACAGATCAACAAGACAGAAAGTTAACAAGGATATCCAGGAATTGAACTCAACTCTGCACCAAGCAGACCTAATAGACATCTACAGAACTCTCCACTCCAAAGCAACAGAATATACATTCTTCTCAGGACCACATCGCACGTATTCAAAATTTGACCACATAGTTGGAACTAAAGCACTCCTAAGCAAATGTAAATGAACAGAAATTATAACAAACTGTCTCTCAGACCACAGTGCAATCAAACTAGACCTCAGGACTAAGAAACTCAATCAAAACCACTCAACTACATGGAAACTGAACAACCTGCTCCTGAATGACTACTGGGTACATAACAAAATGAAGGCAGAAATAAAGATGTTCTTTGAAACCAATGAGAACAAAGACACTACATACCAGAATCTCTGGGACACATTTAAAGCAGTGTGTAGAGGGAAATTTATAGCACTAAATGCCCGCAAGAGAAAGCAGGAAAGATCTAAAATTGACACCCTAACATCACAATTAAAAGAACTAGAGAAGCAAGAGCAAACACATTCAAAAGCTAGCAGAAGGCAAGAAATAACTAAGATCAGGGCAGAACTGAAGGAGATAGAGACACAAAAAACCCTCCAAAAAATCAATGAATCCAGGAGCTGGTTTTTTGGAAAGATCAACAAAATCGATAGATGGTAATCAAGACTAATAAAGAAGAAAAGAGAGAAGAATCAAATAGACACAATAAAAAATGATAAAGAGGATATCACTACCGACCCCACAGAAATATAAACTACCATCAGAGAACACTATAAACACCTCTACGCAAATAAACTAGAAAACATAGAAGAAACGGAAAATTTCCTGGACACTTACACTCTCCCAAGACTAAACCAGGAAGAAGTTGAGTCCCTGAAGAGACCAATAGCAGGCTCAAAATTGAGGCAATAATTAATAGCCTACCAACCAAAAAAAGTCCAGGACCAGACAGAATCACAGCCAAATTCTACCAGAGGTAAAAGGAGGAGTTGGTACCATTCCTTCTGAAACTATTCCAATCAATAGAAAAAGAGGGAATCTTCCCTAACTCATTTTACGAGGCCAACGTCATCCTGATACCAAAGACTGGCAGAGATACAGCAAAAAAAGAGAATTTTAGACCAATATTCCTGATGAACATCGATGCAAAAATCTTCAATAAAATACTGGCAAACCGAATCCAGCAGCACATCAAAAAGCTTATCTACCATGATCAAGTGGGCTTCATCCCTGAGATGCAAGGCTGGTTCAACATATGCAAATCAATAAACATAATCCAGCATATAAACAGAACCAAAGACAAAAACCACATGATTATCTCAATAAATGCAGAAAAGGCCTTTGACAAAATTCAGCAGCCCTTCATGCTAAAAACTCTCAGTACATTCGGTATTGATGGAACGTATCTCAAAATAATAAGAGCTATTTATGACAAAACCACAGCCAATATCATACTGAATGCACAAAACTGGAAGCATTCCCTTTGAAAACTGGCACAAGACAGGGATGCCCTCTCTCACCACTCCTATTCAACATAGTGTTGGAAGCTCTGGCTAGGGCAATCAGGCAAGAGAAAGAAATGAAGCGTATTCAGTTAGGAAAAGAAGAAGTCAAATTGTCCCTGTTTGCAGATGACATGATTGTATGTTTAGAAAACCCCATTGTCTCTGCCCAAAATCTCCTTAAGCTGATAAGCAACTTCAGCAAAGTCTCAGGATACAAAATTAATGTGCAAAAATCACAAGCATTCTTATACACCAGTAACAGACAAACAGAGAACCAAATCATGAAAGAACTCCCATTCACAATAGCTTCAAAGAGAATAAAATACCCAGGAATCCAACTTACAAGGGATGTGAAGCACCTCTTCAAGGAGAACTACAAACCACTGCTTAGTGAAATAAAAGAGGACACAAACAAATGGAAGAACATACCATGCTCATGGATAGGAAGAATCAATATTGTGAAAATGGCCATACTGCCCAAGGTAATTTATAGATTCAATGCCATCCCCATTAAGCTACCAATGACTTTCTTCACAGAATTGGAAAAAACTGCTTTAAAGTTCATATGGAACCAAAAAAGACCTTGCATTGCCAAGACAATCCTAAGCCAAAAGAACACAGCTGGAGGCATCACACTACTTGACTTCAAACTATTCTACAAGGCTACAGTAACCAAAACAGCATGGTACTGGTACCAAAACAGATATATAGACCAATGGAACAGAACAGAGCCCTAAGAAATAATACCACACATCTACAGCCATCTGATCTTTGACAAACCTGAGAAAAACAAGAAATGGGAAAGGATTCCCTATTTAATAAATGGTGCTGGGAAAATTGGCTAACCATAAGTAGAAAGCTGAAACTGGATCCTTTCCTTACTCCTTATGCGAGAATTAATTCAAGATGGATTAGAGACTTAAATGTTAGACCTAAAACCATAAAAATCCTAGAAGAAAATTTAGGTAATACCATTCAGGACATAGGCATGGGCAAGGACTTCATGTCTAAAACACCAAAGGCAATGGCAACAAAAGCCAAAATTGACAAATGGGATCTCATTAAACTAAAGAGCTTCTGCACAGCAAAAGAAACTACCATCAGAGTGAACAGGCAGCCTACAGAACGGGAGAAAATTTTTGCAATCTATCCATCTGACAAAGGGCTAATATCCAGAACCTACAAAGAACTCAATCAAATTTACAAGAAAAAAACAACCGCATCCAAAAGTGGGCAAAGGATATGAACAGACATTTCTCAAAAGAAGACATTCATACAGCCAAGAGGCACATGAAAAAATGCTTATCATCACTCACCATCAGAGAAATGCAAATCAAAACCACAATGAGATACCATCTCACACCAGTTAGAATGGCAATCATTAAAAAGTCAGGAAACAACGGGTACTGGAGAGGATGTGGAGAAACAGGAACACTTTTACACTGTTGGTGGGACTGTAAACTAGTTCAACCATTGTGGAAAACAGTATGGCAATTCCTCAAGGAGCTAGAACTAGAAATACCATTTGACCCAGCCATCACATTACTGGGTATATACCCAAAGGATTATAAGTCATGCTGTTATAAAGACACATGCACAAATATGTTTATTGCGGCACTATTCACAATAGCAAAGACTTGGAATCAACCCAAATGTCCATCAGTAACAGACTGGATTAAGAAAATGTGGCACATATACACCATGGAATACTACGCAGCCATTAAAAAGGATGAGTTCATGTCCTTTGTAGAGATACGGATGCAGCTGGAAACCATCATTCTCAGCAAACTATCACAAGAAAAGAAAATTAAATACCCGGTGTTTTCACTCATAGGTGGGAACTGAACAATGAGATCACTTGGACACAGGAAGGGGAACATCACACACCAGGTCCTATTGTGGGGAGGGGGCAGTGGAGAGGGATAGCATTAGGAGATATACCTAATATAAATGACAAGTTAATGGTTGCAGCACACCAACATGTTTGTTACACATACATATGTAACAAACCTGCTTGTTGTGCACATGTACCCTAGAACTTAAAGTATAATAAAAAAAGAAAAGCACAACACACAAAGAAATGATAGATAAATTTGACTAAATTAAAATTAAACTTCTGTTCTTCGAAATACACCATAAATGTAAAGAGGCAGGACACAAACTGGGAGAAAATATTTTTAACATATATAAGTGACAAGAGATTATTGTCCAGAAATATAAACTCATACGGACTGCTAAGAACAATACAAATTAATAAAATGTCAAGAGACATGAACAGTTATTTCAAGAAAAGAAAACATAAATGTCTAATAAAAGTATGAAAAAATGCTGAGACTATGTTCCTTAGGACAATTCAAATTAATACCACAATTAGTTATTATTTTATACCAACAGATTGTAAAAAAAAAGTCTGAGAATATTGAGTATTGTTTGAGAATGGAACAAAGGAAACAGTTATACTCTGGGTAGGAGTATAAGCACAAGTGTTTGGAAAACAACTTTGAACTCTAATAATGTCAAAGATATGCATGTCTTATAACCAATAATTTCACTTTTGACAATATATCTGCCGTGTTTCCTCCAAATTCATATGTTGAAACATAATCCCCAATGTAATAGTATTAAGCATACAGCATTTGGGAAATGATTAGGTTATGAGGGCTCCACCTTCATGAATGGTGTTAGTGCTCTTATGTAAGAGGTTTGAGAACTGCCCTTATACCATGTGAGGACACATGGAAGACACCAGAGAACCCTCACCAGACACTGAATCTGCTGGTGCCTTGATTTTGGACTTTAAGCCTCCAGAACTGTCAGTAATACATTTCTGTTGTTTATACATTGCCCAGTCTAAGGTATTTTGTTATAGCAGCTAGAGGAGACTAAGAAAGTATCATAAATGTTTGTCTGCAAACTTGTAGAAGATTGTTCCTAACAGCATAGTTTGTAAACAAAAACCTGTAGACCATGAATATGTCATCCAGCAATGGGATTCCGGACAGCAATGAAAGCAAATGAACTGCAGCTACGCAAATCAACATGAAAGAATCTCACAAACATAATACTGATGAAAAAAAGTTTTGAAGAATATGTACATGCAAAATCATTTATATAAAGTTCAAAAAACATGCAAACATCAAACTTAATTACTTGTGAACATACGTGTTTCAAAAATTATAAAGAAAAATGGGAGCATTCGTAGTATGACAATGCTTGGTTAACAGTCAATATTCCTCAATCACTGGTGTTCAGAAATCTGATAAGATACAACACAGCTTGATTTTACAGCTGTCTCTTTAAGCATTGATATGCCTTGGCTCTGTGTCCCCACCCAAATCTCATCTTGAATTGTAATTCCCATTGTTGGGAGGGACCTAGTAGGAGGTGATTAAATCATGAGGGCAGATTTTCCCCTTGCTGTTCTCCTGATAGTGAGTACATTCCCATGAGATCTGGTGCTTGAAAGTTTGTAGTAGCACTTCCCCCTTTGCACTCTCGTGCTTTCTCTCCTGCTCCACCATGGTAAGATGTGCTAGCTTCTTCTTCACTTTCTGCCATAATTTTAAGCTTCCTGAGGCTTCCCAGCCATTCTTCTTTTACAGCTTGCCAAACTGTGAGTCAACGAAACCTCTTTCTTTATAAGTTACCCAGTCTCAGGTAGTTCTTTATAGTAGTGTGAGAACAGATTAATACAAGCATTTCAAAAGCCAGCTTCTCCAATTATTAAGTTTTTGGAGGCTGGCAAGATGGCTGAATAGGAACAACTGTGGTCTGCAGCTCCTAGCAAGATCAATGCAGTAGGTGGGTGCTTTCTGCATTTCCAACTGAGGTAACCAGTTCATGTCATTGGGACTGGTTGGACAGTAGATGCAGCCCATGGAGGGTGAGCTGAAGCAGGGTGGGGTGTCACCTCACACGGGAAGCACAAGGGGTCGAGGGACTTTCCTCCCCTAGTCAAGGGAAGCCGTGAGAGGCTGTACCTGGAGAAATGGTGCACTCGGGCCCGGATACTGCAGGGTCTTCACAACCAGCAGACCAGGAGATTCACTCCAGTGCCTAGGCCACCCAGGGCCCTGGGTTTCAACCACAAAACTGGGCGGCCATTCGGGCAGACACTGAAATAGCTGCAGGAATTTTTTTTTTCATAACCCCAGTAGCAACTGTAACGCCAGCGAGACAGAACCATTCACTCTTCTGGAAAGGGAGCTGAAGCCAGGGAGCCAAGTGGTCTGGCTTGGCGGGTACCACCCCCATGGAGTCCAGCAAGCTAAGATCCACTGACTTGAAATTCTCAGGGGGAGAACAGCAATGTGAGCTTGACCTGGGATGTTTGAGCTTGGTGGGGGGAAGGGCATCTGCCATTGCTGAGGCTTGAGTAGGCGGTTTTTCCCTCACAGGGTAAACAAAGCTGCCTGAAAGTTCAAACTGGGAGGAGCCCACTGCAGCTCAGCAAGGCGGCTGTGGCCAGACTGCCTCTCTAGACTCCTCTCTGGGCAGGGCATATGTGAAAAAAAGGCAGCAGCCCCAGTCAGGGACTTATAGATAAAACCTCCATCTACTTGGTACAGAGCTCCTGGGGGAAGAGGTGGCTATGGGTACAGCTTCAGCAGACATAAACATCCCTGCCTGACATCTGTGAATAGAGCAGCAGATCTCCCAGTGCAGCATTCGAGCTCTGATAAGGGACAGAATGCCTCCCCTGTGCCTCCTGATGGGGAGACACCTCCCATCAGGGGTCGACAGACACTTCATACAGGGGAGCTCCTGCTGACATCTGGTGGGTGCCCCTCTGGGACGAAGCTTCCAAAGGAAGGGACAGGCAACAATCTTTGCTGTTCTGCAGCTTCCACTGGTGATATCCAGGCAAACGGTCTGGTGTGGACCTCTAGCAAACTTCAGCAGACCTGCAGCAGAGGGACCTGACTGTTAGAAGGAAAACTAACAAACAGAAAGGAATAGTATCAACATCAACAAAAAAGGCATCCACTCAGAGACCCTATCTGAAAGTCACCAACATCAAAGATCAAAGATAGAGATATTCACAAAGATGGGGAGAGACCAGCACAAAAAGGCTGAAAATTCCAAAAACCAGAATGACTATTCTCCTCCAAAGGATCACAGCTCCTCACCAGCAAGAGAACAAAACTGAATGGAGAATGAGTTTAATGAATTGACAGAAGTAGGTGGGTAAAAACTCCTCTGAGGTAAAGCAGCATGTTCCATCTAATGCAAGGAAGCTAAGAACTTTGAAAAAAGGTTAGAGGAATTGCTAACTAGAATAACCAGTTTAGAGAAAAACATAAATAACCTGATGGAGCTGAAAAACACAGCACGAGAACTTCATGAAGCATACATAAGTATCAATAGCCAAATCGATCAAGTGAGAGAAAGGATATCAGAAATTGAAAGGATATCAACTCAACGAAATAAAGTGAGATGACAAGATTAGAGAAAAAAGAGTGAAAAGAAATGAACAAATCCTCCAAGAAATATGTAACTATGTGAAAAGACCAAATTTACATTTGATTGATGTACCTGAAAGTGATGGGGAGAATGGAACCAAGTTGGAAAACACTCTTCAGGATATTTTCCAGGAGAACTTCCCCAACCTAGCAAGGCAGGCCAACATTCATATTCAGGAAATACAGAGAACACCACAAAGATACTGCTCGAGAAGAGCAATCCAAAGACATATAATCGTCAGATTCACTTAGGTTGAAATGAAGGAAAAAGTGTTAAAGGCAGCCAGAGAGTAAGGTCAGGTTACTCACAAAGGGAAATCCCTCAGACTAACAGTGGATCTCTCAGCAGAAACCCTACAAGCCAGAAGAGAGTCGGGGACACCTGAAGGAAGCACTAAACATGGAAAGGAACAACTGGTACAAGCCACTGCAAAAACATAAAAATTGTAAAGACCGTTGACACTATGAAAAAATGGCATGAACTAATGGACAAAATAACAAGCTAGCATCATAATGACAGGACCAAATTCATACATAACAATATTAACGTTAAATGTAAACAGGCTAAATGCCCCAATTAAAAGACACAGACTGGCAAATTGGATACAGTCAAGACCCTTTAGTGTGCTGTATTTGGGGGAGACCCATCTCACGTGCAAAGACATACATAGGCTCAAAATAAAGGGATGGAAGAATATTTACAAAGCAAATGGAAAGTAAAAAAATAAATAAATAACCAGGCGTTGCAAACCCCGTCTGATAAAACAGACTTTAAACCAACAAAGATCGCAAGAGACAAACAAGGGCATTACATGATGGTAAAGGGATCAATGCAACAAGAAAAGCTAACTATCCTAAATATATATGCACACAATACAGGAGCACCTAGATTCATAAAGCAAGTCCTTAGAGACTTACAAAGAGACTTAGACTCCCACACAATAATAATGGGAGACTTTAACACCCCACTGTCAACATTAGACAGATCAACGAGACAGAAAGTTAACAAGGATATCCAGGAATTGAACTCAACTCTGTACCAAGCAGACCTAATAGACATCTACAGAACTATCCACCCCAAATCAACAGAATATACATTCCTCTCAGCACCACATCGCACTTATTCTAAAATTGACCACATAATTGGAAGTAAAGCACCCCTCAGCAAATGCAAAACAATGGAAATCATAACAAACAGTCTCTCAGGCACAGTGCAATCAAATTAGAGCTCAGGATTAAGAAACTCACTCAAAACCACACAACTACATGGAAACTGAACAACTTACTCCTGAATGACTACTGGGTAAATAACGAAATGAAGGCAGAAATAAAGATGTTCTTTGAAACCAATGAGAACAAAGACACAACATAACAGAATCTCTGGGACAAATTTAAAGCAATGTGTAGAAGGAAATTTATAGCACTAAATACTCACAGGAGAAAGCAGGAAAGATTTAAAATCGACACCCTAACATCACAATTAAAAGAACTAGACAAGCAAGAGCAAACAAACTTAAAAGCAAGTAGAAGACAAGAAATAACTAAGATCAGAGCAGAACTGAAGGAGATAGAGACATGAAAAACCCTTCAAAAAAATCAATGAATCCAGGAGCTGGTTTTTTGAAAAGATCAACAAAGTAGACAGACCACTAGCCAGATAAATAAAGAAGAAAAGAGAGAAGAATCAAATGGATGCAACAAACAATGATAAAGAGAATATCACCACTGATCCCATAGAAATACAAACTACCATTAGAGAATACTATAAACACCTCTACCCCCCCCCCCCAAAAAAAAACTAGAAAATCTAGAAGAAATGGATAAATTCCTGGACATATACACTATCCAAAGACTAAACCAGGAAAAAGTCGGATCTCTGAACAGACCAATGACAAGTTCTGAAATTGAGGCAGTAATTAATAACCTACCAACCAAGAAAAGTCCAGGACCAGACGGATTCACAGTTGAATTCTACCAGAGGTACAAAGGGGAGATGATACCATTCCTTCTGAAACTATTCCAAACAATAGAAACAGAGGGACTCCTCCCTAACTCATTTTATGAGGCCAGCATCATCCTGATACCAAAACCTCACAGAGATACAACAAAAAAAGAACATTTTATGCCAGTATCCCTGATGAACATCGATGCAAAAATCTTCAATAAAATACTGGCACACCGAATCCATCAGCACATCAAGAAGCTTATCCACCACTATCAAGTCAGCTTCATCCCTGGGATGCAAGGTTGGTTCAACATATGCAAATGAATAAACATAATCCATGACATAAACAGAACCAATGACAAAAACCACATGATTATCTCAATAGATGCAGAAAAGGCCTTTGACAAAATTCAACAGCTCTTCATGCTAAAAACTCTCAATAAACTAGGTATTGATGGAACGTATCTCAAAATAATAACAGCTATTTATTTATGATAAACCTACAGCCAATATCATACTGAATGTGCAAAAACTGGAAGCCTTCCATTTGAAAACCGGCACAAGACAAGGATGCCCTGCTCCCCACTCCTATTCAACAGAGTATTGGAAGTTCTGTCCAGGGCAATCAGGCAAGAGAAAGAAATTAAGGGTATTCAGTTAGGAAAAGATGAAGTAAAATTGTCTCTGTTTGCAGATGACATAACTGTATATTTAGAAAACCCCATCATCTCAGCCCCAAATCTCCTTAAACTGATAAGCAACTTCAGCAAAGTCTCAGGATACAAAATCAATGTGCAAAAATCACAAGCAGTCCTATACACCAATAACAGACAAACAGAGAGTCAAATCATGAGTGAACTCCCATTCACAATTGCTACAAAGAGAATAAAATACCTAGGAATCCAACTTACAAGGGATGTGAAGGACCTCTTCAAGGAGAGCTACAAACCACTGCTAAGGAAATAAGAGAGGACACAGACAAATGGAAAAGCATTCCATGCTCATGGATAGGAAGAATCAATATCGTGAAAATGACCATACTGCCCAAAGTAATTTATAGATTCAATACTATCCCCATCAAGCTACCATTGACTTTCTTCACAGAATTGGTAAAAACTACTTTAAATTTCATATGGAACCAAAAAAGAGCCCACATAGCCAAGGCAATCCTAAGCAAAAAGAACAAAGCTGGAGGCATCATGCTACCTGACTTCAAACTATACTACAAAGGCTACAGTAACCAAAACCGCATGGTACTGGTACCAAAACACATATATAGACCAATAGAACAGAAGGGAGGCCTCAGAAATAACACCATACATTTACAACCATCTGATCTTTGACAAATCTTGACAAAAACAAGCAGTAGGAAAAGGATTCCCTATTTAATAAATGGTGTTGGGAAAACTGAATAGCCATGTGCAGAAAGCTGAAACTGGATCCCTTCCTTACATCTTATACAAAAATCAACTCAAGATGGATCAAATACTTAAACGTAAGACCTAAAACCATAAAAACCCTAGAAGAAAACCTAGGTAATGCCATGCAGGACATAGGCATGGGTAAAGACTTCATGACTAAAACACCAAAAGCAATGGCAACAAAAGACAAAATGGACAAATGGGATCCAACTGAACTAAAGAGCACTGCACAGCAAAAGAAACTATCATCAGAGAGAACAGGCAACCTGCAGAATGGGAGAAAATTTTTGCAATCTACTCATCTGACAAAGGGCTAATATCCAGAATCTACAAAGAACTTAAACAAATTTACAAGAAAAAAACAACCCCATCAAAAAGTGGGTGAAGTATATGAACAGATACTTCTCAAAAGAAGACATTTATTTGGCCAACAAACATATGAAAAAAAGGTCATCATCACTGTTCATTAGAGAAATGCAAATCAAAACCACATTGAGATATCATCTCAAGCCAGTTAGAATGGTGATCATTAAAATGTCAGGAAACAACAGATGCTGGAGAGGATGTGGAGAAATAGGAACGCTTTTAAACTGTTGGTGGGAGTGTAAATTAGTTCAACCATTAGGAAAGACAGTGTGGCTATTCCTCAAGGATCTAGAACTAGAAATACCATTTGACCCAGTGATCCCATTACTGGGTATATACCCAAAGGATTATAAATCATTCTGCTATAAAGACTCATGTACACGTATGTTTATTGTGGCACTGTTAATAATAGCAAAGACTTGGAACCAACCCAAATCCCCATAAATGATAGACTGGATTAAGAAAATGTGGCACATATACCCATGAAATACTATGCAGCCATAAAAAAGGATGAGTTCATGTCCTTTGCAGGGACATGGATGAAGCTGGAAACCCTCATTCTCAGAAAACTAACACAAGAACAGAAAACCAAATACCACATGTTTTCACTCATAAGTGGGAGTTGAATAATGAGAACACATGGACACAGGTAGGGGAACATCACACACCAGGGCCTGTTGGGGGGTAGGGGCCTAGGTGAAGGATAGTATTAGGAGAAATACCTAATGTAGATGACAGGTTGATGGGTGCAGCAAACCACCACAGCACATGTATACCTATGTAACAAATCTGCATGCTCTGCACATGTACACCATAACTTAAAGTATAATAATAAAAAAGCAGTGTTTTTCAGACCTCATTGACAGTGACACACAGTCAAAAATAAAGTTTGCTTCAAGACATAGTACATATGTACTGAAATACAGGTTTTCATAAAATATATACACTCTAAAAGAAAAGATTGTCCCACACACTGGCTGGGACAAGGATGTTTTGGGAATATAAGCCACAAAACTCTTCTTGGAAATCAATTGTATGTCTGATTAAATGCTTAAGCAATTTTCTGATGAAAAAATAGAATAAAAAAGCTTGTTATACTTAAAAAATATTCTGGTTTATTTGACTAATTATTTCTGCTCTGCCATTTTTATTAGGAAAAGTAGAGGCAAAGGCCAAGTATGTAACAATAGAGAACAAGATGGGATACCCTATCTGTCCAAAAATTAGTGGATTACTTAAATTATGGCAAGT
Organism: Piliocolobus tephrosceles; assembly: GCF_002776525.5. Lineage (NCBI taxonomy): Eukaryota > Metazoa > Chordata > Mammalia > Primates > Cercopithecidae > Piliocolobus > Piliocolobus tephrosceles. Next base: position 54,543,954 of record NC_045434.1, on the reverse strand, counting down.
TTTAAAATACATGTATAGGACGATCCAATTTTTAAATAAAATAGAGCACACACATCTACATACATACAAATATGTAAGCATAGAAAAAGATCTGAGAAGTATTAGCTGAATTTTCTCAGGGTAGATGAGATTATGTAAATTCATTATGTTATCCTTATGATTATCTATATTTTTTGACATTGCCTTTGTAATAAAACTTAGTCAAAGAAATTAGAAGAGAATCTTACAATTGGGCATTAGGTTGTTCCAACTAAACATGTATACATTCCTTGCCCAGAGCACTTAACCATTAAATATGTTGAGTGAAAGTTTTTTCAAATCAATCTCTCTTTGGATATATGATTTTTTTTTTCTTTTCCAAAGTACCAAAGAGATATTTTGGTAACCACTTTGGTGGAATAATTTCAAAAGCATTGTCTTATGACATGTTTTCAGATTGCTACATATAAATACATATTGTTGATTCTAATTTTTAGATTCAATAATTTTTATTTGGTCAGCAAATACTCAACCCTCTTATTTAAACTGACACCTAAATATTTATTCCGGTTCATTTGCTTGAGGTACTTAGTATCTCCTCACCCAATCTCAATCTTGTTTCCCTAAAGGGAAAATTTATGAGCTGTTCTTAGTTATACAGACTTTTCACTAGTACTATTTTTTATAATTTTTAAATGTCTCAGTGCTCTCTTAAATGAAGTGTTATATTTGTGTCAAAAAACTCTCATAAATTGGATTCAATAGATGCTAAGTTACTCCTGTTTGACACACCGAGAACTGAGTTATTATAGAGAAATTAAATGAGTGATAATAATGATAGCTGTCATTTATTTTGATACATATTAAATATAAGAAGTTTCCCTAATTACTTAATGTGGGGGCCATAAAATATGCTGCTCAAATCACCAGCTGCAAGGAGCATAGTTAACTGATGGACCCAGCAGCAGCCCCTCTTGATTAATGTGGAGACAAAAACTCCTTCAGAAATGACAGCACCACTGGAGCACTGAGGCAGGCCCATTTGGGTAAGATGTGGGACTTGTTTCAGGGCCTGTCTGAATCTTTCTTGGAAATGCATTGCAGTCTGACACTTTTCTTACCCAATTCTCCCTCCTTCCCTCTCTCCTTCCATAGGTGTCAGACCTGTCTATGGTCTTAAAGCTCTCCCTGCCTTCTCCTGCTATCTCTTCCAAAAAGGATCTTGCATGTCCAATGCTGTCTTAGCATCTGCTTCTTGGTAGGCCCAACCTAACACAAGTGGTGCTGAGAATGGTCTGAGAAAACAAGTAGTAAGATGAAGATTTTTAACTGGGTCACTCACTACCAGGAACAAAGAGAATCTCGTCCTAGTTGGTAGGCAGGTGGCACATGAATAGTCTTTGGCATAATGTGGTGGCCTAATTGCTAAAGATTTCACCAATAGTGACCTAGGAAAACATGTCATGGAGGGGAATGTCCTTCAGGTGTGATGATTCAGGTATTTGAGATATGGTGGGGAAATGCTTACATATAGTAGAGTTGGCTGATTACAGCTAAGTTGAATTAGTTCCCTGCAGAAAGAAAATGAGAAATTGAGGGCAATTAACCATCAGTCAAGGGATAGGTGTGAGTGTCTGAAGGACTCTAGGGTAGCTTACAACAGACTATTATCTTCTACAGTGGAAGAGCAGACACAGCTGAGCAATAGACTGTAGGTCTGATAGAATATGTTTGGATGCTCAGCCTAGAGAGGTCTGGTGTACTAAAGGCAGTACTCCAGTTGGGGAAACCTGGAACCTTGTAACATGGGATTGAAATACTTGAATTTCAATACCTGGAGTACCCTGAAACTTCAAAGCTTGCAAGAGGTGGCCCATACTTCTCTAATAATGGCTGGAAATTCCCCTGTGCTGGAAATTGCCTTAGAAGCCTCTCCTCCACAAGGAGTGCCTCCCCCAGGAGCTTCTCCACCTCTTTTCTTGGCTTCCAGGCTGATATCTAGGGTTAAGTTCCAGCATAATCCAGCTGATGAAAGCTGGATAAGAGACAAAAGAGAAAACCCAACAAGGAAGTGCAAGAATTGTTAATACCATGTATCAGGAGAAGTCGGATGAGAATCTCTGAGACTGAATTTTCATGGTAGAAAATAAGACTGGAATAATTTTTTGACTTAGAGAATCTTTCTTAGGATTTAATATCCTATCAAGGGCTCCAGGATGTTATAAAATCATTGCTAGAGTGGTGGCTTTTATTTATTTATTTATTTATTGAAAAAGAGTCTTTCTCTTTCACCCAGAATGGAGTGCAGTGGTGCAATCTTGGCTCACTCCAACCTCTGCCTCCCAGGATCAAGTGATTCTCCTGCATCAGCTTCCTGAGTAGCTAACAGGCACATACCACCACACCCAGCTAATTTTTGTGTTTTTAGTAGAGATGGGGTTTTGCCATGTTGGCCAGGCTGGTCTCGAACTCCTGACCACAAGTGATCTGCCAGCCTCGGCCTCCCAGAGTGCTGAGATTACAGGTGTAAGCCACTGTGTCTGGCCTAGAGTGACTTTTACAAAGCTGAAAAAGGTGAAGGACAATGCTGACTGGAGTGCAAATGCCCAAGATGGCCTGGGAGAAGGTAGAGGAAGGAATAAAGATGCTGAGAATGGATAGATTTTGTGAGGGTGGACAACTCATAAGATAAATATGTTCTCTGGAATGACCCAGAGAACGTACTATTCACTAAGGCCATTTTAGGAATGCATTGGTTAGAGAGTTGCCAACATCATCAGTTATGGCTCTCCTCTGAAAGCCAGAGAGAAGGAGAGGTAGTAAACTGAGCTTGCTGAAATCCAAGGGGATGATGGAGCTTTGATGGAACAGAGGCCAAGTGATGGGGTTTAAGCACCAGAGACCAAGAAGCCAGAATTACCATAATGTCTGGCTAAGTTGGAGGGGCAGCCAAAAGAGTTTGAACCACAGGAAGTTATAGAGATGGTTAATGGAGCATAGCATTCCTAGGGGCAAAATAGGTAGCCAACAAAGCTGCTACTTAATATCTACAAACAACAAACAGTGTCAAGAGTGGAAGAATATGATGCTAAGGATGGCCACCCAATAAAATGTCCAGTCTCTTGCTCAGTTACCTTAGCCAATTTTTAGATCCAGAACTCATTAACTGAAGAGACTGCCAGGTTTCTAAGAAGGACCATGTGAACCATGTCAAGCACATCCTGTAATGATTCCCTCAACTCCTTCTCTGTAGAGGCAATTTCCTTGAGTGAATGTATGTTAGGTAGAGATGAATCCTTGGGTATTTTGAGATCTATTGGGTACAGAATCTGAGCTTATTTTGGTACTTAGAGATCTGAAGCATCTATGAGAATGCATCTCTCAGGTCTCTACCTGATAGCCCCAGCTGCTGTGGTCTAAAATCCATTACCACATTCATGCTGAGGCTGCACTCCTTCCCTCATGATGACTGAGCATGGCAGGGATGCAAATGCAGGTTCACTCCTGGGAAGTGTGGGATTCCTCTGACCAGCAAGTTTGGGCTTGAAGACCCCCACACAGCCTTGTTGAACTTTACTTAGAATTGCAATGCTAAGACATTTCCACCCGATCTTCCTGCCCTCTGTCCTTCAACTGAGCTCAGAACTGCGTCATGGTTTGATAGCTCTCCCAGTCTCTTCTAGCTGTCTCCCCATAGGTTTTCCCCTCAGAATACACTTCTTGCATGTTTAACACTATCTTGGTTTCTGCTTCTTGAATGACTTGGACCAACACAATGCTCTCTGTTAGAGTGGAAACTGTTGGAGCTAAGTAACAAATGAAGCTCTAGATAAAGTCTGGCTCATAGTAGGTCTTGTCCATTGTGGACACACAGTGGGTCTGCAGATCCATCCAGTAGTCACATACCCAGCCCCTGAATGTCTTACCAGTATTGTTATATTTGGTGATTGGAGTAACCCAAACATTGAGTCCCTATCCTATGGTATAATAGCTATTACAGTGGTAAAGGCCAAGTGGAAACCTCAGCAACCACCTGCCTCTCTACCAAGATAGTTATCCAAAAACCTTGTTGCATCCCAAGGTTCATGATGGAGATTTTTGTCACAATTGAAGACCTAAAGGATGCAGGGCTGACTTTTCCTGTCATATCAGCAGTCTGTCTCCTGTAGAATCTAGAGAATAGCTATAGACTACTGCAGACTTAGCAAGCCTCATGGTGTAGCTATGCCAGATATGGTACCAAGGATTTAACAGATTAATGTGGTCTCAGGTACACAGTATGAAGTCATTGAAGTAGAGCATTCATTCCTTTTCGTTCTGGTTAGAAAAGTGCTGGGGTCAAAAAACTATAACCTGTTAGCCAAATTCAGCCAGCTGTCTCTTTTTGTAAATAAAGTGCTAATGGAACACAGCCATGATCATTTGCGTACCTACTGTCTGTTTGCTTTCACTCTACAATTTCAGAATTGAGTAGTTGCAACAGAGATCATATGTGAAGCCATAAATATTTACTCCCTGGCCCACTACAGAAAATTTTGCTGACTTTTGAAAAAGAAAACACAAAGCAGTTTGAATTCACATGGAATGGACAACACTATTCACTTACAGTTTTGGGCACACAATGCTCTGTTAACTCCTGCCCTGTGTTATAATATAGTCTGAATAGATCAGGGCAACCTAAACATCCTACAGAAAATCACTCTGGTCCATTACATTGGTTACATCATGCTGACTGGACACAATGAGCAGGGGGTGGCTAGTACAATGGAGAATTTGTAAGGCACATGCATTCCAGTGGGTGGGATATAAATCCTAAGAACATCTGACAATTCAGTAAACTTTTTAGAAATCTGGTAGTTAGGAGAGTTTTGGCATATCTCCTACTAAATAAAATTGTCATATTTTGAATCCTCTATCGCAAAGAAGGGAGCACAATAGTTGATAGGCTTCTTTGGGTTTTGGAGGCAACATACTCCACACATAAAAATACCTGTCCAGGTGGTGTTGATTTACATGGAAGGCTGCTAGCTTTGAGTGGAGTCCAGAGCATAAAAAAATTCCATAGCAGGTTTTAAACTGCAATACAAGCAGTCCTACCACTTGGATCATACAATCCAGCAAACTCTTTGGTGTCAGTGGTGGGAAAAGATACCATACCATGCTAACGGCAAGCCCCAGGAGAAGAATCATCACCGAAGCCTCTGGAACAAGAGAGCATCTGCAGCAGAGTGTGATCTGTTTTTTGAAAACCAGATCTCGACTTGTTACTGGACTCACGGAGAAGGAATAATTGACCTTCTCTGTGGGGCACAAAAGTATTATACATCTAGAATAACACATTATGACCTGGACCAGACCCACCAAGTCATGGAGTCAGGTGGGCCCAGCAATAGTCTATCTTAAGATAGAAATGATATATTGGGATCAAGCTTGAACAGGACCAAAAGACATGAGTAAGCTGCATGAGCGGTGTTATGGTCTGAATATTTTTATCCCTCCAAAATGTATATATTAAAGTTTAATTACCAGTGTGATGGTATTAGGAGCTGGGGCCTCTAGGAAGCAATTAAGTCATGAGGGTATAGCCCTCATGAATGGGATTAGTGCCCTTAGAAGTAGCGATACAAGAGCTTGCTCCTTGTGCTCTCCACCATGTGAAGATACAAAGAGACGACTGCCATCTGCAAACCAGGAAATGGGCCCTCACTGGATAATGAATCTGCTGGCAGCTGGATCTTGGACTTCTCAGCCTTCACAACTGTGAGAAATAAATGTTTTTTTAAGCCACCAAGTTTATGGTATGCTTGTTATAGCAGCCTGAACTAAGATAAAATATATCTCAGACTCCCTGTTATCCACAACACCTGAACTAGTGTGTCCCTTCCTCAGCTTGTCACTATGACCATATGGGGGGTTTCACAGGACCAGCCGAAGGAGGAGGAAGAGGCATGAGCTTGGTTTACAGAAAGGTCAGGCATTACATCAGTATAAACTAAAAATGGATGCTAGATGCATCACAGACGTATCTCAGGGGTAACCTTGAAAGACAGTGAAGATGAAAAATCTTCCTAATACGTGATGCTGTGAGGAGTGCACCTGATTGATTATTTTCCACGGCAGAAGAAGTGGCTTCATCCATTGCCCATAAGAGATATAAAGATTCACAGGCAATGGCCCTTGACCTGGCCATCTAGTCAGGAGTCAGAAAAAAAGAATGGGAGGTTGAAGACAAGAAAATCCATGTTACAGGTGATGGACATATGAGAATAGGCACAGAGTATAGTGATTTTTGTTAACATCTACTAGAGAGCACTCGCTATAGAAGAGACACCAAGCAATAGACAAAATGACTTAGTTGGTGAAATTGGTATGGTGAACACATATATGAAGTGACCATGTTGGCAAAGAGGAAGACTATGGATAGGCCCAGCAGAATAGACTACCACTTACAAGACTGGTCTAGTTACTGCTGCCTCTGAATGTTCAGTCTGTCAGCAACAGAGTCTAGGACTGAGCTCCTGATGTGGCAGTACCCCTCAAGGACACCAGCTGGTTACTTGGTGGCATGTCAAGTATATTGAGCCCCTTTCATGTTTGTAGGATCGGTGGCTTATCCTTACAGGGATATATACCTCATTCTGTGTATAACTTGCCTCTCTGCCTCAGCCGCCACCAGAATCCAGGGGCTTACAGAATGCCTGATTCATAGGCTTGGAATCCCATGCAATATAGCATCTGACTAAGGGACTCATTTTACAGTGAAAGAGGTGTGGGAGAGAGAGCAATGGTTAGGGCAGGCTGAGGACCTGCAGTCTTTTGGTACTTCAACTGCCACCAAATTTCTATTCCTGCTTGCCATTAAACATCATGGGAGAGCTGCAGAGTGAACAGCAGCGGATGCTGCGACGCCACCAGTGCGATTCAAGTCATAGGCCTGCATCCAGGGCATGAACTCTGTCTCCAAGAGCGACAAGAAGAAAAGAAAGCAGTTGCTCCTAGACGTGACCGAGATGGAGCAGAAGCACCCGCAGGAGTTGGGGAAGTTCCAAGATAACAGCAACCTCGATTCTGTCGCTGAAGATCTAGCCAAGATGGATCTGGAAAACCAGCCTCCCCGCCTCTTCAAGGCACAGAGAATGCGAGAAAGAAGGGTGGTCCTGGAGAGGAAGCCCAGGAGAGGATCTTCCAGGCCGAGATGCAGCACTTGTCCAGCTTGAGGCTCAAGAAAGAGAAGCTTGCTGTCTTCCTGGGGGCCAGGAATCTGGAGATGAAAGATATCCCAGCCGACCGCCACGCATGTACCCTGCCATCCAAGACCAGCTGCTGTTCTCCGTGTCGGCGGAGAGCCTGGTGGGCCGCACCGCCAACTACAGGCAGAGGCACATTGGCCGCTTGCTGCCCTTCTTCAGCAACCCCGGAACCGGCGATGCCTAAGGCGGCGATGACTTCATGAGCTACTGCAACTACACCGTGCTCAGCGCATCGTGAGGAGGCCAGCAGGAGCTGGGGCCCTGTGGTACGTCCTGTAGACCCCCATTGAGGCGATCCAAGCCGACTCGCCCGCCGTCGTCATGGGGGAGGAGTCCGCCAAGAAGCCCCTCACCCTGCTCCACCTGCACCACGCCTGCAACCCCCGGGGAACACCATAACTCCGTGAAGCCGCTGGAGGCCGGCGCCGTCGGGGGTGCGACTCTGCGCCTCTTCTAGGCCTGATAGCGCCGAAAACTTCCTCCATTGCTGTCGCCGTCGCTATCGTCATCGCCGCCGCTGCCGTTGCAGCGGCCGCAAGGTCTCCTCAGGAAGCTCCGTTCTCCCCTCCCCCACGACAGCCCTCCCCCACTCCCCACCCCCACGCCTGCTCCCCTGGCGCGCCCTTTGATTTTTCTCCGGGTTTTTGTTTCTTCCCTTCGTTTTACTCAAAATTGCCTTCGCCTCCCCCACCTTCCTACCTTAAAGTTCTACCTTTTCATTCCTTCCTTGCTTCTTTCACGGGATGGGAGACGAATTTCGAGGAAAATACCTGTCTTGTACCACACGAGGGGCATAAGTGGGATAAGCTCTAACCTCTTCTTGCCCTTCTGGGTCTTCACCTCCCTCACCAACTGAATATTGGTCATGTTGTGAATAACGTAGGGATACAAATAGAAATTTTAGGTTTCACGTATTCTGGGAAAAATAAATTTAGTCCACTAGCTCGTAGTGTTCAGATTTTCCTATGAATATATTGGATTACTCAGGTAAAATTGGAGTTTATGTGATCGAAGTGCTTTGTGAGTGCCTTTTGCTGAGTTTTTTTTTGAAAAATAATGTCATGGTTTGCTTTTTGCTTAAACTGGGCTACTCAGGAGATGTCTCCAGTTATGAACAAGAGCTCCATTAGTACTTTGTTTTTTTCTTTTATCAAAACTTACATAGTTCCAAATTATTTTTTTGTTGCTCAGATATTTGCTAAATTCTAAATAACAGCATTCGTTAAACTCGTAAGGTAAATGTGTTTATAAATAGAGTAAATTTAGATAAATTGATAGGTTAGATAAGGTTTACTCTAACATGAAAGATCTGAATTTAATTTCCTTTATTAAATGTAGCAAGGGATATGACTTTATTCAAATAGTTGATCCATTTCATCATCTCTGCAACTGGTATAAAGCAAAAATAGAAACATGAATAGGTAGTTTAACTTACTGTAAGGGGTGAAGATCTGAATCTAGTAAGTTTCCTTTAGATTACTACATTCATATCTTTCACACTCCATACCAGCTGATAACAAGGTAGGTCAGCTACTTGAATAAAGTCATAGCCTTTTATATATCTAAGAATAAAGGAAACTTAAAAATTTTTTCAGTGGCATTTGTCTTTTAAATCATGTGGAAAACAAAGTGGAGTTACATACCGTTGTTATAATAATACTAGCTTTTATAATTGCCCATATATTTACCCTTACTATTTATTTTTTCATATGGCATCAAGTTACTGTCTAGTATCCTTTATTTCAACCTGTAGGACTCACTTTAGCATTCCTTGCAGAGCAGTTCTCAGGTTTTTGTTGTTGTTTATGTTTTTGGTTTTTTTGTTTGTTGGTTTGTTTGACAGAGTCTCACTCTGTTCCCCAGGCTGGAGTGCAGTGGCATGATCTTGGCTCACTGCAACCTCCACCTCCAGAGTTCAGGTGATTCCCCTGCCTCAGCCTCCTGAATAGCTGAGATTACAGTCACGCGCCAAAACGTCCAACTATTTTTTTTTTTTTTGGTATTTTTAGTAGAGATGGGATTTCACCGTGTTGGTCAGGCTGCTCTTGAACTCCTGAACTCAAATATAAACGAGCGTCAGCCTCCCAAAGTGCCGGGATTATAGGCATGAGCCACTACACCCAGTTAGTTCTCAGTTTTTGTTTATCTTACTTTTGAAGGACAATTTTTGCCAAACAGTATTATTGGTTGACAGGGCTTTTTCTTTTACCATTTTGAATATATCAAGTCACTGCCTTGTGGCCTTCAAAGTTTCTGATGAGAAATATGCAGTAATGTTATTAAGAATCCCTTTTAAATGTCCATTAAAAATGCTGGGAAAAGGTCTGAGGTTCATTTAGGCTTGCTACTGCCAGTTGGGTGACATCAGGCAAGTCATCTAATCTCCTTAAATCTAATCTCCAGAATATATATATATGTGTGTGTGTATATATATGTGTGTGTGTGTGTATATATGTGTGTGTGTGTGTCTCTCTCTCTCTCTCTCTATATATATATATATATAGCCCTTGAGAAGAGCAATTCCAAGACACATAATTGTCAGATTCACCAAAGTTGAAATGAAGGAAAAAATGTTAAGGGCAACCAGGGAGAAAGGTTGGGTTACCCACAAAGGGAAGCCCATAAGACTAACAGCGGATCTCTTGTCAGAAACCCTACAAGCCAGAAGAGAGTGGGGACCAATATTCAAAATTTTTTAAAAAAAGAATTTTCAACCCAGAATTTCATATCCAGCCAAACTAAGCTTCGTAAGTGAAGGAGGAATAAAATCCTTTACAGACAAGCAAATACTCAGAGATTTTGTCGCCACCAGGCCTGCCTTGTAAGAGCTCCTGAAGGAAGCACTAAACATGGAAAGAAACAACCAGAACCAGCCACTGCAAAAACATGACAACTTATAAAGACCATCGATGCTATGAAGAAACTGAACTGCATCAATTAGCAGGCAAAAAAGAAACCAGCAAACATCATAATGACAGGATCAAATTCACATATAACCATATTAACCTTAAATGTAAATGGGCTAAATCCCCCAATTAAAAGACACAGACTGGCAAATTGGATAAAGAGTCAAGACCGAGACTCATTGGTGTGCTGTATTTGGGAAACCCATCGCACGTGCAAAGACACAAATAGGCTCAAAATAAAGGGATGGAGGAAGATCTACCAAGCAAATGGAAACCAAAAAAAAAAAAAAAAAAAAAAAAAAAGAGGTTGCAATCCTAGTTTCTGATAAAACAGACTTTAAACAAACAAAGATCAAAACAGACAAAGAAGGCCATACATAATGGTAAATATATATGCACCCAATACAGGAGCACCCAGATTCATAGAGCAAGTCCTTAGAGACCTACAGAGAGACTTAGACTCCCACACAATAATAATGGGAGACTTTAACACCTCACTGTCAGTATTAGACAGCTCAGTGAGACAGAAGGATATCCAGGGCTTCAACTCAGCTCTGCAACAAGCCGACCTAATAGACATCTACAGAACTCTCCACCCCAAATCAATAGAGTATACATTCTTCTCAGCACCATATCACACTTATTCTAAAATTGACCACATAATTGGAAGTAAAGCACCCCTCAGCAAATGTAAAAGAATGGAAATCACAACAAATTGTCTCTCAGAACACAGTGCAATCAAATTAGAACTCAGGGTTAAGACACTCACTCAAAACTGCACAACTACATGGAAACTGAACAACTTACTCCTGAATGACTACTGGGTAAATAACGAAGGCAGAAATAAAGATGAGAATAAAGATGAGAAATAAAGATTGAAACCAATGAGTACAAAGACACAATGTACCAGAATCTCTGGGACACATTTAAAGCAGGGTGTAGAGGGAAATTTATAGCACTAAATGCCCACAAAAGAAAGCAGGAAAGATCTAAAATCAAAACCCTAACTTCACAATTAAAAGAACTAGAGAAGCAAGAGCAAACAAACTCAAAAGCAAGCAGAAGACAAGAAATAACTAAGATCAGAGCAGAACTGAAAGAGACAGAGACACAAAAAACCCTTCAAAAAAATCAATGAATCAAGGAGTTGGTTTTTTGAAAAGATCAGCAAAATTGATAGACCACTAGCAAGACGAATAAAGAAGAAAATACAGAAGAATCAAATAAATGCAATAAAAAATGATAAAGGGGATATCACCACTGATCCACAGAAATACAAACTACCATCAGAGAATACTATAAACACCTCTGTGCAAATAAACTAGAAAATTTAGAAGAAATGGCTAAATTTCTGGACACATACACCCTCCCAAGACTAAATCAGGAATAAGTTGAATCTCTGAATAGACCAATAACAGGCTCTGAAATTGAGGCAATAATTAACAGACTACCAACCAAAAAAACTCCAGGACCAGATGGATTCACAGCCGAATTCCACCAGAGGTACAAGGAGGAACTGGTACCATTCCTTCTGAAACTATTCCAATCAATAGAAAAAAAGCGAATATTTCCTAACTGATTTTATGAGGCCAACATCATCCTGACACCAAAGTCTGGCAGAGACACAACAAAAAAAGAGAATTTTAGACCAATATCCCTGATGAACATCGATGTAAAAATCCTCAATAAAATACTGGCACCGAATCCAGCAGCACATCAAAAAGCTTATCCACCACAATCAAGTGGGCTTCATCCCTGGGATGCAAGGTTGGTGCAACACATGCAAATCAATAAACGTAATACATCACGTAAACAGAACCAACAACAAAAACCACATGTTTATCTCAATAGATGCAGAGAAGGCCTTCGACAAAATTCAACAGCCCTTCATGCTAAAAACTCTCAATAAACTAGGTATTGATAGAACGTATCTCAAAATAATAGCTATTTATGACAAACCCACAGCCAATATCATACTGAATGTGCAAAAACTGGAAGCACTCCCTTTGGAAACTCGCACAAGACAGGGATGCCCTCTCTCACCACTCCTATTCAACGTAGTGTTGGAAGTTCTGGCTAGGGCAATCAAGCAAGAGAAAGAAATAAAGGGTATTCAATTAGGAAATGAGGAATTCAAATTGTCCCTGTTTGCAGATGACATGATTGTATACTTAGAAACCCCATTGTCTCAGCCCAAAATCTCCTTAAGCTGATAAGCAACTTCAGGAAAGTCTCAGGATACAAAATCAATGTGCAAAAATCACAAGCATTCCTATACAGCAATAACAGATAAACAGAGAACCAAATCATGAGTGAACTCCCATTCACAATTGCTTCAAAGAGAATAAAATACCCAGGAATCCAACTTACAAGGGATATGAGGGACCTCTTCAAGGAGAATTACAAACTACTGCTCAACGAAATAAAAGAGGACAGAAACAAATTGAAGAATATTCCATGCTTATGGATAGGAAGAATCAATATCATGAAAATGGCCATACTGCCCTAAGTAATTTGTAGATTCAATGCCATCCCCATTAAGCTACCAATGACTTTCTTCACAGAATTGGAAAAAACTACTTTAAATTTCATATGGAACCAAAAAAAAGCCTGCATAGCCAAGACAATCCTAAGCAAAAAGAACAAAGTTGGAGGCATCACACTACCTGACTTCAAACTATACTACAAGGCTACAGTAACCAAAACAGCATAATATTGGTACCAAAACAGATATATAGACCAGTGGAACAGAACAGAGCCCTCAGAAAAATTACCACACATCTCAACCATCTGATCTTTGACAAACCTGACAAAAACAGGAAATGGGTAAAGGATTCCCTATTTAATAAATGGTGCTGGGAAAACTGGCTAGCCATATGTAGAAATCTGAAACTGGATCCCTTACTTAAATCATATACAATAATTAATTCAAGATGGATTAGAGACTTAAATATTAGATCTAAACCCATAAAAACCCTAGAAGAAAATTTAGGCAATACCATTCAGGACATAGGCATGGGCAAGGACTCAATGACTAAAACACCAAAAGCAACGGCAACAAAGGTCAAAATTGACAAATGGGATCCAGTTAAACTAAAGAGCTTCTGCAGGGCAAAAGAAACTACCATAAAAGTGAACAGGCAACCTACAGAATGGGAGAAAACCTTTTGTAATCTACCCATCTGACAAAGTGCTAATATCCAGAATCTACAAAGAACTCAAACAAATTTACAAGAAAAAAACAAACAACCTCATCAAAAAGTGGGCAAAGGATATGAACAGACACTTCCCAAAAGAGGACATCTATGCAGCCAACAGACACATGAAAAAATGCTCATCATCACTGGTCATTAGAGAAATGCAAATCAAAACCACAATGAGATACCATGTCATGCCAGTTAGAATGGCAATCATTAAAAAGTCAGGAAACAATAGATGCTGGAGAGGATGTGGAGAAATAGGAATGCTTTTACACTGTCAGTGGGAGTGTAAATTAGTTCAACCATTGTGGAAGACAATGTGGCAATTCCTCAAGGATCTAGAACTAGAATTACCATTTGACCCAGCAATCCCATCACTGGGTATATACCCAAAGGGTTATAAATCATTCTGCTATAAAGACTCATGCACACATATGTTTACTGCAACACTGTTAACAATAGCAAAGACTTGGAACCAACCCGAATCCCCATCAATGATAGACTGGATTAAGAAAATATGGCACATATAGACCAGGGAATACTATGGAGCCATAAAAAAAGATGTGTTCATGTCCTTTGTAGGGACATGGATGAAGCTGGAAACCAACATTCTCAGCAAACTATCACAAGGACAGAAAACCAAACACTGCATGTTCTCACTCATAGGTGGGAAGTGAACAATAAGAACACTTGGACACAGAGCAGGGAACATCACACACTGGGGCCTGTTGTGGGGTGGGGGACTGGGGGAAGGATACCATTAGGAGAAATACCTAATGTAAATGATGAGTTGATGGGTGCAGCAAACCAACTTGGCACATGTATACCTATGTATCAAACCTGCACGTTGTGCACATGTACCCTAGTACTTAAAGTATAATAATAATAAAAATGTGAAAAAACAAAAAAAAAAGAGAAATTACTTTAAATGTAAACTGATTAAACTGTCCAATCAAAAGACAGAAATTGACAGAATGGATTTAAAAAACATGACCAAAGTATATGTTGAATATAAGAGACTCAGTTTAGATCCAAATGCACAAATAAGTTGAAAGTGAAGTAAGGGAAAAGGACATTTTCTTTCTGTATACCATGCAACTAGTAACTAAGAGAGATTAAGGGTGACTATGCCAATCTCAGACAAAATAGAATTTAAATCCAAAAAAATTACAGTAACAAAGACGGACTCACTCATAAATGAAAGCTTCAATACAGCAAAAGATATAACAACTACAAACATTTTTGTATCCAATAATCTTCAAAATATGAAGAAAAAATCAACAAAATCGAAAGGAGAAATAGACAGTTTCGCAATAATAGCTGCATATTTCAATACCCCACCCTCAGTATTGATAGAACACCCTGACAGAAGGCTGAGTGTGGTGGTTTATGCCTGTAATCCTAGCACTTTGTGAGGCTGAGGCTGGTGGATCACCTGAGGTCAGGAGTTTGAGACCAGTCTGGCCAACATGGTGAAATCCCATCTCTAATAAAAATACAAAAATTAGCCAGGAGTGGTGGTGCATGCCTGTAATCCCAGCTACCCAGGAGGCTGAGGCAGGAGAATTGGTGGAGCCCAGGGGGCAGAGGCTGCAGTGAGCCAAGATAGTGCCACTGCACTCCAGCCTGGGGAACACAGCAAGACACTGTCTCGAAAAAAAAAAGAACACCCTGACAGAACATGAGTAAAGAAATAAAGAAATAGGGGACTTGAACAACACAATAATCCAACGAGATCTAACATATATACAGAACGCTCTACTTAACAACACAGAATACATATTCTTCTTAAGTGCATATGGGATATTTTCCAAGGTAGACTACATGAGACAAATTAAGTCTCAATAGGTTTAAAAAGATAGATACCATACAAAGTGTCTTATCTGACTTCAACAGCACAAACTTAGAAATCAATACTGAAAGATAAACTGTAAAATTTATAAATTTGTGGAAATTAAACAAAATATTCTTAACCACTGGGTCAAAGAATAAATTATAAGGGAAATACAAAACACTAAGAGACAAATGAGAATAAAAATAACATACCAAGACTTATAGGACACAGTGAAAACAGTGCTAAGGAGAAAAAAATATAGCTATAAATGCTCACATTAAAAAACAAGAAAGATCTCAAATCAACAACCTAACTTTACAATTTAAGGAACTAGAAAAAGAACAAAGCAAACCCAAAGCCAGCAGAAGAAAGGAAATAATAAAGATTAGGGCAGAGTTAAATGAAGTACAGAATAAAAAAAAAAAAAAAAAACAGAAAGATCAATGAAACCAATAGTTGGTTCTTTGAAAAGGTCAACCAAATTGACAAATCTTTAGCTAGTAATCAAGCGAGATTAAGGGTGACTATGCTAATATGACACAAAATAGTCTAAGAAAAAAGAGAGAAGTATCAAATTCTCAAATTACTAAAATCAGAAATGAAAGTGGAAATTACTACTAATTCTTTATAGAAACAAAAAGGAATGCTATTAGCAATTATATGCCAACAAACTGAAAAGCCTATAAAATGGACATATTACTAGAAATACAAACCATTTCACCACTAAGCCACAAAGAAGTAACAAATCTGAACAGACCTATAACTAGTTAGTAGATTAAATCAGTAATCAAATATCTCTCAACAAAGAAAAACCCTGAACCTGATGGCTTCACTGGTAAATTTTACCAAACATTTAAAGAAGGACTAATACCAATCATTCTCAAACATTTCCAAAAAAAATTGAAGAGAAAGAAACACTCTCTAACACATTTTATGAGGCCAAATTGCACTAATACCAAAGCCAGAAAATTACAAGAAAACTATAGATCAATATCCCTTGTGAATATTGATGCAAAAATCCTCTATAAAACACTAGGAAACCAAATTCAGCAGCATGTTAAAAGGATTATTTATCATGACCAAGTGGTATTTATTCCTGGAATGCAAGGATGGCTTAAAATATGAAAACTGATCAAAGTATTACATGATATTAACAGAATGAAAGGGAAAAAACCTAATTATCTCAATTCATGCAGGAAAATTATTTGACAAATATCAACACTCTTTTATGACAAAAACACTCAAAAAATTGGAATGGAAAAAAGCTACCTCAAAATGATAAAAGTTACATATGAAAAACCCACAGCAAATATCATACTCAGTGATAAAACACTGAAAGCTTTTCCTCTAAAAGCAGGAAGAAGGCAAGGATGCTTACTTTCACCACTTCTATTCAGCATGGTACTGGGAGTCCTAGCCAGAGCAATTAGATAAGAAAAAGAAATAAAAGGCATCCAAATGGGAAAGAAGAAGTAAAATGATCTCTGTTTGCAGATAATGTGACCTTATGATCTTATATGTAGAAAACAAAAAATTACACAAAAATATTAGAATTAATTAAGAAATCCAACAAAATAACAAGATACAAAATAAACATATATCAGGTACATTTCTATACACTAACAATTAAAAATCTTAAAAAAAAATGGTAAGGAAACAGTTCCAGTTACAATAGCACTAAAAAGAATAAAGACATGAATTAACCAAGGATAAGGAGGTTGTACACTGAAAACTACAAAAACTTTCTAAAATAAAGAATATAAATAAGTGGAAAGCATAAATAAATCTAAAGATTTAATATTGTTCAGATGTCACTACTACCTAAAGTGATCTACAGATTTAATGCAATCTTTATCAATATCCTAATGACTTATTTTTTTGCAGAAATAGGAAAACCCATTCTAAAATTCATATGCAATCTCAAGTGACCTCAAATAGCCAAAACAATCTTGCAAAAAAAGAATAAAGAATATGTCCTGATTTTAAAACTTACTACAAAACTATAGGAATCAAAACAACAGGACATAAAAACAGACATATAGACCAATGAAATAGAATAGACAGTTCCAAAGCAATCATTGCATATATTGTCAAATGATTTTAGACAAGGGTATCAAGATCATTCAATAAGGAAAAGACAGTCTTTTTAAAGAAATGGGGCTGGGAAAACTGGATATATACACATCCAAAAGACTGAAGCTGGATCCTTATCTAACATCATATACAAAAATTAATTCAACATGGATCCATCAGCTAATGTAAGACCAAAAACTGGTAAAATGTTAGAAAACACAGGGCAAAGGTTTCACAACATTGGATTTGGCAATTATTTCTTGGATATGACACCAAAGGCATAGGCAATAACAATAACAAAAAGACAAATTGGGAGGCCGAGGCGGGCGAATCACCTGAGGTCAGGAGTTCAAGACCAGCCTGACCAACATGGCGAAACCCCGTCTCTACTAAACATACAAAAAACTTAGCTGGGTGCACTGGTGCATGCCTGCAATCCCAGCTACTCAGGAGACTGGCAGGAGAATCGCTTGAACCCAGGAAGCAGAGGTTGCAGTGAATGGAGATAACAGCACTGCACTTCAGCCTGGGTGACTGAGTGAGACTCTGTCTTAAAAATAAAGAGAGAAATTGAATTTCATGGTCAAGTGTGGTTCTTATGCCTGTAATGCCAGTGCTTTTGGAGGCCAAATTGCAAGGATTACTTGAGTCCAGGAGTTCAAGACTAGTCTGGGCAACATCTCAAGCCCCCATCCTGGTATAAGAAAAAAAAGAAAAAAATTGAACTTCATAAAAATGTAAAAATTTTGTGCATCAATAGATAACTATCAACAGCGTAAAAAGACAACCAAAAGGAAAAATATTTACAAATCATCTATTTCATAAGATATTAGTATCCAGAATATATAGAGAGCTCCTAAAACTCAACAACCAAAAAATCCAAGCAATTTAATTCCAAAATGAGCAAAAAACTTGTATAAACATTTCTTCAAACTACATATATAAATGGCCAATGAGTCCATGAAAAGATGCTCAACAACACAAATTATTAGAAATACATATTAAAACCATAAAGAAATACCACCTCATACCTATTAGGATGGCTGATATAAAAATGAACAGAAAATAATAAGTGTTGGTGAGAATCTGAAGAAATTGGAACGCTTATGCTTTGTTGGTGGGAATGTAAAATGGTACAGCTGCTTTGGAAAACAGTATGGCAGTTTCTCCAGAAATTAAAAATAGAATTATCATATAATTTAGCAATTCCACTTCTTGGTATATACCCAAAATAATTGAAAGCAGGATCTTGAAGAGGTATTTTTATGCTCATGTTGATAGCAGCATTATTCACAATAGACAAGTGGTAAAAACAACCCAAATGTCCATGGATGAATGAATAAACAAAATGTGGTATAAACAAGCAGTAGAATATTATTTAATCTTAAAGAAGATGGAAATTCTGACATGATACAATATGGATGAACCTTGAAGACATTATGCTAAGTGAAATAAGCCAGTCATACAAGGAGAAACATCGTGATGTCACTTGCACTAGGTACCTAGAGTAGTCAAATTTATACAGGCAGAAAGTAGAATGGTAGTTGGCAAGGTCTGGGTGAAGGGGGAATGAGGAATTATTGTTTAATGAATACAGAGTTTTGCAAGATGGAGAGTTCTGGAGATGGATGATGGTAATACTTGCACAACAGTATGAATGTATTTAATGCCACTGAGCCATACACTTAAAAATGGTTATGATGATAATTTTTATATTATGAGCACCACAAATAAAAATAACTTTTAAAAACCCTATTGTTCTAAAACATTGTTCTTTTTCTAGAGAAAGTGCTTATTAGTTCAAAACAATGTACATGTCAGTTCTCTGCTATTATATAATCTTTTATTTTCAGTGGAAGAAAATATGTTGGAAATATTTATGCCCCCTAGTTTCCTCCTCTCCCCAAATAATAAATGATAGGAGGGTGGTGCAATCTTGTCTTTCTACTTGGGTGACCTAATTTGGTTTAAACACATGTGTTAGTAAGTGTACTTTTTGTCTGTTTTTAGATTCCATTTGAAAGGAAACATTTCTCTGCTTCACTAGTACACTCTGACTACATTCTTTATGGCCTATTCTTTGTTGGGTGAGACTCTCTAAAATTAATGCCTACTCTTTATTGATTGCCTGCCTGTGGCAGACATTTTGCAAACATAATCTTTAACTTTTTCAATAACCTTCAAATTAGCTATTATTACCCCCATTTTTCAGGTAATGAAATGTAGATAGTAAGTAGTAAGCTCAGGATTTGAATGCAGGTCTAGCTCTAAAACCTTGAAAAGTTGACTGCATAAATCTTTACCTAAAAGTTAAAACAAAGCCAAAGCCAGAGAGACACTCAGTTACCCCATCCATTCTCTTTTAAACACAGGAGAGTTATCTCTATTTAATACATATGAGTTTCACTTTGCAAAATGGGCAACAAATCTTCATAGTTTTATAAGTGAGTAA
The DNA here is from genome assembly GCF_002776525.5 of Piliocolobus tephrosceles. Lineage (NCBI taxonomy): Eukaryota > Metazoa > Chordata > Mammalia > Primates > Cercopithecidae > Piliocolobus > Piliocolobus tephrosceles. The sequence continues at coordinate 54,524,260 of NC_045434.1, read as the reverse complement.
TTTGTAAATCCCTGAAGAAATGGTTTGTACCAAATGATCTTTAAGGATTTATGATGTATATATCAAAAATAGATTATGTGGATTGTAAATAGATTGTATAGGTTGACAGATTTTCACAAATTGAACACACCTGTTTAACCAGCACTTAGATTAAGAAACAGAACATTACCAATACCCTCCAAACTCCCTTATGCCCGTAGCTGCTATATCTCCACTTTCAATAGCAATTGATTATTTTCACCTAAATGTTATTTATATACTATTCCGATCATTTAGTTTACAGTTTTACTATTATGAAAAGTGTTGTTATAAACATTCTTGTTCATGTCTTTTGGTGACACACGCACACATATTTCTGCTGAGTGTAAAACTATGAGTAGAATTAATTGCTGGATCACACTATATGCATATGCTCAGCTGATACGGTTTGGCTCTGTGTCCC
>NC_045434.1:54294847-54523808 GCF_002776525.5 Piliocolobus tephrosceles | reverse complement strand
CCACCATATCAGAAGTGCCTTTCGCCTCCCATCATGATTCTGAGGCCTCCCCAGCCATGCGGAACTGTAAGTCCAATTAAACTTCTTTTTCTTCCCAGTCTTGGGTAGTGTGAATACGAACTAATACAGTAAATTGGTACCAGTAGAGTGGGGCATTGTTGAAAAGATACCCAAAAATGTGGACACAACTTTGTAACTGAATAACAGGCAGGGGTTAGAACAGTTTGGAGGACTCAGAAGAAGATAGGAAAACGTGGGAAAGTTTGGAACCTCCTAGAGATTTGTGAATGGCTTTGACAAAAGTGCCGATTATGATATAGACTATGAAATTCAGGCTGAGGTGGTCTCAGATGGAGATGAGAAACTTGTTGGGTGCTGGAGCAAAGGAGAGGAGAAATATTTGGCTTGACACAGTGCAAGCGCACAAGTGTGCGCCTGGAAAATCCACAGACACTCAACGCCAGCCTGTGAAAGCAGCCAAGAGGGGGACTGTACCCTGCAAAACCACAGGAGTGGAACTGCCCAAGACCATGGGAACATACCTCTTGCATGAACATACCTCTTGTTATGTTTTGGCAAAGAGACTGACAGCATTTTGTCCCTTCCCTAGAGATTTGTGGAACTTTGAACTTGAGAGAGATGATTGGATATCTGGCAGAAGAAGTTTCTAAGCAGCAAAGCATTCAAGAGGTGACTTGAGTGCTGTTAAAGACATTCAGTTTTAAAAGGGAAAAAGAGCATATAAGTTTGGAAAATTTGCAGCCTGACAATGTGATAGAAAACAAAATCCAATTTTCTGAGGAGCAATTCAAGCCAGCTGCAAAATTTACATAAGTAACAAGAAGCCCAATGTTAATCCCCAAGGCCATGGGGAAAATGTCTCCAGAGCATGTCAGAGGTCTTCATGGCAGCCCCCTCCCATCACAGGCCTAGAGATCTAGGAGTAAAAAGTGGTTTCATGGGCCAGATCCAGAGTCCCCGAGCTGTGTGTAGCTTAAGAACTTGGTGCCCTGTGTCCTAGTCACTCCAGCCATGGCTAAAAGGGGTGAACGTAGAGCTTGGACCATGGCTTCAGAGGGTGGAAGCCCCAAAGTGGCAGCTTTGACATGGCGTTGAGCCTGTGGGTACACAGAAGTGAAGAATTAGGTTTGGGAACCTACACCTAGATTTCAGAAGATGTATGGAAATGCCTGGATGCCCAGACAGAATTTTGCTACAGGTGCGGGGCTCTCATGGAAAACCGCTGCTAGGGCAATGTGGAAGGCAAATGTGGGATTGGAGTCCCCACACAGACTCCCTAATGGGACACTGCCTAGTGGAGGTGTGAGAAGAGGGCCCACCACCTTCCAGACTCCAGAATGGTAGATCCACTGACAGCTTGCACTGTGCGCCTGGAAAATCCACAGACACTCAACACCAGCCTGTGAAAGCTGCCAAGAGGGAGACTGTACCCTGCAAAACCACAGGAGTGGAACTGCCCAAGACCATGGGAACATACCTCTTGCATTAGCATGACCTGGATGTGAGACCTGGAATCAAAGCAGATTCATTCTGGAGCTTTAAAATTTAACTGCCCTGCAGGATTTTGGACTTGCACGGGCCCTGTAACCCCTTTGTTTTGTCCATTTTCTCCCCTTTGGAATGGCTGTATTTACCCAATGACTGACCCCCATTGTATCTAGGAAGTAATTAGTTTGCTTTTGATTTTACAAGTTCATAGGCAGAAGGGACTTGCCTTGTCTCAGATAAGACTTTGGACCGTGGACTCTCGGCTTAATGCTGAAATGAGTTAAGACTTTGGGGGACTGTTGGGAAGGCATGCTTGGTTTTGAAATGTGAGGACATGAGATTTGAAGGAGCCAGGGGCGGAATGATATGGTTCGGCTCTGTGTCCCCACCCAAATCTCATCTTGAATTGTATTCCCATAATTCCCACATGCTACAGGAGGGACCCAGTGGGAGATAATTTGAATCATGGGGGTTGTTTCCCCCACACTGTTCTCATGGTAGTGAGTAAGTCTCATGAGATCTGATGGTTTTATCAGGGGTTTCTACTTTTGCATCTTCTTCATTTTTGTCTTGCTGCCACCATGTAAAAAGTGCCTTTTGCCTCCTGCCATGATTCTGAGGCCTCCCCAGCCATGTGGAACTGTAAGTCCAATTAAACCTCTTTTTCTTCCCAGTTATCAGCAGCATGAAAATGAACTAATATATCAGCTTTAGTAAATATGGCAAGTTTTCCAAAGTATATATTGATTTCTTTTTTACAAAGCATTAAGTAAAATACTGACAGCCAATAGAAGAATAGGTAAAAGACTTGACAAAAAGGATCCCAAGTAATAGGAACAGTACAACTTTTGAAAATTATAAGTCTTTTAAACCTTAACATTCTCTGATGCAAAGAGGAAAAAATTATTCTATAAGTATATTTAAAACGTTTGTCTCAAGCTAGCCAATTCTCTATTATATGTTCTACAAAACAATTGTTTAAAATTTATGAAATAAATAGATACATCGATGGTTATGATTTATCTGTAGTATAGTGGTTCAGAGGTTGAAAATACATATATTATTTTTCATTAAAGTCCATATTTTTAAAAAGCTTATTTACTTCACTTAAATTTAGAAAACAAAATATTTTAAAATCTCCAAAGTGATAGTATCTGGTTAAATTGTCTTCAATTTATTCAATTAATAATCCATAATCAAGTTGAAAGCAAACCAATAAAAGGGATATTCAGATAGATTTGACAATTATCTTAAGAATCCACTACTTAAAAATAAGTAAAACCAAATTTATATAAATATATACTTTTTTACAAATTACAGGTAAGTGGAATACACACACACACACACACACACAATCCATAATCACCTAACAAAACTCCTCCTTCTTTGTAGCTTTTATTTTAGTGTTTGGAAGGAATGTTTAGTGTTTAGTTCTAAATTATTGCAATGCAAGACTGCAATACAGTTTGGACTGTTATCTTGAATGTAAAGAAGTGATAATGAATGCATTGAAAAATAAGCAGTGAAAAACTGCAAGGTAGTTGTGGCAATAAAGCTCCACAAGCTCTTGACCTCACATGTGTATAAATTAATTTAGCAAAATAAAAGAACTATAATGTTAATGTGGCCTGGATTTTAAGAAAAATGCGAATTTTATTCTCTTTTCTGAGAGTGCAAAGGATAGAGAAAAAAAGTGAGAAGAAATAATTCTGTGACTAAAGAGATTACAAATGGAAAATATGATCTAAATCTCAGGTATTTTAAAAACAAAAAGCATATGTTGATAGAGAAAGAGAGAGAGAGAGAGAGACAGAGTCCTTACATTAGTAAGGTCAGCCTTACATTAGTGTATTCTTGCTGAATCTTTGACTGACTACCAGATGTTCATCACAGGCACACTTTACTTCTATTATGCCATCTGGTTTTGTTTGTTTTCTATTTGTGTTTCTACTGAATTCATTCTCTTGTGATAAATGTGGAAACTTTGGTTGTTTTAGTTTTATGATTGTACCCTCCATTATCTTTGAATTCCTCTAACTGGAACATTATTAAACTTGTCTCTTATAAGTGCCATACTCTCATTTGTCATTGTACTCCTAAAGGACCTTAATCCTTTGGTATTTGAGGTATTTTTGGAAGTCCTTTTAGGAACATGCACTTCACTGATGGATTTGACTGGGACTTTGGAAATATAATGGTTTTATGTTAATCTTGCCCGTTAATGTTTTATGTCTTAAGACTAGAGACTTGGTTCCTCCTCCTGAAATTTTTAGCCCTATTTCCTATAAAGACTCATAGCTAGCTTGACTTGGGGTTTGTAATAAGTAAGAGATTTGGTCACTTACCTTTTCTCTCTCTTGCCATTGGGTGGATTCTATGAGCTGATTTTTCTTAGGCTTCCATTAAACACATTTTTTTTTTCTAGAACTAAAGACAAATAGATAATCTCATCGCTGTTTGCAAATATTGGTAGTATTTTCATATGCAAAAGGTTTAAAGAGAATTCTTGGAAACCAGCACAGTAGAAGTAAGAGCAATGAAACAAAGTTACAGGAAGAAATGTTGGGCTTTGTATAGAGTTAGCATTCACAGTTTTATAAACCTGCCTCTGGGAGGCAGTAGGGTGTAGAGGTTGAGTATGGCTTCCTATTGACTTTGAATCCAATACAACCACTCACCAGTTGTGTGATCTGTGCGTTGGTTTATTCTGTGAAATAGGTATAATAGTAAATCCTCCCCCATTGGGTTTTTGTGAGGATTAAATGAGATACTTCCTGCCGGGCACTTACATTTCTGTCTGGTACAGAATAAACGTTCAATAAAAGTTAGCTTTATTATTATGGAAAAGGCTGTCTGCTTTTGTATGTTCTCCATCATTAGAGGAATTTAAGCAGAGGTGAAATAATAAATTGGTAGAGATTTTATAGTTAAGATTCAAGCATTGGATAGCTCCTTCAACCCCTCAGATTTGTGTTTCTATTATTTTGTTTCCAGTGAATATGAAGGTATCTTTCATATATGACAATGGTGGTATTAACCTATATAACATGCTTTTTTTCTGGTAGTTCAATTCCAATGATACAGTCTCCTGTAGTCAATCTGGGACCTCAGAGCACGGCAAAGAAAACCACTGCTTAAGTCCAGTCTGTATGCTGACCTTATGAAGCAAACCAGCTATAGATGCCAGAGACCTAAACAGATAGACTGTGAATTCAATTTGAGGAAAACACGGCAGAACAGTTCTTTTGATAATTTACCATCTTTCCTATCTGATGGCAAAATTAAAAAGGGCTATAATATTCATTGTTGGTAAGATATAGATGGGAAAATGGACACTGTAATATATTGTTAGTGGGAATATAAATTGCAAACATTTTGGAAAGAAAGCTGTCAATGTCTATTATAATTTTAAATATATATTCTCTTTGACCTGCCAACTCCACTTTTAAATGGCTTTCCTGTATGTGTGTATGTATGTGTGTGTGTGTGTGTATATATATATATATAAAATCATATATGCATATATACATATCATTATTTAAGGCCACATTAAGGAAGCTCTATTGTGGCATCAATTATGGTAGTAAAAATAAAGAAACAATATAATTGTCTATTAATAGGGCAATATTTAAATGCAGTAAGCTCTTACAATAGAATATTATTAAGTGACTATTTTAAAAAATGATTTAGATTTCTATCTATTGATATGAGAGGTCCATGATGTACTGTTAAGTGAGTAAAGCAAGTTCCAGCATAATATTTATAGTATATTTGATGTTTGAGACAGCAAACAAACAAACAAACTTCAAACTGCCTTTGCATGCTTTTATATGTAAAGGGAGAAGTGAGGGTGGTCACCAGGTCAATGACCTTGGTACCTCAGTGTTGGGGCTAAGAGGGAATCAGTGTTTTCTATATATGCTTTTGTATATTTTTTTTACATGCAATAAATGAATTTTTTGGAATGAAAAACAAGAAGGAAATAATTTTATTTAAAGAACTTAATAATTACAAAAATGTATCTACTGTAATACATGCACAATAGGAACATGCATTTCAGTGATGGATTTTACCAGGACTTTGAAAATATAATGATATTACGTTAATCTTTCCCATTAATGTTTTATATCTTAAGGCTAGAGTCTTGGTTCCTTCTCCTGAAATTCTGCCACAATGCAAATTTCTTGAGAAAAATAACCCCACTCTCCCTTCCTGTCCTTATTATTATTCCTTTTTCTTCTGCCTCCTCCATAACTTTCTTTCTTATGTTTTTTCATTCCCACTTTCCCTCAAAAAAAAAGTATTTTTGCAAAAATGGAAACATATTATCAAAATGTTTTACAAGTCTGAAAGTGATACAAAAAAGCAGTTCATTTTTTTCCTTTTTCACTTCAAACACTAAAAATATTTCGTAAAAAACTATTTTTAAGTAGAATACAGCCCCTCCGACTCATATACGGTAAAGTTCCTAGACCATGCTGTTCAGAAAGAACACAAAAACCAAATGCCTTCTTCCCTCCCTCCCTCCCTCTCTCCCTCCTTCCTTCCTTCCTTCCTTCCTCCTTCCTTCCTTCCTTCCTTCCTTCCTCCTTCCTTCCTCCTTCCTTCCTTCCTTCCTTCCTCCTTCCTTCCTTCCTTCCTTCCTTCCTTCCTTCCTTCCTTTTTGATAAATATTAGGAACAGCAGCAGTATTTCTTCTTATGGAAAGCAATAATGGCATGTGCTCTAAAAGAAAACTAGAATATTTTGACTCTGACTTTATGTGGACAAGGACCAAAAAAAGAAAAAATACATTAATTAATTGAAATTCATTAAAAAAGGCAAATATAACCAAGATTTTTTCATATAGTAGTAACAATTACCTATTATTATTATTTTTTTTTTTTTGAGACGGAGTCTCGCTCTGTCACCCAGGCTGGAGTGCAGTGGCCGGTTCTCAGCTCACTGCAAGCTCCGCCTCCCGGGTTTATGCCATTCTCCTGCCTCAGCCTCCGAGTAGCTGGGACTACAGGCGCCCGCCACCTCGCCCGGCTAGTTTTTTGTATTTTTTAGTAGAGACGGGGTTTCACCATGTTAGCCAGGATGGTCTCGATCTCCTGACCTCGTGATCCGCCCGTCTCGGCCTCCCAAAGTGCTGGGATTACAGGCTTGAGCCACCGCGCCCGGCAGAAAAGGGTAGCGGCAGAAAAGGGTAGCGGTATCATGTATATTAAAATTGGCTAATATTAAGTTATTGCAGATACCACATTCATTATGCTGCAGTACTGTATATATTTTTCTTAGAAATTAGCTATTTGTGCATATCAGTATTTGTAACTTTAACACATTGTTATGTGAGAAATGTTACTGGGGAAATAGATCAGCCACTTTTAAGGTGCTGTCATATATCTTGGAATGAATGACCTAAAATCATTTTAACCATTGCTACTGGAAAGTTACAGAGTCAAAATTGGAAGGTTTTATTCATTATTGAATTTTTCCTTTCTAAAGAGCTCTTCTATTTATACATGCCTAAATTCTTTTAAAATGTAGAGGGATACCTGTCTGCATAATAAAGCTGATCATGTTTTGCTACAGTTTGCAGGTGAAAAAAATAAATATTATAAAATAAAAAAAAAATTACCTATTATTAAGCATTCATATAAACTAACTGAAATTTCTCTTCCTAAAATGGTATATCTTTAAGGTTTTAAAAAATTATATATACTCTGTAGTTGAACAAATTATATCATTTCTGAAGGATTTGATTTCTGGGTGAACCTTTTTAGGGTTGCTATGGTCTTCCATTACTTTTCTTTTTTTTTTTTTTTTTGAGTTGAAGTCTCACTTTGTCACCCAGGCTGGAGTGCAGTGGCAGGATCTCAGCTCACTTCAGCCTCTGCCTCCCAGGTTCAAGTGATTCTCCTGCCTCAACCTCACGAGTAGCTGGGACTATAGGCACGTGCCACCACACCCCATTAATTTTTGTATTTTTACTAGAGATGAGGCTTTGCCATGTTAACAGGCTGATTTCGAATTCCTGACTTCCAGTGATCCGCCCACCTTGGCCTCCCAAAGTACTGGGATTACATGCGTGAGCCTCCACACCTGGCCATGTCTTCCATTACTTTTCTAAGTTCTATTGTTGTTATTTTTTTATTACCTTAAAATCTTTAATGTAGAAATACAAAAGCATACAGAAAAAAATGTAATGAATCCCCATGTATCATAGCAATTCTTTTTTCATCTACAGCCCATCTATTCTCCAAATATATTTTGTAGCAGATACCAAACACCATAAATGTTTTAGTACTTATGCCTACAAGATATGAACTCTTTTAAAACATAATCACAATACTATAAGTGTACCTAAATGAAGAGGGATATTTTCTTAATGTCAACAAATAGATACTGTTAAAATTCCTAATTGTCTCTTAAATGCCATAATTTTTTTTATAGAGCTTAATGTATAAATTTCCCCTTAGTACACCGTTTTCCCTTTTGAAATTTATTTGTTGAAGAAACTGAGTTGTTTTTACTTCGGCTCTAGAGACTGATCATATTTAGATTAGTTTGTTTTTTCTTGCCAAAACACTTTATAGATATTATTATATTTTATTGGGAGGCACAAAATATTTGATTGGCTCTCTTTTTGTGATGTTATTGGCTGTTAATGCTTAGTATCTACTTCCATTAATTTATCACAAAATAATGATATTCTAATTGTAACCTTTGTTCTTTATTAGCTGAAATATCTCTCTAAAGAGAAAAATTCTACTTATCTATCATTTAGTTACTCAGTGTTACAGTTCATATAAAGAAAGATAAATATTTGATTGTATCCCTTTATTTACCAGTTTTCATAATGAATTTGTTCCCTAGAATCATCCAACAGTGATTAGTTAGGTTTTTAAGAGTTTTTTTTTCATCACTACAAACATATCGGTTTGAACATATTTTTGTTATGTTTTAAGCCATTGCCTCTATTCTTCTTCTTCTTCTTTTTTTTTGAGACGGAGTTTTGCTCTTGTTGCCCAGGCTGCAGTGCAGTGGTGCAATCTCAGTTCACTGCAACCTCTGTCTCCCGGGTTCAAGTGATTCTCCTGCCTCAGCCTCCCAAGTAGCTGGGATTGCAGGCACTTGCCACCAGACCCGGCTAATTTTTTGTATTTTTAGTAGAGATGGGGTTTCACCATGTTGGGCAGGCTGGTCTCGAACTCCTGACCTCAGGTGATCTGCTCGCCTCAGCCTCCCAAAGTGCTGGGATTACAGGCGTGAGCCACTACGCCTAGCATGCAGCTATTATTCGTACTGATACTCTTCTTGGCCAGTGTTCTAAATGGTGTGAGTCTGGTCGACATGATCTTAGTAACCTTTGATGGTTTCTTTGCTACTTGGTATGACAAGGTGTTCCACACTCATTTTGTACTTTTTCTGTCTTAGACTTAGAACTACCTGTATTAGTTCGTTTTCACACTGCTGATAAAGACATATACAAGACTGAGTAATTTATAAAGAAAAAAAGGTATAATGGACTCACAGTTCCACATGGCTGGGGAGGCCTCCTGATCATGGCAGAAGGCAAAAGGCACATCTTACATGGTGGCAGACAAGAGAGAAATGACAACCAAGCAAAAGGGGTTTGCCCTTATGAAACCATCAGATCTCGTGAGACTTATTCACCCCCATGAGAACAGTATGGGGGAAACTGCTCCATGATTCGATTATTTCCCACTGGATCTCCTGCACAAAACTTCGGAATTGTGGTAGCTACAATTCAAGATGAGATTAGGATGGGGACACAGCAAAATAATATCACAAGCCAAGGCTCTTTTTAGCTTTTTTCTTTTCTTTTTTTTTTTTTTTTTTTTTTAGTGGGTTTTTAGTTCTATTAGGGTGACTACTTCTAGGCCTTTTCAGTGAACATATTAGGGATTATTTTTTCAAATAAAATATATTATGAGCTCATATTTATATTTTCAATTCAGAATTAGAGTGGGTTTACATCTGTAGTGCTTCTATGTCACATCAATATATCCTTTACACTGCTGATAATCCTAGTTCTCAAGGCCATGAAGGACAATATAATTAGACTATGTCATACTTGCTTATTTGACATATTCTCAATAAACACACAGACATCTCAGAAAAACAGGGCTAATGCCACTAGCAGCAATAAAAGTATTGAAAAAGAATTAATTTTTTTTTTTACAGTTTTAATTTTTTGCCATGCTAGTAGGTATGTAGTGGTATCTCATTTTTGTCACTCCATCTTTAGTTGTCTCCGTGCAATTTAACTTTTTTTCCTGGTTACTTTTAGGATTTTCTAATTATCACTAGGTTTTGATCATTTAACTATGATTTCTTGGTGTGGTTATCGTCATTTTTTTTTTTTTTTTTTTTTTCTGTTTGGGTTCATTAAGCCTCTTAGATCTATAGATTTGTATTTTTCACCAAATTTGGGAATATTTTTCCTTTATTTTTGCCATTTATTTTTCTGTTTACCTCACTCCTCCTTCTTAGACTCCAATTACATTATGTTAAGACTACTTGGTGTTGATTCACAGGTCATTAATGCTGTACTTATTTTTTTTTCCATCGTTTGTCTTTCTGTGTGTCATTTTACTTATTTATTTATTATTTTTTGACATGGAACCTCACTCTGTCACCCAGGTTGGAGTGCAGTGGTGCAATCTCAGCTCACCTTAACCTCTGCCTCCTGGGTTCAAGCGATTCTCCTGCCTCAGCCTCCCGAGTAGCTGATACTACAGGTGCCCCACCATGCCCAGCTAATTTTTGTATTTTTAGTAGAAACAAGATCTCACCATGTTGGCCAGGCTGGTCTCAAATTCCTGACTTAAGGTGATCTACCCTCCTCAGCCTCCAAAAGTTCTGGGATTACAGGCATGAGTCATGGAGTCTGGCCTCTGTGTGTCATTTTAGATGTTCTATTGCTTTGTTTTTAAATTCACTAATCTTTTCTTGTGCTATATCTAATCTGATGTTAATCTTGTTCATTATATTTTTCATTTCCGGTATTAATGTTATGTGTTTTAATCTCTAGAATTTCAAATTTAGTCTTTTTAATATTCAAATTTCCTTGCTTTGAAGAGAATTTTTTATCTTCCTGGATATATGAAGTATATTTATAATAATTTTCTTAAAAAACATTTCTTCCTCTCACGATTCCATTATCTCTGTCGTTAGGGATCTATTTCTACTGATAGTTTTCTTTTCCCCCCTCCTGGTTAGGGTTTACACTTTCCTGCCTCTTTCTATGGCAAATTTTTTATTGAATTCCAAACATTGTAGTTGCTGTTGTATTTTGCTGAATCTCCTTAGATATTATTAGATTTTGTTCTAGGATTCTGCTGAATTACTTAGAAACAGTTTTACCTTTTAAGTCTTTTTTCCAAACTTTGTTAGGGCAGGTCCAGAGCAGCTGTTGCTCTGAGGACTTATGCGATTCCACTGCTGAGGTAATAACCGTTTAAGGAGTCTACTCAATTCCCTACTTAATCAGGGGTCTTTCCTCCTGATTGATTAGAACATGAAGTGTTCCCTATCCCTTGGATCTCCAGGGAAGAGTCCACCTATTCCCTTCCATTGATCCTTTCTCAGGCTTTATGTAGTTTTCTCCACAATCTCCATGTGCAGATCAATTCTTGGCCATAGACTACAGCAGACTCCTGGACCTGGACAGATCTTTGGAGCCCAATTATTTTTTTTCTTTTGTGCAGCACTCTTCCTGAAATTACACCCAGAAATCTAGCTGTTTTGCCTTTCTTAACTCTGAATTCTGTCTTTTCAGCTCAGCACTACTTCCTGGGTCTGTCTGGGGCCTCTTCTAACTATTATAGCCTGGAGGCCCTCTCTTTAAACAATAAACTGGGGTAATTGTAGGGGGCTTGTTTCTTTTGTTTCCCTTTTCTCAAAGATTATTGTTCTATACTGCTTGTCATCTAATGTTTCCAGTTCTTTAACACTGGAGGATTAATCTGGTCCTTGTTACTCCATGATAGTCAAAATTAAAATGCCATTAATTTTTAACACTGAAGATGTATTGTTTTCTCTGGCTTCTGTCTATACAGCTTCATATCCCATTGTCTCTAGTATTTATTTTTCTCTTAATATCCAGGGCTCATCATCCAAACCAATAACAAAGATCAGCTCACTTTTGGTCTATTTGCTTAAAGGCATGAAGAATCTGAAATATCCAAGTGGTAGTCTTGGCTTCCAATTTAACAGTACCATTTTTGTGTACCTAGAGGAATCATTTCTTCCCTAAGTGTTGTTTCCAAAAGGTTAGATCCCAGATTCACCATAACAGAAAGTATGTCACCTACAAACCTCTAGTTCATCGCATGGAGGCTCCAACTAGGTTCCCAGCTTTGAGCACCACAGCAGATGCCAGGACAGGACCCAAAGAAGTCCCAGGAGGGAAGGTGATTACTCAAGGAAAGACAAGCATACGTATTTGCCTAAGGCTATCTCTCCTTCAAGGCAAAGGGGACAAGATAAACCATTAAAAGGTTTTGTCTTCATACTCTCCTACACATGCTTTTTAAAGAGTCAACCCCGATGGGGCTGTAAAATGTCAGTTGTGAATTTCTGTCTGGTGCCAGTAAATTATCCAGTAATACCTGTAAATAAGGCTTGAACTTTTCCCCTTCTGGTCAATTAATATTAAGAAACTCCCCATGAGTCATAAATAGAGATTGAAGGAGGATGACAGAGCAAAATACATAGGCAAGTTGGGAATGATAATCAGTTGTTAACGCAATTTACTTGTGTTTTCAGGGTCTACTTTGTCTGAACCCATATATTTCACTTCCCTCTGAATAATGTAATGCCACTGAGTTTGTCTAACTCTATGACTAGGAAGTCAACTAACCCCAGTTTGTTATAGCAATAGTGTCATGTTGCCACCTGATGTTCCAAAGTCAGACTTTCTTTTTGTTGTTGTTTTTATTTCTGAACCTAACATTATGAACATACCAAAGTCAGACTTCATTCTCTGCCAGGGACCAATCAAGTTAAGAGCCATTTCTGAAAAGAGGATTGTTATTGTTAAAATATATGGCTTTGCTCTTAGACCTTGGGAGCCAACACTACATTTTTTTCCTCCAGATTTGCCAAAAGTGTCACAACTGATCATAGACATTTGAATATGATTAAAGCTTCATTGTAATTGCATTACATTTTTGTTCAGTTTATACTTGCGCTGGGATCCATTAAAAATATTCAGTCTTGGCCAGGCGCAGTGGCTCATGCCTGTAATCCTAGCACTTTGGGAGGCCAAAGCAGACAGATCACTTGAGGCTAGGAGTTTGAGACCAGCCTGGCCAATGTGGCAAAACCCCATCTCTACTAAGAATACAATAATTGGCTGGTGTGATGGCATGCACCTGTAATCCCAGCTACTTTGGAGGCTGAGGCAGGAGAATTGTTTGAACCCAGGAGGCAGAGGTTGCAATGAGCCAAGAGCCTGTCACTGCACTCCAGCCTGGGCAACAGAGTCAGACTCTGTCTCAAAAAAACAGTATTCAGTCTTTGGGCAAATCTGGCAAATGGATATAAATGGTATGTTTAAATATGATATTTGTTACTTCCAAAATGAAAAGATGTTCACCAAGCCCCGTGCCTTTTTTTTTTATAGTAGGCAGTGAGAAGGTACAAGAACTTCTCCTTTCCTTTGGAGAAGGTATCTTGACATGCTCAGTGTCACTTGCTCTTCAGGAATTTTATGGAAGTGGTAGATCCCTATATTTTGGTGTAATTAGTATCCTATGCTCTGGCACACAAGAATTTTATCAAGGCATCATGCATACCTGGACTACATTGACATCAATGTAAGAGACCAGCATGAGCTCCTGTGAAGGGACAATACAATAAATGTCTCCATGAGCTCAGTTGTGGCCCAGAACCAGTGAGTTGTCACCACTCTGGAACAAGATAGAAAAGGTATCCTGCTGTCCTTTCAGGTGAAAGAAACTGTGTTTTTTGATTAGCATAGAATGAAAGTATTTACCGCCCCAATAGCTCGTATCAGTTTGCTCCAGGAAAAAGACACATCTGCAGTAGTTGCTACAACTGGAGCCACAAATTAATGAAAACAATTATTTGTAAATCATAGAAAACATTTAATGTGATAGTGTTTTTTAGACAACTAGAGACTTAAATGTTTATTTCTTGACTGCATTTTTCTGATACATATATTCAATAATTTGCAAATTTTGAGAGTAAATCACATGCGATGCAAATTAATAATATTTGAATTTAATACATAGAAAGTAAATACAGTCTAGGGCAGTTTTATCTGATTCATATTTCTGTGTGACTCTGGAAGGCCATTATGAATGGCCCCTTTCAATATCTACTTTGAAGTAATAACTGTGTGTTTAAAAAATGTATCCCTTATAATATCAATTTTTTTGCTGGTCTATTTGCTTTCTGATTTATTATTTAACATTAATCAAAGATTTAAAGATATATCAAGCAGATAATGAACTTTATTCATTTTAAGAAACACTAGTTTTAAGAGGAAGTCATTTATTTATTTGTTCAGTAATAGACAATTCTGGTTATTTATCTAGACATTTAACATAATGTGATTACTTACAACAGAATGGGTTTCTCCACTGTGAAAGATGAATACAATCATGTACTTGGGCCATTTCTTGTGAAAATACATTTAATCTGGTAATATTTTATAGTCTAACACTGTGATTGCTTTTACTGTATTAGAAGGATTTCAACTAGATACAATTGAATTCTTAAACAGTAAATAATTCCCATTTTTCTTGTGTGTCTAATTCTCTTGTTTTCCATTACAACTCCTGGTCATAAAAATGCAAATTTAATATGCAAATTAAATTCACTTCAGTAAATATATTCACAGCAGCTTTAGGTGAAAACAAAACTACCTTTCAGCTAGTGCCAAAACGTAAATCATGCCACTTTATAAAATAAATACGAATGATTTTCTTCAGAAAAAAACACAAAAACTGTAACTGTAATTTCTTTCAATATTATTACATTTATGAGCAAAAAGGGCATGGGTTGAAAATTTAGATAAATCAAGCACAATACATAGAAATTTATGGTTTCAGTGGTTTTTTTTTTTTTTTTAATTTGTTCGTTTGTTTTTGAGACAGAGTCTGGCTCTGTCACCCAGGCTGGAGTGCAGTGGCACTCTCTCAGCTTACTGCAGCCTTCGGCTCCCTGGTTCAAGTGATTCTGGGTCAAGTGATTCTGGTGCCTTAGCCTCTCAAATAGCTGGGATTACAGACGTGTGCCACCATCCCCAGCTATTTTTTTTTTTTTTTTTATTCTTAGTAGAGACGGGGTTTTGCCATGTTAGCCAGGCTGGTCTTGAATTCCTGGCCTCAAGTGATTTGCCCACCTTGGCCTCCCAAAGTGCTGGGATTGCAGGCATGAGCCACCATGCCTGGCCTTCAGTGACTCTTTGAACAGATAAAATATTGAGTTATTGCAAGGATGTAAGCAATGGCTAAATAAACATTACTGTATGCCTAGTGCGCAAAAGCTGTATAAAATGCTAAGTGTGTAAGCTCTGAGGCTGCTGACAGTAATATCAAGCCATTGGCTATACTAATTTAACAAACATTTATTAAACGCCTATTAGGTGCCAAATTTGTCTTAGACACTAGGGATTTAAAAATAAAAAAGTCATAAACTCTATTCTTGAAGAGCTTACTTCCATACATAGGGAGAAAGGCATATAACAAATACTTATAATTCAACGTGCAGTAGTAGAGATTTTAAAATGTTAGAGAGTAGACTCACAGATTTGCATGGAGAGGTGGCAAAGGATCCATAAAGGATGTGAATTTTGAGCACTGGGAAATAAAAAATATGGTAAATAAACTATATTTTGGTATTCAGAAAGTTGTTTGTATAAGGTATTAAGGGCACAGCATGATTAACTCTATCTATTATCTATTGCTGCCTAACAAATCACCCCAAAGCCAGTGGCTTAAGACAAAAATACTTTATTATTGTAGGTAATGTATCCATAGACTGTTTGAATTCCCACAGAAAGTTACTCAATTCTCTATTCTTAGCTTGCAGCCTTATACTATAGTTAGTGGTTTCCTTCTGTAGCTAGTAGCTCAGCAAACTATTGTTCACAAGACAAGCTGGCCTGCCACCTAGTTTTGAAAATAAAGTTTTATTGGGATATAATCATGCTCATTTATTTACTTATTGTATATAGCTGCTTTCGTGCCACAACAGCAGAGCTGAGTAGTTACAATAGAGATTGTATGGTTTGCAAAGCTGAAAACCACAGCCACCATCCCCCAACTCTAGACCAGTATTGTCCAATAGAACTTTCTGTGATGTTAATGTGGCTATAGGGCACTTGAAATGTGGTTACTGTGACTGAGAAACTGGATTTTAAAGTTTACTTAATTTTAGTTAATTTAAGTTTAAATTGCTACATGAGACAAGTGGCTACATATTGGACAGCCCAGTTCTAGACAGTAAGTTCCCTGAAGCCAGTGACCAACTTTTGGTTATCTTTTTTACCACATTATATCCCATTGTGCCCAGTATATAGCTTTATACTTAGCAGACTCAGTTGTTGTCTCAACAAATATTTGTTGAATTAATTTTATCATGGTTGTTTTTATTTATTTTGGTCAAACTTTGTGAAATAGTTAAAGCTAAAGTATTTTTCTTGGGATGATTAGTGTTTTTGACTCAGTTCAAATGCCCAATGACTTCCTGAAAATGTCTCCAAATGTTCTAGCCTATAGAAATTTTTCTCTCTGAAGGAACAGCCATCTTCAAGGGTATAATCCAGAGCATAAATAATTCAGCTTAGGATAATGGCCTCCAGCTGCATTCATGTTGCTGCAAAGGACACGATTTTGTTCTTTTTTATGGCTGTGTAGTATTCCATAGTGTATATGTACCACATTTTCTTTATCCAATTAATTTTCCTAAGCAAATTAACACAGGGATAGAAAACCAATCCCGCATGTTCTCATATATAAGCGGGAGCTAAACACTGGGTATTCATGGGCATAAAGATGGGACCAATAGACACTGGAGACTACTAGAGGGAGGAGGGAAGAAAGGGAGCAAGGGTTAGAAAACTAACTGTTGGGTACTATGCTCTCTTACCTGGGTGACTGGATCATTCATACACCAAACCTCAGCATCACATATGTAACCAACATCCATGTAACGAACCTGCAAATGTACTCCCTGAATCTAATATAAAAGTTGATATTTTTTAAAAAAGAATTACACTAAATGCCCAGTTTGGCCACTATCTCAGATGCTGGGGCAAGGCCCTGCCTCTTCAGAGCAGCCCTGGGAGGGAAAGTGATTCCTCAGGGAAAGAAAAGCTTGCCTGGGATCACAAGGCCTGCAGCTCTTAATGACTTGCTCTGACTTTCCACACAGTCACTTCGCCCAGTGCTGAAGTCAGCCTCAGGTGGACTGCAGCAATGCTTCAAGAACTACAGTTCCCTTTCTCTCAAAGACTCAGTTGCAAGGCTGGCTTATTCATGCTATTTCTTTGTTACCTCAAGATAAATTTATTTCTAGGATTTTACCACCCTGCTCTACCACTGCGTCTTGGAAGGAGCCCGTCTGTTTTTTCCACAAGTCTTGTGGACTTTGAGTATTAGAGAATAGGAATTGGGGTACAGGTCATTCCTTCTCAGTGGCATCTAAAGCAAGTTGGTTCTTTATGTGCCAGGAAGAGGACAACCTTGTTAAATAAAAGGTGCTGTTATCCTTTCTAAAAGCAGGTGCCTTCTTGTCTTACATTTGTATAACTAAATAGTAACACTTGAAGGCTAGCAGAAAAGAGAAGTCAGCTTGGAGGCAAACATTTTTTGTTGTTGTTCTATGTGACAGATGCTTTAATGAGCAAAATTTAGGTGCTTCCACTTATAGACTGATAGAAGGGAGGAAAGAAGAAAAGAATGGAGGAAAAAAGAAAATAATGAAGGAAAGAAGAAAAAGAAAAAAGGAAAGAAAAAATTAAAAATGCTTTGATAGACATGTGTATATAGTTTTTTCATTTTGTAGTATACCCAGTCTGTTTCCTCAATCCGATATTGGTGGCCCTTTAGCTTTTCCCCCTCTTTCACTATTATAAATAACTGCAATTTTACATATATCTTTGTGTACCTGATAGGGTTTTTCTACAAGAAACATTAAGAGAATGCACAATTTATAATTCGATAGATTGACAAATTGCCTTCCAAAAATATTTGCCACATAAAAATATGTATTTCTGTTTTCTCTTGGAAAATTGAAAGTTTGGCCACTGGGCCTAAATTCCTACTAGGTAACCAATGTGCAGCAGTTGGGCAAGAGCTTCAGGCTTTCAACTGGGCCTGTGTGGTCCACTTCATTATTGTGCCCACCGTCCCTACTGCCTGTCTCTTAATTTGAGATACCTACCTAATTCATGAGCCCTTGACTTTGCAACTCCTGCCTTAACACATAGCACACAAGTGACACAAACGACAACAACAACAACACACAAATAAAAAACAACCACTTCCCAATAAGTGGTTGTTTTTGGAATAACCAGAAAAAAAAAAAAAAAAATGGTTGCTCAACTCCTCCTCTGTAGTTTTCAAAGCTGGGGGAGAAAAATGGGTAAAATCTATACAGGGTTTTGAAAAATGGGTAAAATCTATACAGGGTTTTGAAAAATGGGTAAAATCTATACAGGGTTTTGAAAATGCAACTATATTTTGAAAGCCAGACTGGCTGGGCACAGTGGCTCACACCTGTAATCCCAGTACTTTGGGAGGCCAAGGTGGGCAGATCACCTGAGGTCAGGAGTTCGAGACCAGCCTGACCAATATGGAGAAACCCCGTCTCTACTAAAAAAAAAAAAAAAAAGAAAGAAAGAAAGAAAGAAAGAAAGAAAATTAGCCAGGGCATGGTGGCACATGCCTGTAATCCCAGCTACTCAGAAGGCTGAGGCAGGAGAATCGCTGGAACCCGGGAGGCGGAGCTTGCGGTGAGCCAAGATTGCACCATTTGTACTCCAGCCTAGGCAACAAGCGAAACTCTGTCAAAAAAAAAAAAAAAAAAAAAAGCCAGACTGTTTATCAGTAGTAGGATATGGGAGCTATGATTCAGGCATCATGAGATAATTTACCCTGCCACCAACATGCTACTGCATAAATGTTGAAGTGAGCATTTCTTCTCTGATATGTTCTGAGGAATCTGGAGAGCAGAGTATAATGTACTCATTTGTGTAAGAAATATATTCTGTGTAAGAAATATGTGTGTAGGAACGAATATAGTTATTAGTTCAAAGTCAAAACTCTCTGTTTTTCAAATTTTATTTTATTTATTTATTTTTTAACTTTTATTTTAAGCTCATAGGTGCAAGTGCAGGTTTGGTACATAGGTAAACTTGTGTCATGGGGGTTTATCTTACAGATTATTTCATCACTCAGGTATTAAGCCTAGTACCCATTAGTTATTTCTCCTGATGCTCTCCTTCCTCCCACCCTGCATCCTCTGAAAGGACCCAGTGTTTGTCATTCCCTGCTAAGTGTTCATGTGTTCTCATCTTTTAGCTTCCACTTATAAGTGAAAATATGTGGTATTTGGTTTTCTGTTTCAGTGTTAGTTTATTAAGGACAATGATCTCCAGGTCCATTCATGTCCCTGCAAAGGACATGATCTCGTTCTTTTTTATGGCTGCATAGTATTCCATGTTGTACATGTACCTCATTTTATTTATCCAGTCTACCATTGGCGGGCATTTAGGTTGATTCCATGTGTTTGTTGTCATGAATAGTGTTGCAGTGAACATACGCATGCATGTGTCTTTATAATAGAATGATTTATATTCCTTTGGCTATATACCCAGGAATGGGATTGCTGGGTCAAATGGTATTTCTGTATTCAGGTCTCTGAGGAATTGCCACACTGCTTTCCACAATGGTTCAACTAATTTACACTCCCAGTAATAGTGTATGAGCGTTCCTTTTTCTCCACAACCTCACCAACATTTGTTATTTTTTTCTTTTTAGTAATAGCCATTCTGACTGGTGTGAGATGATATCTCACTGTGGTTTTTATTTGCATTTCTCTAATGATCAGTGATGTTGCAGAGCTCTTTTTTAAAAAATAGAAAATTAATTCAATTTATTTGAAAATACAGAGTTATTTTGATATGATGTAAATAGATATATGTCAAACAAAGAAATGAGATGGGAAATAGGAAGTTCTTTTTCTCTCTAACTTACTTGCAGGTAGGCAGGGTATGACATTTTTTGTAACTTGTTAAAAGAGTGAACCACATCTTTACCTAAAATGCAATGCTAGGCCATCTGGCAAAAGCCTTTTTAACCCATAAGTAGTTGGCTGTAATGCAACTTCCAATTCTTGAGAGCCTGTGTGGTCTTCTGTCGTTCTCAACATGTATATGAATGAGAGTGGAGGTAAGGAGAGGTTTGGGGTGTCTGAAAGGGGGTTGTCTCTAATAGACAATACTAATGGTAACATTTATAGAGGGCTGAGAGGAGTGAGAATATTGGGGGTAGGCCTGTAAAGGCAATGCAGGACAGGGTGTGAGATCAAGTCTCCAGTGGTGTGGGAAGAAGAGCTGCAAGGTCTTCTTTTTTTAATTATCTTTATTTTATTTTTTTAAGATCTCCGTGGGTTATTGGGCAACAGGCAGTGTTTGGTTACATAAGTAAGTTCTTTAGTGGTGATTTGTAAGATTTTGGTGCACCCATCACCTGAGCAGTATATATATTACCCAATTTGTAGTCTTTCATCCCTCAATCCCTTCCCACACTTTCCCCCTGAGTCCCCAAAGTTCACTGTGTCATTCTTATGCCTTTGTATCCTCATAGCTTATATCCCTCTGATGAGTAAGAACATATGATATTTGGTTTTCTATTCCTGAGGTATTTCACTTAGAATAATAGTCTTCAATCTCATCCAGGTCATTAATTCACTTCTTTTTATGGCTGAGTAGTATTCTAGTATATAATGCAATTCCCATCAAAATACCACCATCATTCTTCACAGAATTAGAAAAAACAATTCTAAAATTCATACAGAACCAAAGAAGAGCCCACAGAGCCAAAGCCAGACTAAGAAAAAGAACAAATCTGGAGTCATTACATTATCTGATTTAAAACTGTACTATAAGACCATAGTCACCAAAACAGTATGGTACTGCTATAAAAATAGGCAAATAGACCAATGGAACAGAATAGAAAACCCAGAAATAAACCCTAATACTTACAGCCAACTGATCTTTGACAAAGCAAATAAAAACATAAAATGGGGAAAGGACACTCTACTCAACAAATGGTGCTGGGATAATTGGCAAGCCACATGTGGGAGAATGAAACTGGGATGATCCTCAGCTCTCACCTTATACAAAAATCAACTCAAAGTGGATCAAGAACTGAAATCTAAGACCTGAAACTATAAAAATTCTAGAAGATAACATTGGAAAACCCCTTCTAGACATTGGCTTAGGCAAGCTTTCATGACCAGGAACCCAAAAACAAATGCAATAAATACAAAAATAAATAACTGTGACTTAATTAAACTAAAGAGCTTTGCATGGCAAAAGGAACAGTCAGCAGAGTAAACACACAACCCACAGAGTGGGAGAAAATCTTCACAATCTATACATCTGACAAAGGACTAATATCCAGAATCTATAAAAATTCAAACAAATTAGCAAGAAAAAAACCAAACAATCCCATCAAAATGTGGCTAAGGACATGAGCTGCAAGGTTTTCTATTTGTAGCAGCCAGGTGTTACTCAGTCTACCTTATGGCAATTCCTCAAAGATCTAGAACTAGAAATACCATTTGACCCAGCCATCCCATTACTGGGTGTATACCCAAAGGATTATAAATCATGCTGCTATAAAGACACATGCACACGTATGTTTATTGCAGCACTATTCACAATAGCAAAGAGTTGGAATCAACCCAAATGTCCATCAGTGACAGACTGGATTAAGAAAATGTGGCACATATACATCATGGAATACTATGCAGCCATAAAAAAGGATGAGTTCATGTCCTTTGTAGAGACATGGATGCAGCTGGAAACCATCATTCTCAGCAAACTGTCGCAAGAACAGAAAACCAAACACTGCATGTTCTCACTCATAGGTGGGAATTGAACAATGAAATCACTTGGACACAGGAAGGGGAACATCACACACTGGGGCCTATTGTGGGGAGGGGGTAGGGGGGAGGGATAGCATTAGGAGATATACCTAATGTAAATGACGAGTTAATGGGTGCAGCACACCAACATGACACATGTATACATATGTAACAAACCTGCACGTTGTGCACATATACCCTAGAACTTAAAGTATAAAAATAAAAAAAAAGAATAAAGGCAATTTAGCTAAAAAGGAGTACAGCTAGCTGTTAGTCTCCAGTTGCAGTGCCTTCAGGACACATCTTAGCTTTGGGGCTGAGGAAATGCTCTTCCTGGGCAGCTTCCAACCAGTAACGGAACACTAAAGAGGTAAAAAGACCTTGTCATTTCTGTCCAACTGGGACTCTTCTTACAGGCAATATTTTTTCCAAGCTATCCACTGGGTTGCTTGAGACTTTACCAAAGATGCCTCCTGGTTTGAACCACATTCTTCCTTTCTCCCTTTCCTTTCCCATGAGCATCATGTTCTGAAGGCTTTCCCTGCCCAATTCTTCAGCTTCCTCTTTTTAATCTTTCACTGGTGTTATTTGCCAATAAACTGTTGGCTCTCCTAACCCTATACCAGTATCTGCTTCTTTGAGGACCCAATATAGTGTCAGCTCTATGTAAACTCACTACTCCATGAACAGTTAACCTTTGAACAACATGGGTTTGAACTGCACAGGTCCACTTATACTTGGATTTTCTTCCATCTCTGCTACCCCTACTCAACACGAAGACAAGGATGAAGACCTGTATGATGATCCACTTCCATTTAATAAATAGTAAATACATTTTCTCTTCCTCATAATTTTCTTAATGACATTTTTTCTTCTAGCTTACTTCATTATAAGAATACAGTATATAATACATATAACATATAAAATATGTTTATTGACTATTTATTTTATTGGTAAAGCTTCTTTTCAACAGTAGGCTATTAGTAGTTAAGTTCTGGGGAGTTGAATTTATACACCAATTTTTGACTACACAAGCGTTGGTACTTCCAACCCCTGCAGTTGTTCAAGGGTAAACTATGTATATATTTAAAGATTCACTAACTAAGTCTGATGCAAATGCTACAAAGTATAGAAGATGAAATTGAATGTGTAAAAATGCTGTGAAAACTTTTTACAGAGTTAATTATATAGCCCTAATTCTGCTTAACATTGCTTAATTTTTTAATGGAAGAAAAAAATAAGTTCAAGTATTTTCAACTTTTTTATTGCCATTTCAGAGGGACCATATGTATAATGTTTTCTCATATCATTTTCTTGAACAGAATATGTTTGACATGTTGAAATGTCTGATTTCTGAGGTTGCACAAGAGATTTATCTGCATCTCTTTTTGCCTGACATTGTAGCATCTGCTGAAAAGAAAATTGTACAGATTTTGGATTCATGTTCTCCTGTCTTTCAGAATTCATGAACCCAACATCTTCATACTTATAATTGGATTTGAATCCCTAAGATACTGTTTAAAATTTTTCCCTTTTATGAGTTTTCTATTTCTTCAATGAAAATCTTAAATATGTTATATCACTGGCTTCTTGATAAGGAAATAAAGAATTAATTCAAACAAAAACACAGCAAATAAAAAAACAAGTCTAAAAGCAAACCTCAGAAGTATAGTTTTTGTGTTTATGACATTTATGTTTTCCATATTCATGTTCACCACAAGTAGCCATATGTATCTTTAAGTAATGTATATAAGCAAGCAGACAAAGAAATGATGTATTTGTTTACTTATATTTAAAGATACTCTGAATATACCTTAGGTGCAGAGAGTACAGGAAACAAAGTATGAATCTAATCTGAGTGATGCCCCTTAAAGATACTTACTTACCTTTCTTTTTGTCCTAGGCAGCAAGCAAATTGTCAGGAATTTATCAAATTGTTCACTAAAAGATGTAAGATGGTGGTCTATAGAAGATAACTTGATAAAATCTTTATACTTGAGATTCAAGTTATTCCTTCAGTGTTTATGTTTTTATAAGATTTTTTAAAGTAAGGATAATTAAAGCCTTTGTTTTTGAAGGCCTCTTCAAGTAATTGCACATTTTCTGTCAGCAGGCTTTTTTTGGTCTTTTTTAAATAAAATGTGTTTATGATTGCACTATTCTTATCAGCATACTGTTTTACTTATTTGATGAATGGTGCATGTTTAATGTGTTTAATGTTAAATAGTCTTTAATGCCAAATCGTATTTCTGTCATCTCTTAGGTCTTCAAATACAATTGTTTTATGTACATGTTTATTTGTGTGTTTTAAACTGTTCTGACACACTTCAAATGAGAACAGCTAAAAAGTGTGTTAAAGAAGAGTATGCTCTGTGCAGAAATCTTCTGTTAAATCATTGATCATTTATTGGTAGTGGTCATTGAATTAGCCTATCTATATATGTGCGTTAGGTTCCTAGGGGTTCCCTAACAAAATGCCACAACCTGGGTGGCTTTAAACAACAGAAATGTATTCTCTCACAGTTCTAGGGGTTAGATGTCCAAAGTCCAGGTATCAGCAGGGGTGGTTCCTTCAGAAGGTTCTGGAAGAGATCTGTCCATGTTTCTTTTCTAGCTTCTGGTGGTTGTCTGAAATCCTTGATGATCCTTGGCTTGCTGATGCACCCAATTTCTGCCTCTTTCTTCACACAGTATTTTCCCTTGTGTCTATCTCTTACATTTCTTATATTTTCTCATTTGTTTTCAAACTTGTCTTTTTCACTATGCATCTTTCTTTTCATGATGAATTGAAGGGAATTATTATGACTCATAATTGTCTCATATTTAATCCTGGGACCATTAATATTTATTGCTAGTATGTGAAACACAACTTCTTCACTAAAACTATTGCAACAAGAAATAGTTTAAATATTTTGAACATTTACATCAAAGTGTTCATCATCTGATACCCAAATTCTCTTCCAAATCTCTCTCAATGTCTGATCGGAATCTCTCAATCTATTAATTGAACAATTAAGTTCTGTCATTTTCAGTTCCCTTATTCTAAAATATTTCAAAGTCACTTAAGTTTTAGGTTAAATGTCATGTCATATTATAAGCATGGCTCTCCTGTTGACACAGGAGCTTGGTATGTACTCACAAAGACATGGAAGACAGGATGTGCAGTGAAGAAAACACAGGCTTTGGACAGAACCTGGATTCAAACCTTGTTCTGCGACTATTAAATTTTTAATCTTGAAGAAGTTAGTTACTTTATCTGTGAAATGGTGCTAGTCATTTGGAGGATTAAATGACAATAGCTAATGCTTATGTAGCATTTATTATATGACAAGCATTGTTCTAAGTACGTTACATATATTAACTTTATTATCCCCATATTATAAAGAAGGCAAAGTGAGACGCAAGGAAGTTTGGTAGCTTTCCTAAGTCAATTAACTAGTAATGATGCAGATGGAATTTGAACACAAGCATTCTGGTTTCTAAATCTGCACTCTGAATCACTCCATATTGCCTCTCCGGTGAATCATTTATCACAGAGCAGCCTGACCCAGTGACCTGTGTACCTTTTGATTTTTCACGTGGAGATACATTCAGGCACCTCTATATATCTGCAGATTAATGGAAAATATTTTGTTTTTACTACAAAACTAGATTAACACAGTTCTGAAGATTCCAAGCCAAGAATAATGTCTTTGGAAAGATGTGGAAGCTGCTCTCTGCCTCTGATCAGCATTGTTTGTTTTTTAATTAATTTAATTTTGAAGATGCCTCTTCATGAATAGCTATGAAGGAGAATATCTTATAGTCTTTCAAATGTTCTAATGAATATGAGAGTATCTGTTGCATAGGGAATGTTTAAATCACTCTTTAGAGTTTGAAACTATTTAGCAACAGTTAAGTGGCCCGATAACACTTCACAGTAACATACCAGATGTTTTAATGTTCTGTTCTCATCCTAGATGGTTGGACAGACTTAGAAATATGTTACTCATTTATAGAAAACTTCTGATGGGGGTCCATTATGGTCAACTCAAATACCTAAATTATAAACACTGTAGCAAACACAACAGAACATGAAAATGCCCTCTTCACATACAAAAGAACAAGGCATGTTGCACTCTAGGGACCAAACACCATCTTTGATGAACTAATCTTGTAACTTTGACATTCACCGGGGAGCAAAGTATAAATAATTTGAAGGTATATTTAATTGAAAGAGACAGTCAAGCTACTCAGCTAGAACTAAGGCTTTTTTGTTGAGGTAGATGCAAAGGGTTAATTTCTGGTTCATGGCACTGCATAGTGGTGGTTCACTATCTGAGGAGGGGCTGGGGGAATCTGGTAGGAGGGTAAATCAAAAGTGTCTGGTGTATATGAGCAGCAGGCTGCGGGAAGCCCTCGTTTGACTGCTGATAACATATCTGTCTCCCTGCATTCAGGCTGGATCATGGTATTTAAAATATAGTCAGAGTATATTTTATGTTTGTGATACTATGGAGGTATTTATACAAATTTAAATCTTTTAAAAATTAAATTATGTAATATTTCAAACTCACCAAATATACAAAAAATAAAATGACACCCACTTAGATATGATACATGTTAAACCACTTGGTTGTAATAGATGTTTACATTTTTCTTGCTTGAATTCACTTTTCTTTCTTCTCCTCCTCCTTTTTTTTTTTTAAAAAAGTATTAATATGACATTTCAAACATATAAAAGAAGAAACAACAATCTTGTTTGATCTACATACCTACCCACTTCTCCATCTCCTTAGATTATTTGGTAGCAAGTTCTAGACATCATTATCACTTCATCCATACATTTTTAAACAACAATTTTTAAAATAAAGGGATTAATTTAAAAATAGATCTACATTACCATGTATCACCTAAATAATTAATAGAATTCCTTAACATCCTTGAGTATTCACTCAGTATTCAAATATTCCTGTGTTTTTCATAATTTATAAGTTTGTTTGAATCAGAACCCAAGTGATGTCTGTACATTGCAATTCATTGATAGATTGCTTAGTTCTCATAATTTATATACTCTACATTTTTCTGATTGTATCCAAATAGCTCCAGTTAACACTTTTTTTTCATTCCCTGCTTTTCAGAAAATTGGGGGTTGAATCTAGACATTTATGTGGAGATAAGCTCTCTATTTTTGAGCAAGAATATTTCATAAATACCTTGTGTACTTCTATTAGGGGCATATAATGTTGATTTTGTCTTTCTCTTACGATAACTGTTAAGATCATCTGAGCATTGTCTCTTTTATCATCCTCTCTTTAAAGAAGTAAAATGTTATAGATACCATTAAAGTCCTATTCCACCCTCTTTCTCTCCCTAGAGGTAAATACAATTCTGAACTTTGTATGTTTTGTGTTCATACATGTTTTTACACCTGGGCTATATATGCAGATTTTTATAAACTAGATTTAAGCTGTGTTTACAGTAAGATGCAGTGGTTCACTCCTGTAATCCCAGCACTTTGGGAGGCCCAGGCAGGAGGATCACTTGAGCCCAGGAGTTTGAGACCAGCCTGAGTAACCTAGTGAGACTCTGTCTCTACAAAAATTAAAATAAAAAAATTAGCCAAGTGTGGTGATGCATGCCTGTAGTCCCAGCTACTTGGTAGGTTGAGGTAGGAGGATCACTTGAGCCTGGGAGGTTGAGGGTGCAGTGAGCCACAATCATGCCACGACAGTCCAGCTGGGCAACAGGGCCAGACCCTATTTTTAAAAAAGTGTTTTTATGTTTAAAAATTTTACACATTTGTTATCACATTGCATGAAGGCACTTACAGCTTTCTTTTGGGTTTGATCTATGTCAATATGTGAGAATATAATTCATCTTTTAAAACTACAGTTTAATATTGCATTATATGAATGAATCCCACTTTTTAAATCAGTATCTTTACTTTTGGACAAGTACGTCAGTTTCACTCTTTCCTATTATAAGTAGCACTGCAATTAATATTCTTGTGCTTCAGTCCTTGAGCATATGGACTCAAGTTACTCCAGGGTAGGTACTTAAAAGGGAAATTTCTGAGTTGCAGTCATGTGCTGGAGTTAACTCATGCTGTCTCATGGGAGCCTATTAAGTTGTCAAAATTCTGTAAGGTGGTTATTAAAAATAAAAATTATTAAAAATTAAATTCTATAAACTTATAATTATGCAAATAATATTAAGAACAAAAGTAACAGATACCTAAAATTCATCACTTGCTAATTATTTTACTCCAATTTACTATGTTCCTATTGTACATACTACAATTATCTGTGTTCTTGGGGTTATGTACATCTATTGTAAATCTGTATGGAGGAAATGCTATATAACAGCATGCTATCACTCATCTCTTCCCAACTCTAAGCTGAGTGGCATCACATTGGTAGCTTGAAATTAGCATGATGGGAGTATTTACACCACAGAAATCGGACACTTCTGTCATACAAATCAGCACTTAATTTATTGTTCGGTTGGTGGTCTAGATTTGAGAAAGTGAGGGGAAAATAATTAATAATGCAGATTAATTTTTAAAGTGTGTCATGCCATGCTGGGCACGATGGCTCACATTTGTAATCCCAGCACTTTGGAGGGTCAAGGCAGGTGGATTGCTTGAAGCCAGGAATTCAAGACTAGATTTAGCAAAAAAGCAAGACCCCATCTCTACAAAATAAACTAAAATACAATAAAATTGTTTGGGTGTGGTGGCAAAGGCCTGTAGACCTGGTTACTCTGGAGGCTGAGGTGGGAGAGTCGCTTGAACCCAGGAATTTGAGGCTGCAGTGAGCTATGATCACACCACTGCACTCCAACATGGTTGACAGAGCAAGACCTTGTCTCGAAATTAAAAAAAACAAAGTGTTTCATGTCTATAGCCATTACGTTGATTGCAAATAGTATAAAAATTGAGGATATATTCTTCCAATATTTGATTAAAGATATCAGAGGACAATGCATTTAAAAAATATATTTTACTGTAGAGATGGGGTCTCATCGTGTTGCCCAGGTTGGTTGGTCTTGAAATCCCACATTTTCACATTTTTTTTTTTGTTTCTTTCTCTCTCTGTCTCTCTCTCTATCGCCCCCCACACCCCCCGACCGCCTCTCTCTCTCTTTTTCTTTGTTTTTTCTTTCTTTTTTGAGACAAGGTCTTACTCTGTCGCCCAGACTGGAGTGCAGCAATATGAACATGGCTCACTACAGCCTTGACCTTCTAGGCTCAAGAGATTCTCCCACCTCAGGAACACCAGCCCTCCCGCAACCACCTCCCAAGTACCTGGGAACACAGGCGCTTGCCATCATGGCTGGCTATTTTTTTCAGATTTTTGTAGAGACAGGGTTTCACCATATTACCTAGGCTTGTCTCAAACTTCTAAGCTCAAATCACTCTCCCCACTTGGCCTCCCAAAGTGCTGAGATTACAAGCATGAGCCACTGCGCCCAGCCCACACTTTTCTACTGAAAGAAAATGTAAGAGAATATCCATGTGTCCAACAAGGAGATATCACCCAGATCCATTTGCAGTAAAGGTCTCATTGGTCAGCTGCAAGGAGTATGGAAAGCTGTCAGCCTCTAGCTGTTAGCTTTGTCTGGATCCACCTCAGCTTTTAGCTCATGTTCATGATGTTCTTGTGGAGGTCACGAGACAAAGAGTGAGCAAGATGGTAATCAATGTTCAAGCCATTTCCACCCAACACAGGGTTCCTTGGATAGGCAGTCTTTGCTCTGGAGCCCCTCCTGGGCTCGTAGAAACGTGTCAAATCTGCTTTCAGTTTGGCAGCCCAGCCCTGCTCTCTCTTTTTTTCATTCTTAGATGTTAAACCCTAATAAGACTTTTGCATGCCTGACTTCTTCTCAGGGTCTCCTTCCTGGAGAACCCCACCTTCACTAATCTTTATGACTTTGAGTTAGAACAGGATTTTTTCCTTTATTATTTAAAAAGTTCTATGACATGAGTCCATTGCACTTTTGTTGGAATTGCTGATCGTGATCATGTTATGGTAGAGACTGCATACAATTCCACTGAGTTTAGAATTCTGAACACTGAATTCAGACTCTATTCTAAAAGCAATTATTTGCTGAAATACTAGGTGCAGTTTTCAGGGCTGGGTGCAGTGGCTCAAGCCTGTAATCTCAACACTTTGGGGGGCCGAAGGGGGTGGATTGTGAGGTCAGGAGATCGAGACCATCCTGGCTAACACGGTGAAACCCTGTCTCTATTAAAAATACAAAAAATTAGCCAGATGTGGTGGTGGGCGCCTGTAGTCCCAGCTACTTGGGAGGCTGAGTCAGGAGAATGGCATGAACCCGGGAGGCAGAGCTTGCACTGAGCCGAGATTGTGCCACTGCACTCCAGCCTGGGTGACTCCATATCAAAAAAAAAAAAAAAAAAAAGAAAGGAAGGGAAGGGAAGGGAGGGAAGGGGAGGAGGGGGAGGAGAGGGGAAGGGAAGGGAAGGGAAGGGAAGAGAGGGGAAGGGAAGGGAAGGGAAGGGAAGGGAAGGGAAGGGAAGAAGAAATGAAAGGAAAAAGAAAGGAAAGGAAAGAAAGGAGAAAAAGAAAGAAGTTGCTTTTGTTGGTAAAATTGTGGCTGAAATTTTTGTTTACTTATCTGTATTTTATCATTGATCTATAATTAACTTTTTCTACTTTTAAGTGAGTTATGTAAAAAGTATGTTTCTTTAGGATGTGTGTTTATAGCAATGGCTGGGAGCTTGAACATTAATTCTATTCAATTCAAAAAACATTTGTTGAGAACTCACAAGTTGCCATATGTCATTCTAAAACAGTAGGGGAGTCAAATACAAGTAAAATTGTCCTTGCTATTAAGAATCTTACAAACTAGAATCAAGGCAAGAGATACTTTGTAGGAGTGTTTTGATCAATTGGTTGTATTCTGTCTGATTTGATCAAATTAGCTTTGCAGAGAAACTTTTTATTTTCAGTTTTACCTGGTAACACCATTACCTCTAGAAAATGACCATCCTTGGATTTACTTAAGGGGAGAAATCATTCCTTATTGGTGAAACAGAATCTTTCTCACATTACTTCAAAATGGCACTAGGAAGTGACTGTTATGTGAGTGGGAAATTTTCTTCCAATACTTAACTGCTTAGCTGGGACTCCACTATCTACATCAGCCATGTCCCCGTTCGCTGGGGGCAGCATCTAAGTGTTGTTGCATCTATAAATAGAAAGACGTGCAAATATGCGTGGAGTGCTCTTCTGTTTCTACCACACACGTTACTGTTCTGAAATCCCTTTCCTGATCTCCGATAATCAGCCCTTTCCTCCCTTCCCTGTAGTGGCAAGAAGATGAGTGCCATATGTTTAGAAATAGGAATAAGAATGAACATTGCAGCATTTCTGGGCAATAAAATAAGGTACAGTTTTTAAAAGGCGGTTTAGATTAATATTGAATGAAGAATGTGTAGGAATGAAAAGGAAACAGTTGTGTTCTAAAACTTTAAAATAAGCTGACCAAAAATCCCTTATGACAGAGAGAAATATGCGTCTGATGAGGCCAGTGGCACTAGACTAAACTCAGTGATAGTGATGATTTAGAATGTAGCATTGCAAAGTTTTTAGTTCTGTGTGTAAATTGTAACGCCCCCACACCCACTGGATCTGAATTAGAAAAGATACTCTAACTCATCTCAGTCAACCTTCAAAGGAAAGCTAATCAGAAGAGGAGCTGGAGGAGAGGAGAGAAGACTAGTTTTATGTCTAACCTGTCAGGGCAGTAGTCTCTGAATTTAGTCTTTCCAAACAGAAAAGATTGCTTATTGTTTTCCTTGTGGACCTATCACATATCTGGCAATGTCCCAAAAACTCAATTTATTCTCTAGGGTCTTAGAACCAGAAAAAGACAAAGGAGAGACTTTTCTCATGGTCATTCAGAGGAAATGGAATGAAAATCTTGTGCAGCTGTAGTTACAAAGAAAAACCTCAAAAACTAAGAAATCCTCTATGCAATTTCTGTGTTTGGGCTATTTTTGAATTTAAAGTGGAGATGCCTGAGAAGAGACACTAATAAAATATTTCATAGAGAGTTTAGTTTAGTGGTGTTTACTTAGTTGAAACTCTTATGGCCAGATATTTGGGAAAGAAAAAAGAATGCGTGCAAAGTCATGAGTTCCTGGTAGTTTTCCATGATGCATATGGCCATGAAAATGATGTACTGTCACATACTCAGGCTAGAAATCTAAGAATTCAGGCCTTGAAACCCCTGACAAGGCAAGGGACTGCCCTTTACACATTTCTTCGCACTATCTCTACTTCCTAAACCTCCTAAACCATGGCACCTCTGAAATTGGCTGTATTGTGATCCCTCACTTAGCAAAACTAGTACATTTCATCTATTTTAATATTTTTTCACGTTTTTATTCATCCAAAATGAAATTTACCTTGATGGCCTGGCCCATCATTATTTAGTTGGCAATATTCCCTTTTGTTCTTGGTGGGAAACAAAATAATGGTTCATTTTATCATAGATTAGGAAAAATAACACAATATTCATGACAAAAATATCAGCTGCATTTTTGAGCACCTTATTTGTACTAGTCACTGTGCTAAGTACTTTACAATTAGTATCTTAAGTAATCTTCATAAAAATGTGTGAGGATCAGGGTCACCTTATGTATTAGAAAATTGAGACCAGGAGACTTTAACTTGTAAGAAATAAGGCCTTCTAGAACCCAGGTCTATCTGAATCTAAATTCTATTCTCTTTCTACTATGTTACATTGCTTCTCAAAGTAACCACAGCTACCCCTTTTTATCCAGTTCCAATAATAACAGCAGCAATAATAGCAATGGTGTAATAGCAGCAAACACTTATATGGCATTTACGTGCCACACAATGTTTATATATATCTAAATTTTTTTAATACAACACACATATAAGGTCGGTACTATTATTATCCTATTTCACAAAGGAGGAAACTGAGGCACAGGGACATTGCCCAAGGGCACACAGCTAGTCAGTGGCAGAGCCAGCATTGAGTCAGGCAGGCAGTGTGGCTCCAGAGTCTTGAGCAACCCCTACTAGAATTAGCAACCTTCACTAGGGACCTCTCCTACCATAAGAGCTCATAGCCCAGTGTCCACAGGCTTTGAACACTCTTCATTTATTTGTTTTTAGGAAGCAGAGCAATTTCTATTCCAGTTTATTATTTTTTCCTCATGTCCTATATGCCTTAATATAAAATAGACTTTTTGTAGGCTGCAAAAAAAGTGTATATAATACTCCTCTTTGGGGGGATTCCATTGAAATACCAGGACTTAGACACATAAAACAAAGTACATTATAGGGTAAAAAGGAATGGAATTCACGTATTTAGTACATAATATGAGCTACGCATTTTGATCAAGTTACACATATAATCCTCATGATAATCTATTACTGTTCTCATTTTATAGATAAAGATTCTGGGCAAAGGTGAGAGGTGTGAAATAATGTGAAGAAGGTCACATTGATAAGGGTAGAACATGTACTTCAACCTAGGTCTATCTGATGCCCAAGCTGATACACAATGGATAGCTAAAATGTTTGTGGACAATAAAGGGAAGAATAGGAAGAAAGAGAAATCTGAGTTGGAATCCAACATGGGTGGCATTTGAATGGGTCTTGAGGATGAGGATGGCATACTAGGAAGCTGTGGAGACTATGAGGAAAAAGCATGAAAGTAGCAGTAGCATGCTGAAACGGAGGATGGTGGCCCGGAGAGGGTGAAAGTAATTTTGCAGGAGTGAGAGGTAAGCTTGGTGACCATTTGATTTCATAATGCTAGGCTTTAGAAGAACACGTAAAATGTTTGAACCTGATTAGGAGTCATTGTGAAACATTATAAGCCCACAAGAAGTGTCTGAAGAACAATGTCATAATTAGTGAAATGAAATAATTATTTAGTGAACATGAGAGAGAGCACAACCATTAAACTATGACTAAGATTAATGGAAATGCTGTGGTTAAAATTTAAAACTGGACAAATGATAAAGAAAATTCAGCCAAGCTTTTGCCACAAATCTGCTGTTTAAAAAAAAAAATAGTCATAGACCCTCGAAATAATACCCAGGCAACTGAAGAAGTCAGCAGGTGATTTACAATATGCCACTGAATTGAAGAGCTTTGGAAGGAGGTTTACTTAAACCTCATGAACACAATGATTTAAAGCATGGAGTGGAGTCACCAGTGTGGGCAGAAGTGAGAAAGGTTATTGCGAAAACAGCCTGTCTTCTCTTGCGTGGAAAAAAAAACAGAAGCAGGGAGGATCTGTAGTCAATCAGCATGTCTAAATGACTGTATCACCCTAAAAAATGCAGGTCAACACTGGGCTTTTCAAAGTTAAGATGGATTTCACTTCCCTTCCTCTTCCCTCCTCCACACGCTCAAGACCCTGTACCACCATCCTTTGTGATCACTACAGGATTGAATTGGTGATGAGCTGGAACTGCAATTTGGAACAGAACACTGTGAAGTCAATACACCAGCTGGACAGAAAGTCCAAGAAACATAAATTTCTTGGAAAATGACCCCATATTTTGGCAATCATTACTGTGAATGAGAATACTTCAGAATCTTAGCCCAGAACAAAGTAGCAGACTTTGTCCCACAAACTCCTCTACAGTATGTTTTATTGCAATGTTTATCCCTGACTCACACTTGCAGGAAAAATGATGTTTATTCCTGCATTACTTTGAAGGGTTTTATGCTATAAAATAATTTCAGACTTTATTGTGTGCTATTAAAACTTTAAATTCTTTTTCTCACGATGAAGATTTTTCTTTTGAAGAATGTTATAAATATATTTCTGTGAAATATTTTAAAATAAAAAACACAATATATTTAGAATCTACTAATGTTTGTGGTTTAAACATTTCCACTTTCAAGTATTAAACTTGCTGTAGCAAGTCAGGGTAGCCTAGAACCTCCTGTATTTGGAACCCACAATAGATAAGAGACAAATTACAAGTGAAACACTTTTGCCATTTTCCTAATTGATTTCTTTTGACAGTGTACAGTAGGGAACCTGAGGAATTCCACCTTATTCTATAGTAAGTAGAGTGTGCAAGTCCAAAGGTCTTTCTCTGCAGAAATAGTATTCTTTAAAAGTCTAGAAGAGGCCAGGTGTAGTGCCTAAAGCCTGTAATTCCAGTGCCTTGGGAGGCTGAAGCACCAGGATCACCTGACACCAGGAGTTTGAGACCATCCTGGGCAACAAAGTGAGATCCCCCTCTCTACAAAACATAAAATTAGCTGAGTGGCATTTGCCTGTAGTCTCAGCTACTCAGGAGGCTGAGGTGGGAAAATCATCTGAGTTCAGGAGTTTGAGGTTTCAGTGAGCTATGCTCGTACCACTGCACTCAAGCCTGGGTGACAGAGTGAGACCCTGTCTCTAAAAATAAATAATAAATAAATAAATAAAAATGGAATAATAAATAACAGTCTACATAGGACTTGTGACCTGGAGTTTGGGCAATCAGGGAGAATAAAACACCCTCTATACTGCTTTGTTAATCCAGGGATGCCAGCTTTCACCTCCATGTTCCTTCTTGTATTCTCTTAATTAATCTCTGAAAAGCAAGTGATAAATGTAAGTGAAAATAACATGAGAACAGGAACTTCTCTTGGAGTAAAGCTCTGAGTTCTAGACACAGCTCTGCCATTTAACAGTATGGTCTTGTACAGTTTTAACCTCTGAGCTTCAGTTTTTGGGGGGTTTTTTTGTTTGTCTTTGTCAACTCATTAAGCAATATTTACTGTGTGCTCTGAGTTAGGCACTGAAGTTATAGAAATGAACAGTTTACACACAGATTCTGCCTTTGTGAAGCTTATAGCCTATAGAGGGAAATACATACTAAACAAACAATTGCATTAATAATGAGTTGGTTATAGTTTTGATGAGTGCCAAGAAGGAACAGTACAGCAGACATTGATACCTCATAACAGAGGATCCTAAGCTTGCTTTTGTGGGTCCTAAATGACAAAATGTGCCTGGCACATAGTAGGTTCAATAAACACAAGCTGAATCTGAAAATATACTATTTGGCTAATGGATTAACTGGCAAAGCAAAAAACAAAACTCCATGTATTAGTCTGTTTTCATGCTGCTGATAAAGACATACCCAAGACGGGGTAATTTGTAAAGAAAAAGAAGTTTAATGGGCTCACAGTTCCACATGGCTGGGGAGGCCTCACAATCATGGCAGAAGGCAAAAGTCACATCTTACATGATGGTGGACAAGAGAGAAGGAGAGCCAAGCGAAAAGGGTTTCCCCTTATAAAAACATCAGATCTCATAAGACTTATTCACTACTAAGAGAATAGTATGGGGAAAACTGCCCCCCCATGATTCAAGTATCTCCCACTGGGTCCCTCTCACAACACATAGGAATTATGGGAGCTACAATTCAAGATGAGATTTGGGTGGGGACACAGCCAAACTATGTCACTACAAGACCAAAGTTCTCTGATTGCTATTTTAGTTTGTTTGCCTGTCAGAAAACTGATAGCAATCTTCTCATTCAGGGAGCTGACAGAAGAAATGACAAGAATTTCATGTAGCATGTGCTTTACCTTGAGGAGAGGTAGAAAATATTTTAAGGACTCAAATTTAATATATCTCTTGGGTATAAATCATTCTTAAGGAATTCATGTAAGTAGCTTTATCGTTCTCTCTGTGTGTGTGTGTGTGTGTGCATGTGGTTTTTCCCCAATACTGCTTTGGTGTGTTACCCAAAACTTAAATCCTTTGACAAGTGATTTTCTTTTCCTTAGAAAGAAGCTTAAAATATGAAGCAATGACTCAGGTGCCATTGGGTAAGATATTTAGTAGAAATACATTTAATTCAATTTTGTGCATTTTACCACATTTCTATGAGGAAAAAAAAAAAAATAGGAGGAATCCGACCTGATAATTGAATGGAGCCTTGTTCTACTAGCACTCATCAAATGAAATGATTATTTTGCTGCAAGGCAAAGTAAAACTAAAAATGGAATATTATAGCCCCAGGAGGCAACCAAGGAAACCTCATAATGGCTCACCTGATGAACTCTAAATCTAAATTTTACGAGGAAAAATACTACTTTTAGTAATGCAGTGGTTCTGTTTTTAATATCATTGCTTGAGATATTTAGGATATCTTGTATTACTGTGGCCATCTTTAAGATCAAGAAACCAAAACAAAAGAAAGGAGGAAGTTACGTTCTCAAGGAAATGTTATTAGTCAGAAGTAAGGCCAGAAGTACATGTCTCTGACTCACAGGATTCAGCTTCAGGAGTCAGCGGTATGATGAGGGGGAAATGGCAAAATAAAGAGGGGGATGGGAAGAGAAATAAAGTCCATAGAGAAAGAGGGGGGAAAGAAGGAAGTTGGAGAGAAATTTAAAAAGGATTGCTTCTTCCATATTAATTTAGAGTGACTGGAAATAGAAATTTCTTCATAGAAATTTTAGTGAAAGTTACAACATCTGGGAAAGTTTTTCTTTGATTATTTCTTTTCTTTTCTCTCTTTTTTCTTCTTCCTCTTCTCCTTCTTTTTTTTTTTCTTTCTTGAAACGGTCTCACTCCTGTTGCCCAGGTTGGAGTGCAGTGGCGCCACAGCTCACTGCGGCCTTGACTTCCTGGACTCAAGTGATGCTCCCACCTCAGCCCCGATGAGTAACTGGGATTATTGGGTGTGCCACCATGCCTGGATAATTTTTGTAATTTTAGTAGAGAAGGAGTTTTGCCATGTTTCCCAGGCTGATCTCAAACTCCTGAGCTCAAGCGATCCACCCACCTCAGCCCCCCAAAGTGCTGGGATTACAGGCATGAGCCACCATGCCCAGCCCTGTTTGTTTCTTTGACTGTTTTTGAATGAAAACCCCAAAACACTGCTAAGTTAAATGTTCAGAAGATCAAACTTTGGAAGAGATAGCATGACTTTTTTTAAGGGAAAGCAAGTTTATTAAGAAAGTAAAGGACTGAAGAATGGCTACTTCATAGGCAGAGCAAAGAGATAACATGATTTAAAAAATTTTAACAGATTGGAAAATTGGGCCAAAATAAATAATACAAGCTGTAGGATTGATAAATTAAAATTTAACATTCAGATTCTTATATAATGACACAACTCCTGCCTACCCTAGCTTTGTTCAGAGCCCATGATGATGTCATCCATAGGCTCTGTTTACTCCTTGCCGGACACCCGGGGCTAATGAAAGCTGATCTTGTCAGTGTATTTGTAACTCCTTCCTGAAATGTGCCATAGAAGGTGCCACACTGTAATAGTTAAGAGTGTGGACTTTGTCATCAAAAGGACTTTTCTTTGGATTATGCATCCTGCTGTATGATGTGGAGAAAATTACTTAACCTTTCTAAGTTTCAATACCTTCATTTAGAAAATGTGATTAATGTGAGTAACTAACCTAGAGTGTTGCTGTGAAGATTAAATGAAGTAACACATAACAAACTAGTTAAAAGCAGACTTTGGAGCCAAAATGCCTGAGTTTGAATTCTGCCTCTGCTAACTGTTTTCCATTTGATTTTAGGTAAGTTGATTATCTTCTTTGTGTCTCAGTTTCCTCATTTGCAATATAGGAGTAATACATTCTATTTACCCCATAGATTAGGGGGTTAAATTAATTGAAGTAAAACACTTAGAATAGTACCTGGCATTTAGAAAGCACCCAATAAGTGATTATGATTATTGTTAGATAATTGATCAACATATATTAGCTACTATCATATGTGTTTATTTTTAATATTATTATTACCACTGTATACATTATCTCCCTGAGCAACAGGGGAAGCATTGACCCTAAACATCTCTATATAATGGCTATTTTATGTGTCAAATTTCAATAACTCTTTTCCTTATTTCTGATTTAAATTCAGGTTTCTTCTGGTCTAGTAGCCTCACTGTGAACCACAATTCTTACTCTCTCAGTTTGACCAGAATTCAGTTTCCCTCATCCCAGTTTAGATGATAATTTCAGGATCCTCCAACTGTGGATTGGGCCTCACACCAGTGAAGACAGATTTCTATGGGGTGGTGACTCTGAGACCCACCTGATGACAAGAATCTTCTCTTCCTTGGAAAGCTACCCATTGTAGTTTTTGGATATCCATGCTAGTCTGGATCAAAATCAAGTTTCATGAGTCTTTAAATTTTATGAGTTAGAATTCTACACCTCTCTCAGGACTAGGTTGTGGGAATACCTGGTTGGCTATGGATGAGTTCTTCCAGTTCACCAGTCTCGATTTCTGGCAGGCATCACTAATATACAACTAATTTATATGGACCTAACAAAAGGTTAGTGTGTGGAGAGGAGAACATTGTAAAAGATCCAATATATGAATTCTCAATTTTTAAATACTGGGCATCAGTTTGATTGATGGGAATTATTAAGAGTATATCTAGTTCATTTTTTTAATTATACTTATGTTCTGGGATACATGTGCAGAACCTGCAGGTTTGTTACGTAGCTATACACATGCCATAGTGGTTCGCTGCACCCATCAACCCGTCATTTACATTAGGTATTTCTCCTAATGGTATCCCTGCCCTACCCCTACACCCCCTGACAGGCCCCGGTGTGTGATGTTCCCCTCTGTGCGTCCATGTGTTCTCATTGTTCAGCTTCCACTTACGAGTGAGAACATGTAGTGTTTAGTTTTCTGTTCCTGTGTTGATTTACTGAGAATGATTTCCAGCTTCATCCATGTCCCTGCAAAGGACATGAACTCATCCTTTTTTATGGCTGCATAGTATTCCATGGTGTATATATGCCACATTTTCTTAATCCCCCCTATTATTTATGGGCATTTGGATTGGTTCCAAGTCTTTGCTATTGTGAATAGTGCCACAATAAACATACATGTGCAATGTGTCCTTATAGTAGAATGGTTTATAATCCTTTAGGGTATATACCCAGTAATGGGATTGCTGGATCAAATGGTATTTCTGGTTCTAGATCCTTGAGGAATTGCCATACTGTCTTCCACAATGGTTGAACTAATTTACACTCCCACCAACACTGTAAAAGCATTCCTATTTCTCCAGCTTGTCTCCATAATCTGTTGTTTCCTGACTTTTTAATGATCGCCATTCTAACTGGTGTGAGATGGTATCTCAATGTGGTTTTGATTTGCATTTCTCTAATGACCAGTGATGATGAGCTTTTTTTCATATGTTTGTTGGCCGCATAAATGTCTTCTTTTGAAAAGTATCTGTTCATATCCTTCACCCACTTTTTGATGGGGTTGTTTGGGTTTTTTTTTTTTTCTTGTAAATTTGTTTAAGTTCTTTGTAGATTCTGGATATTAGCCCTTTGTCAGATGGATAGATTGCAAAAATTTTCTCCCAATTTGTAGGTTGCCTGTTCACTATGATGATAGTTTATTTTGCTGTGCAGAAGCTCTTTAGTTTAATTAAATACGATTTGTCAATTTTGGCATTTATTGCCATTGCTTTTGGTGTTTTAGTCATGAAGTCTTTACTCATGCCTATATCCTAAATGATATTGCACAGGTTTTCTTCTAGGGTTTTTATGGTTTTAGGTCTAACATGTAAGTCTTTGATCCATCTTGAGTTAATTTTTGTATAAGGTGTAAGGAAAGGGTTCAGTTTCAGTTTTCTGCATATCACCAGCCAGTTTTCCCAGCACCATTTATTAAATAGGTGATCATTTCCCCATTACTTGTTTTTGTCAGGTTTGTCAAAAGATCAGATGGTTGTAGATGTGTGGCATTATTTCTGAGGTCTCTGTTCTGTTCTATTGGCCATATATCTGATTTGATACCAGTGCTACACTGTTTTGGTTACTGTAGACTTGTGATATAGTTTGAAGTCAGGTAGTGTGATGCCTCCAGCTTTATTCTTTTTGTGTAGGATTGTCTTGGCTATACAGGCTCTTTTTTCATTCCATATGAAATTTAAAGCAGTTTATTCTAATTCTGTAAAGAAAGTCAATGGTAGCTTGATGGAGATAGCATTGAATCTATAAATTACTTGGGGCAGTATGGTCATTTTCACGATATTGATTCTTCCTATCCATGAGCATGCAACATTCTTCCATTTGTTTGTGTCCTCTCTTATTTCCTTGAGCAGTGGTTTGTAGTTCTCCTTGAAGAGGTCCTTCACATCTTTTATTCTCTTTGTAGCAATTGTGAATTGGAGTTTACTCATGGTTTGTCTCTCTGTCAATTATTGTTGTATAGGAATGCTTGTGATTTTTGCACATTGATTTTGTAACCTGAGACCTTGCTGAAGTTGCTTATCAGCTTCAGGAGATTTGAGGCTGAGACAGTGGGGTTTTCTAAATATACAATCATGTCATCTGCAAACAGAGACAATTTGACTTCCTGTCTTCCTATTTGAATATGCTTTATTTCTTTCTCTTGCCTGATTGTCCTGCCCAGGTCCCTCCCTCCATACATGGGGATTACAATTTGAGATGAGATTTGGGTGGTGACACAGAACCAAACCACATCACCTACAGAACCCCCTCCATTGAACCTCTGGTAACCGCTGATCTATTTACCATCTCTTTAATTGTGCTGTTTCCAGAATGTCATGTAAATGAAATGAAATAGTATAGATTCTTTTCAGACTGGCTGCTTTCACTTAGCAATATGCATTTAGGATGCAAGTATGTCTTTTCATGGCTCAATAGAAACCTTTCATTATCACTTCCTTGTTGTCAATTGTTCAAGTACTTTTTGGTTTCACTCACAATAATGTAAATATTCTGAGGACAAAGACTCATCTTTCTTGTTCATTTTATCCCCAGTGCTCAGCACAGTGCCTTAGTAGATATTTTTAAGTCAATAATTATTTATTCAATAAATAGACTCAATCAAATCCTTTTGGATATAGTTGTGTAAAAGCTGTTTTCTCAGTTCTACTTTGCTAATGCTAATATTATGATTGTCAATATCTGCATCAGAACAAGAGACCTTGCTTTCCAATTTTATTTGCTAATATTTTTGAATATTAACAAATATTTCTTAGGCTTTTCATAAATGCCATGTATGAGATAGCATTTCAGTTGCAGCTTAATTTGTGACAAGTACGAAACTGAAGAACGAAACTGAAGAGCTAACTTGCTTATTTTTCTTGGTACAATGTATATAACTTGAACATATAAAAATAGCATTAAAAAAATCTTAGCAGTAAGTTTTGGCATTAAGTTTTACAACTTGAAAGAAGTCTCTATTTGTATTTATTTATATTTTAAGAAAATGAGAGCAGCTGGGCATGGTGGCTCATGCCTATAATCCCAGCACTTTAGGAGGCTGAGGCAGGCAAATCGCCTGAGGTCAGGAGTTCAAAACCAGCC
The DNA here is from genome assembly GCF_002776525.5 of Piliocolobus tephrosceles. Classification (NCBI taxonomy): domain Eukaryota; kingdom Metazoa; phylum Chordata; class Mammalia; order Primates; family Cercopithecidae; genus Piliocolobus; species Piliocolobus tephrosceles. The sequence continues at coordinate 54,481,824 of NC_045434.1, read as the reverse complement.
TGGCCAACATGGTGAAACCTCGTCTCTACTAAAAATACAAACATTAGCCTGGTGTGGTGGTGGGCACCTGTAATCCCAGCTACTTGGGAGGCTGAGGTAGGAGAATCACTTGAACCCGGGAGGCGGAGGTTGCAGTGAGCCAAGATTGCACCATTGCACGCCAGCCTGGGCGACAAGAGCGAGACTTCGTCTCAACAAAAAGAAAAGAAAAGAAAAATGAGAGCAATACTTTTTACATTATTAAACTCTTCATTTAAATAAAATGCAACTACAGAAGAATGCATCAATCATAGGTGTGCCTCTCTATAACTTTTCCAAAATGAACACATTCAGTTTACCTTCATCCAGATTAAGAAATAGGATGTTAGCAGAACTTCAGTAGTTCCTGACGTGCCTTCTTTTAGTCACTACCTCCTACTAAGGGTAATCACCCTTCTGACTAATTTGCCCGTTTCTGAACTATTTAATTTCTTACGTTTGTTTGTTTGTTTTTTGAGATAGAGTTTCGCTTTTGTTGTCCAGGCTGGACTGCAATGGCTTGATCTCAGCTCACCACAACCTCCACCTCCTGGGTTCAAGCAATTCTCCTGCCTCAGCCTCCCGAGTAGCTGGGATTACAAGCATAGGCCACCATGCCCAGCTAATTTTTTCATATTTTCAGTAGACTCGGGGTTTCTCCATGTTGGTCAGGCTGGTCTCGAACTCCAGATCTCAGGTGATCTGCCCGCCTTGGTTTCCCAAAGTGCTGGGATTACAGGCATGAGCCACTGCGCCTGGCCTATGTTTGGATTATTTTACTCAACCTTATGTTTCTGAAATTCATTCATAATTTTGTGTAGATTTAGATATTTTTTCATTGCTACCTGATATTCCCATACATGAATACACCACAACTTATCTATTTGTTTAATTGTTGGTGGGAATTCAGATAGTTTCAGTTTGGAGACATTTTGGACAATGCTGCTCTGAAGATTGGAGTACATGATTTTGATGAACATAACATACATGATGTGTTGGCTGTATATCTAGGAGTAGAATGGTTGTGTCATAGAGCATGTGTAATTTTATGGTATAATCTGTTTTTAAAACTATATTGGAATTCTATTGATTGTCCACAAACTAAAATTAAATGTTTTTCAAATGTACAGTGTTTAATAAAAATATAATATACTGTATTTCATTTAAGAATATGAATATACCTGTGGTGGGCAGAATAATGTCTTCCCCGTCTTCTCTTAGGCGTCCACATCCTAACCTCTGGAATTTGTGAAAATGTTACCTTGCATGGCAAAAGAGACTTTGAAGATGTGATTAAATTGTCTTGAAAAGGGGAGGGTATACTGGATTAGCCAGGTGGGGATAATATAATTAAAAGAGTCCTTATAATAGGCGGCAGGAAGATCAGGGAAGGAGAAGGAGATACGACAGAAAAATAGAGGTCAGAAAGAGAGAAAGAGATTTGGAGATTCTACACCACTGGCTTTGAAGACAGGGAAAGGGGCCACGAGTCAAGGAACACAGGTAGTCTCTAGAAGGTGGAAAAGAAAGGGAACAGATTCTTTCTATAACGGTCATCAGCAAGGGAACCTAATCTCCCCCAAGAGCCTCCGGAAGACACACAGCCTTGCCAATCTTGATTTTGGCCCCATAAATCATTTCAGATTTCTAACCTCCAGAACGATGAGATAATATATTTGCATTGTTTTAAGCCACTGAGTTTGTGGTAATTTATTACAGCAGCCATAGGAAATAAGGCAATATCAAATGTGATCCTTTAATAATCAGCTATTTTAAGCTCTACTTAAATGTTTATTTCTTAATGAAATCCCTATTTCATATTAATATATAGTTTCATTTTAACACTAATGATAACTCATCTTTTGTATGTTAAATTCTACAGCATAATATTGAATAAACATAGGTTAATTTCAACCAAATACTTTCATTTATTTATTTATTACGTATTTTTTGAGATGTAGTCTCACTCTGTCACTCAGGCTGGAGTGCAGTGGCATGATCTCGGCTCACTGCAGCCTCCACCTCCCGGGTTCAAGCAATTCTCCTACCTCAGCCTCCCAAGTAGCTGGAATTACAGGTGTGAGCCACCATGCCTGGCTATTTCAAGTAAATACTTTTGAAAGCTACTTTGAAAATATTACATTTATTTTAATGATACCATATTTATTTTTTAGCTTTTCTTCCATAGATTTATTTTCCCACTTACTCATTTTTCTCTGTTTTCTTTTGGCACCTGTCATTTTTAAAAGTTCTCTATAGTTCAGTTTATATTCCAAGAACACACTTTCTTGGAAGTGGCAAAAGTTTGCCATTCTCAACGTCAGATATAGAAGAGCAACATTTTGTGCTGAAATTTAGGAAAACAATAATTCTTGGGCCTCATTTAGTTATATTTCTAAAATATGATTTAGTAAATGAATTGGTGAGCATAGAACACAGAGAATTTTAGATTGTAAAAAATCACTGTTATTAACTTCTTTGAGCTCTATCTTAATTAAACTTGTTTTTGATCTAAATTTGGACAAGATTAATTCAATCAGCCGGAAAAGACAAGAAAAATAAACACAGAACCTATTAATATTATTTAAACTCTATCTTCACCTGATCTCCCTAAATGTTTTCATCTATGTTCTGGCACCTTTTCTTTTTCACTAGAATATAGCCCCTCTGTAGCCCAGCAAAGAAATAATTAACACATGGATAAGGACTCGATATAAAGAAAAGCATGATAATTAATGGTAAGTCCAGGAAATTTTTGGTTGTCAACATGTATTTCTGGAAATTAGAATATTGCCACAGCCCCCAAGGCTAAATCCCAAACCCCAAGGCAGCAGCATGGTAGCATCTGGGTGGGGATTATCTGATTCTAGGGTTTTGTGTTGAAATAAATCTCAGGCAAATCAGATCCTCTTTAGGGACTCTGAGGCAATGTGTAAGTTGCAACAAAGACTCAAATGGCAAGATTTTTTAAAATTATAGATATTGTGGGGGTTTCTTTGGTATGGATTAGAGGGGAAGTACTTTAACCCTGTCTTAAAGTAGAAAGTTTGCCATTATAGTATTGTCAGTTCTAGATATAATGTATCAGCTGTACAGATGTGTCATAAAATTGGAAAACATCATTTAAAAGAGATGAATTAGAGAGTGATTATACCTATGTATGTATGTGTATATGTATATGTGTATATAAGTATATACGTATGTATGGGTGTATATGTATGTGTGTGTGTTTTTGTTTTGTAAAAGGATTCATACAAAGTAACTCATACATTTAACATATGATTCCTTACATAATTGGTGAATAATATTTTTTAATCTCTTCCTGTTTCTCCCCGTCCTGGGTTTGCAGTCTTGTCTCATGAAGGGCTGGTCAGAATTGAACTGTGCAATTCAGTGCTGTGCACTAGTTAAGAGTTCTTAGCCCTGAGATAGCCTGCTGCAGTTGTCCTTTGTTAAACTGGTAGTCTTGGTTGGAAGGAAAGGATATTGAATCAGGGTTATGACTAGAAAGAAAATGTATGAATTCAGGGGAGTATAAGTAGGTTACCAAGGCCTAGCTATGTCAAATGTCTGTATATCAGAGAATATACACATACATATATACTTTTCTCCAATCTGTACCTTGACTTTTTAATCTCTTTTAATAAAAATGTTTCTTAATTTTAATAAAATCTCTTGAGCCCAGGAGTTTGAGACCAGCCTGGGCAACATAGCAAAACCAACAACAACAACCAGAAAAACCTGCTGATTTCACTTTCATAAATGCATTAATCGGATTACAAATATTCGACAATTTGATCCCCACTTTCATCTAACTAACAAATACATGAACAAGCTTTGCTTCCACATATGGAAATTGAACTTCTTCCCTTTTTTGCCTTAAATTCATATTTACATTTTATCACAATGTAATATTTTTATGCTTTAAAGTCTTTATTGAACACTCTATTATACTTCTATTCACAAAAACGTGTGTAAATTCATATTTTCAACATGAAATATGAATATTTTCAAATATTTATTTGATATTAAAATTTTAACTGCTGCATGTATTAGACATAGTATTAAACTTTTTTTCTGGACTGAATTTTGATTAGTACAAAAGGACTAAAATGTAATATAAATACTTGCTATGAACGGTAATATTAATATTTAAATGTGTATGTTTTAATTCTTTAAGTTTAAAAATAAATATGGGCCGGGCGCGGTGGCTCAAGCCTGTAATCCCAACACTTTGGGAGGCCGAGATGGGCAGATCACGAGGTCAGGAGATTGAGACCATGCTGGCTAACATGGTGAAACCCCGTCTCTACTAAAAAATACAAAAAACTAGCTGGGCGAGGTGGTGGGCGCCTGTAGTCCCAGCTACTCGGGAGGCTGAGGCAGGAGAATGGCATAAACCCGGGAGGCAGAGCTTTCAGTGAGCTGAGATCCGGCCACTGCACTCCAGCCTGGATGACAGAGCGAGACTCCGTCTCAAAAAAAATAAATAAAATAAAATAAATAAATAAATAACTATGCTGTTAAATGAGTAAATTTTTAGTGGAAATGCAAATTTTAATAAAATTAATAGGCTTTAAGGATAGTGTATGTTTCTGTGGACAAATATGACTTTTTGCTAATATGAAACAAAATTAAACCTGAATTTGTCATAGTTTCAGCATGAACAGTTTTTTTTTTTTTTTTTTTATTCTTATTATACTTTAAGTTCTAGGGTACATGTGCACAATGTGCAGGTCTGTTACATATGTATACATGTGCCATGTTGGTGTGCTGCACCCGTCAACTCATCAGCACCCATCAACTCGTCATTTACATCAGTTATAACTCCCACTCCCATCCTTCCTCCCTCCCCACTCCCCATAATAGGCCTCCGTGTGTGATGTTCCCCTTCCCATGTCCAAGTGATCCCATTGTTCAATTCCCACCTATGAGTGAGAACACGCGGTGTTTGGTTTTCTGTTCTTGTGACAGTTTGCTGAGAATGATGGTTTCCAGCTGCACTTATGTCCCTACGAAGGACACAAACTCATCCTTTTTTATGGCTGCATAGTATTCCATGGTGTATATGTGCCACATTTTCTTAATCCAGTCTGTCACTGATGGACATTTGGGTTGATTCCAAGTCTTTGCTATTGTGAATAGTGCCGCAATAAACATATGTGTGCATGTGTATTTATAGCAGCATGATTTATAATCCTTTGGGTATATACCCAGTAATGCGACAGCTGGGTCATATGGTATTGCTAGTTCTAGACCTTGAGGAATCGCCATACTGTTTTCCACAATGGTTGAACTAGTTTACAATCCCACCAACAGTGTAAAAGTGTTCCCATTTCTCCACATCCTCTCCAGTACCTGTTGTTTCCTGACTTTTTAATGATTGCCATTCTAACTGGTGTGAGATGGTATCTCATTGTGGTTTTGATTTGCATTTCTCTGATGGCCAGTGATGACGAGCATTTTTTCATGTGTCTGCTGGCTGTATGAATGTCTTCTTTCGAGAAATGTCTGTTCATATCCTTTGCCCACTTTTTGATGGGGTTGTTTATTTTTTTCTTGTAAATTTGTTTGAGTTCTTTGTAGGTTCTGGATATTAGCCCTTTGTCAGATGAGTAGATTGCATAAATTTTCTCCCATTCTGTAGGTTGCCTGTTCACTCTGATGGTAGTTTCTTTTGCTGTGCAGAAGCTCTTTAGTTTAATTAGATCCCATTTGTCAATTTTTGCTTTTGTTGCTGTTGCTTTTGGTGTTTTAGACATGAAGTCCTTACCTATGCCTATGTCCTGAATGGTATTACCTAGGTTTCCTTCTAGGATTTTTATGGTATTAGGTCTAATATTTAAGTCTCTAATCCATCTTGAATTAATTTTCATATAAGGAGTAAGGAAAGGATCCAGTTTCAGCTTTCTACTTATGGCTAGCCAATTTTCCCAGCACCATTTATTAAATAGGGAATCCGTTCCCCATTTGTTGTTTTCCTCAGGTTTGTCAAAGATCAGATGGCTGTGGATGTGTGGTATTATTTCTGAGGGCTCTGTTCTGTCGTGAACAGTTTTTATAGATGGAAGTGCTGAAATATTCATTGCTCTTGCAAATAGATAGGTGGGAAAGGAAGTCTTTTTGTAGCAGTGTCACTCACTTATTTGACTGTCTTTCAAGTTATATGTCAAAAATCAAAAATTGATCTATCATTTAAAATTATTTTATAAATATATTGTATATTTGAAAGTTGCTAAGAGATTTCAAGGGTTCTCACCACAAAAGAAAGTATGTGAGGCAATGCATATGTGAATTATAATAGCTTCATTAGGCCATTCTACAATGTATTCATATTTCAAACATCATGTTATATACCATAAATATATACAATTTTTATTTGTCAATTTAAAAATAAAATTATTTTAATAATATATCAGTTAACAATTGTACTGGATCTTATTTTTTCAACTTTGCCTTTTTAAGAGCAATGAACTGGAAAACATCTTATGTACAAGGTGATTTATTACTAGTAATTAGAGTCATTTTTCTATTTTTGGAATACACACCAAATGGTTGTTACCAAGCATTAGATACCTGTTAATTGTACTAGTTACCCTTTCACTTAGGGACATATTGTTTATTTTTATACATTACGAAGAGTTTCAGAAAATAGAAATGTTTAATTTCATGAAAATTTTGAGTTTTTTTCTTTAATATAATAAAATGTATCTTATTACAAAACATTACAGCTGCATATTTGTCTTATTCAGTTTACAGAAAGTGCTTTTATGTAACCTAACTGGCAAAGCCAGATCTTTTTGTGGGTACATAGTAGGTGTATATATTTATGGGGTACCTGAGATATTTTGATGCACACATGCAATTCATAATAATCACATCAGGGTAAATGGGGTATCTGTCACCTCAAGCATTTGTCTTTCTTTGTGTTACAAGAAATCCAATGATATTCTTTGAGTTATTTTTAAATGTACAATACATTATTGTTGACTGCAGTCACCTTGTGGTGCTATCACATACTAGATCTTACTCATTCTATCTAACTATATTTTTGTACTCATCAACCATCCCCACTCCCCCTGCCCCCTACTGCCCTTTTCAGCCTCTGGTAACTATCATTCTACTCTATCTCACAAGTTCAATTTTTTTAATTTTTAGCTACCACAAATAAATGAGAACATATGAAGTTTGTCTTTCTGTGTCTGGCTTATTTCACTTAACATAATGTCCTCCAGTTCCATCCGTGTTGCAAATAACAGGATCTCATTCTTTTTTGTGACTGAATAGTGTTCCATTGTGTATACATACCACATTTTCTTTATTTATTAAATTTGGTTTTCCATAGCCTTCTTGTACTTGAATATTGATATCTTTCTCTAGGTTTAGGAAGTTCTCTATTATCCCTATGAATAAACTTTTTACCCTGATCTCTCTTTCTACCTCATCTTTAAGGACAAGAGCTCATAGATCTGCCCTTTTGAGACTATTTTCTGGATATTGTAGGTGTGCTTCATTTTTTTTGTTCTTTTTTTTTTCTTTTGTTTCCTCTGACTGTATTTTCAAATAGCCTGTACTCAAACTCACTAATTCTTTCTTCTGCTTGATCAACTCTGCTATGAGACTCTTCATACTTCTTTAGTATGTCAATTGCATTTTTGAGCTCCATAATTTCTGCTTGATTCTCTGTATTTATTTTAATCTCTTTGTTAAATTTATCTGATAGGATTCTGAATTTCTTCTCTTATCTTTAATTTCACTGGGCTTCCTCAAAACAGCTATTTTGAATTCTGTCTGAAAGGTCACATATCTCTGTCTCTCTGGGATTGGCCACTGTCCTTTATTTAGTTTATGTGGTGAGGTCATGTTTTCTTGATGGTACTGATGCTTGTTTGTTGGTGTCTGGGTGTTAAAGAGTTAGGTGTTTATTGTAGTCTTCACAGTCTGGGCTTGTTTGTACCTGTCCTTCTTGGAGAGGCTTTCCAAATATCCCAAGGGACTTAAGTGTTGTGATGTAAGTCTTTAATCATTGCATCCATATCTGCATCAGGGGGCACCCAAAGCTTAGTCATGCTGTAGTTGTTACAGACTTGCAGAGGTACCACCTTGGTAGTTTTGGGTAAGATCTGGGAGAATTTCCTTGATTACCAAGTAGAGACTCTTGTTCTCTTCCCTTACTTTTCCCCAAACAAAAGGAGTCTCTCTCTGTGCTGAGCTTCCTGGAGCTGAGGGAGGGGGTGACACAAGCCCCCCTGTGGCTACCACCACTGGGACTGTGCTAGGTTAGACTCAAAGCAAGCAAAGCACTGGGTTTTGCCCAAGGCACACAGTGACCACTGCCTGGCTACCATTAATGTTCTTTCAAGGCCCAAGAGCTATACTATCAGCAGAGAGTGAATTCAGCCAGGCTTCTGTTCTTCCCTTAAGGGGAGTGAGATTCCCCTGGCCCCAGGCAGATCCAGAGATGCTGTCTGGGAGTCAGGACCTGCAGTTCAGAACCATAGGAACCTACCTGGTGCTCTATTCTAGTGCAGTTGAGCTGGCACCCAAGCCTCAAGGCACAGTCCTTTCTACTCTTCTCTTCCCTTTCCTCAAGCAGGGGAGTCTCTCTCCATGGGCACCACTGCCCACAACAAGTACTGCCTGGCTACCATTGATATTCACTCAAGGCCCAAGCGTTCTTCAGTCAGCTGTGGTGCATGCTGTCAGGCCTGGGTCTCTCCCTTCAGGGCAGTGGGTACCCCTCTGACCCAGGACAGGTCCAGAAATGCCATTCAGGAGCCAAGTCCTGGAATTGGCAACCCAGGAGCTAGCTTGGTGCTCTGTTTCACTGGGGCCAAGCTGAAAGACGAAGTCCCCTTTATTCTTCCCTCTCCTTTCCTCAAGCAAAAGGAGGCTCTCCTGTTGCCACAATAGGTGGAAACATGATGGGTCACACCGAAAGCAATCACTGCTCTGAGTTGCACTCAAGGCCCACAGTGAGTACTGCCTGGCCACCACTCACGATTATTCAGGGCCCTGGGGCTCTTTATTCAGCAGGTGGTGAATCCTGCCAGGACTGGGTCCTTCCCTTCAAGGCAGAGGTGTCCCTTCTGGCTGTAGGTGTGTCTAGAAATGTCACCAGGAGCTAGGTTCTGGAATGGGGGCCTCAGGACTCTGGCTGGTGCCCTATTCCACTATGGCTGAGCTGGTATCCAAGTTGCAAGAGAAAGTTCTCTTTCGTCTCTCCTTTCCTCTCCTCAACAGAAGGAAGGACTCTCCCCTGGAGTTGTGACCTGTATTGCCTGGACTTGGAAGAGGGGTCATGCAAGTACTCCTTTAGCTGCCGAGGCTAGGTCATGTGCCCCCAGGTCTACTGCCTGTGAGCCCAGCATAGCACCGGGACTTGCCCAAGAATTGTAGTCTTTGAAGCCTAGACTGACTTTCAAGTTCATTTAGGATCCCAGAGCACTTTCCTTCATGGTGGCAGGACTTGCTGGAACTTAGGTTTGATGGCTGGGATGGTCGAATCACCTCTGGCTAGGGCTGGTCTAAATGTCCCCTCCACAGGCTCTAGCTAAATGTCCCCTCCACAGGCTCTAGCTACCCTATGATGCTTTCTGCTGTAACAGGGTAGCACTGAGTTCCAATGTAAAGTCCTACAATAATCACTATGCTCTCCATCCCTACAAAACACAGATTCTGTCTTTGTGCCATGCAGTCACTGCTAGGGGATGGGGGAGAGGTGGTGTAGACAATTTGAGACTATCTTTCCTACCCTCTTCAGTGCCTCTTTCCTTAATATTGATGTTAAAACCAGGTACTGTGATTGCTCATATGATTTTTGATTCTTATGAAGGTGCTTTTTTATGTGGATTGTCATTCAATTTGGTGTTCCTGCAGCGGGGAATGATTGCTGGAGACTTCTATTGGGTCATCTTCCTTTATCCACATCTCTGAAGCTTTGCCTCCCAAAGCCAGATCTTATAGCCATATATGTTGTAAAGTGTCTACCTATATTTTTGAAGTAAATATGTAGTATGAATTTCAATGCACTTCATAAAAAACACTCAGGAATATATTGCCAAACATATTTTAAAACTATGTTATTGGCTGGGCACGGTGGCTCACGCTTGTAATCCCAGCACTTTGGGAGGCCAAGGTGGGTGTCTCACAAGGTCAGGCATTCGAGACCAGCCTGGCCAGCATGGCAAAACCCCATCTCTACTAAAAGTACAAAAATTAGCTGGGCGTGGTGGTGGGCACCTGTAATCCCAGCTACTTGGGAATCTGAGGCAGGAGAATCGCTTGAACCCGGGAGGCGGAGGTTGCAGTAAGCCGAGATCACACCACTAAACTCCAGCCTGGGTGACAGAGCAAGACTCCATCTCAAAATAAATAAATACACAAATACATAAATGTTATTAAAGCAGTCAAGATTAAAATGTGTATTTAACATAATTTATTGGCTGGGCATGGTGGCTCATGCTTGTAATTCCAGTACTTTGGGAGGCCAAGGCAGAAGGATTGTTTGAGGCCAGGAGTTTGGAACTAGACAACATAGAAAGACCCTGTCTCTACAAAAACAAATATAATTTATCAATCTTGTAGATTACTAAAGTAATAAATAAAAATGTCCCTTCTCATTACTTAATAAATAATGAAGTATAGCTAAAAATTTTTATTAATTTATAAAAAGGAAATAAAGTATATCTTTCCTTCAATTAATGTGTGTGGGTATGCATGTATATAGTACATCAAACTTCGATGTTTGAATTTTTGGAATCATTAGATGACAATTAGATATAAAAATCAAGAATAAGTCCATTACTTTGTCTGAATATTATAATCAAACATTTCTTACATATTTCATGGAAGAGGAAATATAAACACTGTTAAAACTTACTGGTCCAGCAGCTATCATATGATTTTATTTTTTCTGTTAATATGACATAGAAGATAATAAACATTTTATAAGATGAGAACTGACTATAAAGAAAATAAATATTTCATAATATAATTTGTAAAGAAGGTTTCATTACCCAATTGAATAACATACCATGATAAAATATTTATCTTTCTGTTTTATCTAAAATATCTTGACATTTTTGATAATCCCACATTTGAAGTAGTGACCACACATTAAACATGAATTTATTTTAATAATGAAGGAACCAGAATACAGGCAACCTGGTTTAAAGGAATATAGGATAGACTGGAGAATATACAGTCAATGCAAGAGACATAACGCCAACATAAGAATGCAGAATTTCAGTGTAAAGTTGGTTAAATGATCTGCAGGCAATACAACTGTAATTTGGGGGTTATCACTCTGCCTGGAACAAGTTATTTTCTTTTTTGAGATGGAATCTTACTCTGTTGCCCAGGATGAAGTGCAGTGGTGCGATCACAGCTCACTGCAACCTCCATCTCCCAGGTTTAAGCGATTCTCCGACCTCAGCTTCCTAAGTAGCTGGGATTACAGGTGTGCATCACCACACCCGGCTAATTTTTGTATTTTTAGTAGAGATGGGTTTCACCATGTTGACCAGGCTGATCTTGAACTCCTGACCTCAAGTGATCTGTCTACCTCTACCTCTCAAAGTGCTGGGATTACAGGCATGAGCCACTGCACCTGGACCAACAAGTTATTTTCATCTCTGCTAAACAGAAGTTATTTGTATCAATGTTCTACAGGTTAACATTTAACTTTACCTAATTTGAGCCATAAACATTAGTAAGTTGCAAGTCAAATGTGAATTCATGGCTGGGTATGGTGGCTCATGCCTGTAATTCCAACATTTTGGGAGGTCAAGGCCAGAGGATCACTCAAGGCCAGGAGTTCAAGACCAGGTTGGGCAATATAGCGAGACCCCTGTCTCTTTTATAAAAAGATAAAAATTTTAAAAAAATTATGAAGGTACATTCCCTGAGAGAACTAGACATTCTTTAGGTTGGTCTATAAGAGAAGATAATATTTCAGAATGACTTTAAAAGGCACATAATTATCATTTTGCCTTACTTTCATAATGTGGATAAGTTTTCTTAACACAAGAAGTATTTCTGTTATATTTAAAAGAGTTATCACGAATTTACAGTTCTTCAACTGTTCAAAAGTACCATACTTTTTAACTAATGACATTCTAACTGTAATTTTCAAGTAACTATTTAGTATGGATGAATGTTGATAATGGCTAAAAAGAATTATTTTTCATTTTAAACACAGGAAGAGGCAAAATCATATAAGAAAACTTGTTACCACTTTAATAATCCATTCTTTCATATATTTAAATTAATAATATCCCAATATAGTCCAAAATACCCTGTATCTAACAAGCTTCACATTTACAGAAATAAATGTAAGAATGGAAGAGGCAGGAAGCCCCAGAGATTTACGGGGCTTTCTCATTAAGAAATGCTCTCCCTTTATTTGGAGCCCAAGGAGTTTCATATATCCTTGTAAAATATCTTTTTTTAAGATTTTGGATAAGTAAAATATAGTACTTGCCTTTGCAAAATGAGAGGCTCATTTTCAAGCTGAACATTTTAGAAATGTATACATATGAAAGTTGAACATCTGGAAATTGATTCTTTTACAATTATCCCTGCCTGTATACCTCTTGGAAAGCATTTACATGTGGGAACACATGCGTGTTCTTTAACCTTAGTTAGAGAAATTCTGTATTAAACATGTTAATCATTCATAATTTGAGCTACTTAATAACTTTGGTCAATTATCAGAATCTGAATGGTTTTTTGGTGTGCTGGGTATCTTCCATTTGCCCCTTGTTACCACTCATCATCCTTTACCTTGCTTCTTATTCTGGGAGGCCAAACTTTAATGGATGAAATCAATAGGGGCCTCTGCTCTCTGACTAGCAGTAGGGTTTAGTCACAGGGAATCCCTGGCAGGAAGCTAGAGAATGAGGACAGGGTATCAATAACCCTGCCTTTTCTCCTGAGGAGCTCCCTTGAGCTGGCCATGTCCCTCTTCTAAAGGTCACTGCTCTGCTCAATCTAATTTTCTCTCCTGGGTTTTGACAATCTCTGCCTTCAGCCTTTTGGCGCTAGCGGTGGGATAGTTCTGCTGCTGTTAGCTCAGGTTCTTTTGTGGCTTTCCAACACTGCCATACCTTCTCAATTAGTCCCTCTGTTAATCAACCCTCCTTGAATTTAATCCCAATTTGAGAGTGCCATCTGCTTCCTGTTTGAGACCCCAAATGATTACTCAATTTAAAGATTACTGGCTATGCCCAAATTCCCTCAGGAGAGTAACTCCAAACATGTTTTGGAGCCAAGGAGCTCAAATTGGGTATGGATGAGAGATACAGAGGCACAGGGCCATTCTGTTGGTTTCCTATCCCATCATCCGCTGCTACACCAGAATGAACAAGCAGAAGACTTGTCTAAATCTGGAAGACCGCTGGGTATTGTGGAGGCCTTGCTGCATGGGCAGACTACACAGTATCCCTCAGGGTCATAGCAGATTCTGAAGTGATAGCAAAGACCACAGAAGAGCCATACAGTCTAGAAGGAGATTCCTGACAATAGGGTAGACATGTTTAATTTTACTGAAGATTAGGGAAAATAAAAGGAGTAACAGCAGAGGAAGGAAACAATGTAAAACAATTCCTTATGGTACTGGGACATAACGGTTTGAAGGAAAAAATAACCAAACACAATAAATAGACAAAAGATTCCTTAGCTATAACTTTCCCATATTTAAGGGACACAAAGGTCCAAACACCATTTCTTATTTTCTAACACCAAAGAAGTTGATCAATTTACCTAGAATTATCCTGAAGATGGTCTCAGTCTCTAAATTGTGTTTTATGTCCCTGTCCCCCTCCAGGGGGTTTGTTTCCTTTAAATTCTGTGCAAAGTTTTATTTGTCTCTGGAGAATTCATAACTGTATACTTATGAGAGTTTGTTATTATCCCAGGATCCAGCCTCTTTTGTCTTATAGTTAATATCCCTAAACCTGGGTATTCAGGGTTTGTTGTTGTTATTGTTATTGTTGTTGTTGTTGTTGTTGTTGTTGCTGTTGTTGTTTGAGATGGAGTCTTGCTTCGTAGACCAGGCTGGAGTGCAGTAGCGCAATTTCGGCTCACTGCAACCTCTGCCTCCTGGGTTTAAGTGATTCTCCTGCCTCAGCTTCCTGAGTAGCTGGGATTACAGGCGTGTGCTACCATGCCCGACTAATTTTTGTATTTTTAGTAGAGACGGGGTTTCGCCATGTTGACCAGGCTGGTCTTGAACTTCTGACCTCAAGCGATCCACCCACCTCAGTCTCCCAAAGTACTGGGATTACAGGCATGAGCCACCGCGCCCAGCTGGTATTCAGTTTTAATAACTTCAGCAGACCAGTCCAAGATAGATAGACTTTGGCCCTCCAAATCTCATCAAAAAGCCAAAGTGGAGAAGTGCATTGGAAATACCTTTTGCCTTTATCTCATAAGGCTGAGTGCAGTGCCAGCCAAATAGTAATCTCTGAATCAAGACAGATGTTAGTTCTAAGAGTTTAGACTTTTTAGACCCTTAAGGAGAAAGATAATCATTTTCCTAACTTCTTCCTCTGCAAGGCTATCTACCCCTGCCTTCCACAGAGTTAGCTTTTACATTACTATGCAAAATGTTTAAATTGCTCATGGAGTTAACCTTCCACATTATTATGCAGAATGTTTTAAATTATTTATTTACCTCCTTTCCCAAACTCTACCACTATCCCTTTCTACATTGTGACCTCTAGTTCTAGTAGGATTAAGGTCCATGATCATTATAGTGATATTCATCTCAATGGCTATTTCCTTAGCTACACTTAAAAATTTTTTAGAAAGGCCAAAGCTCTGACCTTCAAGCTTTTAAAGTCCTATGGTACTAGCCTTACAATGAAAAACAGCAGTCAGTACCTGCCCCATTCTTCCCCACTCCCTCTTCCCATTCCATTTAGCACCTTCCTTTTTTTTTTTTTTTTTTTTTTTAGCTCTTTTATTTTATATATTTCCATAATTTCAAAAAGTATGCCTAGTCTGCAACTTCTGGATTTTAGCTTTTTTGATACACTGACTGAGGATGCTGTGATGAGCTGCATCTTCAGGAATAAAAAGACTTACCCCCCTAGCTGTTGTGAGTGTTTCTGTCAGAGAAGCCTAAGTTTTCAGGCATTGGTATCCAAAGAGAAATGCCTTTGCCAGTGCCACAACCTCTTCCCAGGGAGGCCTACATTCAATGAAGTTATATATACAGGAGCATAAATGACTAGTCCTCTTGCCCCAACTTGGGCCAAACAACTTTGTGGAACTATCCAGCATCACAGTTCCCTGTAGAATGAGCAGAGGCCTTCTTTGAGACTCTACTACAGCCCAGCTGCTCCTTCTGCCCAATTCTGCTTTTTTCTCTTTCCAAAGAACATTCCCCAATAAACTTCTAGCATGTCGATCTCCGTCTCAGAGTCTGCTTTTGGGAAATTCAACATGGGGCATTACCCACTGACTTTCTGCTATGGTAAATAAGGATTTTTCTGTTTTGCACAGCACTTATCTATCCTCTGTCTCTATCACAGCTTCCCCTCATTTCACTTTCTTTATGTAATGATGGTAACATTTTTAGATAAATCAACATGCAATATAATCACAGTATAATATTCATGGCTGAGTCTTACAGTTTACTTTACATTTTATTTCATATTCTTTTTTTTACTTGATGGCAAACAGTTGCCTCATATTTTTGTTTCCTTAGCTTTTGTACCAATTGTCTCATTCCAATATTAGAACTAATTCTCCTCTAAACATGATCGTAAATATTAGCTATACTCAATCAGTTTTATATTCGTCTCAGAGACATTGCTCTTAGAGGCCTCTGTCCTGCTCTATTCTGGTCTTTTTCTATGTCTGCTGACTGCTGTTATCTTGGTATTTCTGTTATCCATCATTCTGCAAATTCCTTTTACATTTTCCCTAAGTTGTACCCCTTGTTTCCTGAATCCCGTATCTTTGTCTTTCTTGGTTTTATTGGGGTACATTCTCTAATAGCTTTCTGAAAAAGAGATCACAGGAGGTAAATTTTAAGAGCTTGTATTTCTGAAAATGTCTTTATTCTATTCTCATACTTGACTAATAGTTTGGTTGGGTATAGAATTTTAAATTCCTTAGAATTTTAAAAGCATTTTTCCATTATCTTCCAGGGATGCTGGTAGAAGCAATGTGTGTGTGTGTGTGTGTGTGTGTGTGTGTGTGTGTGTGTGTGTGTGTATTTTTAAAATAGAGATGAGGTCTTGCTTTGTTACCCAGGCTGGTCTTGAACTCCTGGGTTCAAGAAATCTTCCTACCTTGGCCTCCCAAAGTGCTGGGATTACGGACGTGTCCAGACCTGGCTGCTAGTGTTTTGGGAAAAGGGAGCCAGAGATAGTCACATTTAGTATGTCAGCTTTTACTAATTCTCATTTTAAGTCTGTGGTGTCTCCCTTTTACTTTACCCTCCCCCCAACCACATTAGCTGTGCCAGATGTACTTGAACCCCTGTGGTTTGACTGCGCTAGAGAGTAAATGCATCTTCTGTTAGGAAGTCCTTTTTGTCTCATTTTATGAGGTAGGAGAGATCAGGGTTAAAATTCCACTTACTTTGGGCCGGGCGCGGTGGCTCAAACCTGTAATCCTAGCACTTTGGGAGGCCGAGATGGGCAGATCACGAGGTCAGGAGATCGAGACCATCCTGGCTAACACGGTGAAACCCGTGTCTCCACTAAAAAATACAAAAAACTAGCTGGGCGAGGTGGCGGGCGCCTGTAGTCCCAGCTACTTGGGAGGCTGAGCCAGGAGAATGGCGTAAACCTGGGAGGCGGAGCTTGCAGGGAGCTGAGATCCAGCCATTGCACTCCAGCCTGGGAGACAGAGCCAGACTCCGTCTCAAAAAAAAAAAAAAAAAAAAAATTCCACTTACTTTAAAAGACTTTCAAGTCTTCTTCTTTTCAGTCTCATCCACAACCCCGTCTTCTGAAGTACCCATTGCCTCCAATTCCTTTGTCTTTCCACAAATCTGCAATGGGAACTGGTTTTCATCTTTTGGATATTGATGCTTAAATTTCAGCTTTCTTTTGGACTCCTAAGTCAATTTCCTTTTCTGTTTCAAGATTTTATCTTTTGTATGCTGGCATATATTTTCTAGTTTATGTGTGTGTTTGCCATTTTTCCTCTTTGCGATCCTTGTAGCAGGGTTTGAGAAGGGAGTTGAAATACATTTTTGTTCTTCAAATTTAAATGACAGTCTCTCCTATGTCTCCTTTTTTTTTTTTTTTTTTCCATTTTAAATGACAGTCTGAGGGAGAATATGTGAGTCTCATTCTTTTAGCTTCATGTTCAAGGACATTATAAAGAGTATCATTTTCATTTAAAAGACATGGACACTGAGACTTCATGAACAGCCTGGTCATATAGTACAATTCAGTATGAGTTAATTGTTACCCAAGAAGGTCCTGAGGTAAGAAAATACAGGATAGGAGGAGAGCATGATACTTAACATTCTTTGGATGATTCAAATAAATACATAGAACCTGAGGACACAAATAGGAAAGGCAAGTTTTGGCCTTTAACCAGTCTAAGAGAAAGAAGAAACAAATTGGATAAGCATATCATCAAGAAGTTTTTTTTTCTCCTTTTCAGTGTTTTTCCTTCAATGCCTATTTGAATGCTGGATGAAAAAAATGAACTTAAATAAACAAATGCATTCGTGCTGCTATTTTAGTATACATCACTTTTGAATCTAGGATTTATGACTTGCTTACTTCAAAAGCGTAGAAGTAGTTTAATATGTTAAATAATAGAAAATGAACCATGAGCTGAATATCTTCTATTTGCCCCTCTAGATGACTCCTTTAGTCTACTTTACTCTGCTGTCTGCTCTGGGAGACTGACTTGGATACGTTTGTTGTTGCTGTTGTTGTTGTTGCTTGAGACGAAGTTTCGCTCTTATTGTCCAGGCTGTAGTGCAATGGTGCGATCTCAGCTCACTGCAGCCTCTGACTTCCGGTTTCAAGCAATTCTCCTGCCTCAGCCTCCCAAGCAGCTGAGATTACAGGCATGCACAACCAGGCCTGGCTAATTTTGTATTTTTAGTAGACACAGGGTTTCAACATGTTGGTCAGGCTGGTCTCAAACTCCTGACCTCAGGTGATCCGCCCACCTTGGCCTCCCAAAGTGCTGGGATTACAGGCATGAGCCACCACACCCGACCTGGATAAGTTCTTATACCAGCTGGTTTTTTGTTGTTGTTGTTGTTGTTGTTGGATCCAACCCAAGGAAAGCTGCAACAGGAGATCCAAGAAAGGGGAAATGAACAAGGTGTTTCTTCCTCTGACTCCCTGCTTGCAGTATCTTCTCCAGCTGCCTTTCTCCCTCTCCAAAGGAGATTGCTCTTTCGAGGCTCCGCATGTACAAGACACTCTCCTTATAGCCTACTCACCCTTCTTACCATGCAAATAGTAAGCATCTCCTCTTGCTTTGTGATTTTGTTGGGAAATACAGGTGGGGCTATGCCTGAACTTTCAAACAGGATGTAAAATGTTGACATTCTGTGTGGTTGTAAACAACTTGGGCTGTGTGCCTCCAGGACTAATGTACTACACGGTGGAGAGAGGACTAGTTTTTGTGTGTTTGTTTTCTCTTTCTTTCCTTTTTTTTTTGGAGATGGAGTTCAGCTCCTGTTGACCAGGCTGGACTGCAGTGGCGTGATCTCAGCTCACTGCAACCTCCACCTTCTAGTTTCAAGCAATTCTCCTGCCTCGGCCTCCCCAGTAGCTGGGATTACAAGCATCCCCCACTACCATGCCCGGCTAATTTTTGTATTTTTAGTAGAGACGGGGTTTCACCATGTTGGCCAGGCTGTTCTTGAACTCCTGACCTCGTGATCCACCTGCCTCGGCCTCCCAAACTGCTGGGATTACAGGCGTGAGCCACTGCACCCTGGCGAGGACTGGTTTTTCGTGGTTTTTTTCTTGTCTCTGGGTCCATGACCGAGGGATCCAAGTTACCAATATGTGAATTTAATGAGTGTTTTAATGACTCTTCTTTCACACCCTCATGCCTAACAACTAAACTAAATGGATATGCTTCTATTTTGTTGGCATTGGCTAAGTACATATTTTGCAGATTGATTCACGTGAAAGGACTAAAAGAACAATGAAAAGCCTCTATTCTTGAGGATGTGTAGGATTCCAACGAGGACGTCTTTCCACCTATTTCTACATATGCCACCTTCTTAGGGGCTAAGAGGGGAGACCGAATCCACATTGATTCACGTAAATTACATCATGTAGTCTGAGATTCTAACACAATATTGAAGCAAATCTACCTGTAAATTGGTCATTAGGCAAAGGCTTGTTAGAAATGTGAGACAGTAATACGGGATGACAAAAAGGTAAGGTTCAAGGCAGTTTAAGTGAGATCAATGGTAAAATTTTTATGGACTCATGGATTATTTAAGTCAATTTTCGAAGTTAGCCTGTGCCATAAAAATGATGTCAAATTTCCTTTCTAGGCTATTCTATATCATAGCTGTTTTATTTAAATTAAATTTGCAAAAAAATTCTACAAAACTGCTTGGTAATTATTAAAATCTAAAAACCAAACATTTAAGAGAAAAAAGATAGCATTAGAATAGATGATTTTCATTCTAGAAATTGTAAGTTCAGTCACTGATAGAAATAATGATTTTTAGGGGTGATATTTTAAAGAACTACTGATAGGAACACATCAGATATCTGATATATTTATTTTTGTATGGATAACATGCCTGATGATAGAAGACTGTATTTATTCTGTCAATTTGTGAATATAAAACACTATGGACTAGTTACATAGATGTTGTTCACTAGAATATATCAGGCAAAGATTTTGAACGTAGATACCAAGCACTGCAGGTAACAGGTGTGCTGGAAACGTGTTAATTGATGGCCCTGCTAGTGTGAATGCATGGTGAGAGATCATGATTATTGTACGTTTCCTGTGGTGCTGCAGAGGAAATATAGGTTTAAGTGCAACTGCAAAGATTCTGATATAGTGAAATACTTGAAGAAAAAGTAAGCTTTTTGGTACACTTGTTACCAAAAGAAAAATAAGCTTTTTTTGTGTACCTAAAGAACAAAGCACTATTTATGTGAAAGCAAAAGCTGATTGCCGTTGGTCATATTGGTCAAAGTTCTATTGAGGAATGTGTCAGTAAACTGAAGTTTTTAACATCAGAGCTTAGTTACTCTATCCATAAACTCATGATCATGCATGAGAAACCATGAGGGCATAGCTGCTGCCAAACTCGGAAGATGATGTGACAAGAGACCAAATTTCATCAACACCCTGAGAGGAGCCAGTCGGCCAAAGGGAACAGCAGGGGAAACCCCTACCACTTAACACAGAAAATGCTCATAACAGCTCCACGCCACCTCTACATTTGCCACATCTGCTGCAAAATACTTCATCAGGCTGAAAGGTGAGGTGTGACTAAGGGGCAGCACCAACATGATCTACAACTGTGAGAGGTTCACAACTCATTGCTCTATGGAAGTACAGAAGACACATTTTTCAAGCAAAACTTAACTGCTTTCTAACAAAAAATACTAGGGTTATGCGGTTCAGTCACTATGGTTTTTAAATACCTAGAAGCTAGGAAAATAAGTACTCAAAAAGAGACGAATGAATGAAATGCTAAGTAGGTTTGGTAAAATTTGGGGGAAAGGAGAAGCAGAAGAGTGTGGAAGGTAGAGAACCTTATATTTGAAAAGGTTAATCTGATGCCTTTGTGAGAAATCTCTAAACTTTAATTGACTGATGTATCCTTATTACTTGCTAAGGAATGCTCCTTTTCTCCCCATCCTCAAACTATTAGAACAATAAAATAATAAAGCATTCATATTCTAAGCCATTTTGATTTTATGGATTAAAATCTTTTTACAGAAAAAATTCATATTCAGTTAATATTTATATTCATTTTTCATTTCAGCTTTTAGCTTTTTAATTCATTCAAGCATAATTTTATGCATTGAGCCGAATGCCTTTTCTCAAACTCTTATGGAAACAAAGTTTTACAAATAAACCGCATCCTGGAAACAGTAAAATCCAGAGTCTTAAAAGTTTCAGAATAACAATAATAGTTGTGCTAAATCCCTGTTGACTTCAGTTGGCATGGCACCAGGTTCAAGAGGCTGAAGAAGAAACCTAGAGTCAGGAAATGAGACATGGGGTTTCATTTTTACATACACAGAAGAGGGCCCAGTGGCGGCAGGCTTGGCAGGAGAACGGCAACTTCTTGCAAAAGGCATGCAGTTTATATAGCATTTTCACTTAACACTCTTTCCCTAACAACTTCCACCTGGCAACCTTTATTTAATGCAAAATTCAGGGCCTTGAGCTTCTGTACGGCCAGTGTTCAATGGGGAAATGGGGGGTGGAGGGCTGTATGGCGCCTCATAGATAAGGAATGGATCTGTGGGTTTGCCACTTCTGGATTCCCTTAGCTCAGAACTCCGAAGATACATTCAGGTGCATCTGCCATACAGGGTCAATCTCAGGGTATGCCCAAGTCAAGTTATCACTGTCAGGTGTGTCTACCACGGAGCAGCTTATCATTCTTCCTTTCCTTGCTTGGTGGTTGTCACACTATTGTATTAATCAATCAGTAAACATTTACTGAATATCAAATGGCCACCAAAGAGGGGCATCACACACACACACACAAAATAGATATCGTAGTTCCTGCTCCTAAGGTATTTATAGTTGGAAGTGCTTAAATTATTGTATATATAATAAAGCAAGGAGCAGTTAAATATTGAACAGCTAAAGATTGGCTAAAAGTGCCATAGGAACACAAAGGAGAGACATATTACTATTGACTGAAACTAGTGGAAGGAATTTTTATGGAAGAGAGAAGACCTGAGCTGGACCTGGAAGGATGGGTAGGAGGGAGAGGCAGGGTCATACAAATGGGATGGGTCAGCAGGAACACAGGCATGGAAGCTGGAAGAAAAACAATGCTGACGCTTGCTTCTTACTTCGCCATTAGAAGCCAAAGTGAGGTGTGACTCTCACAGCAAGTAACTGACTGTAAGTACCAGGCTATTAATACATGAGGAGAAATGCTGCTGCAGTAAATAGATAGGTGGCATTATTGTTCAGAGACTAATTTAAGTCTTTATGTTGCTTGCCTGCAACAGGTGTCCTGAAGATACTTAATTAGTGATTAAAGACGCTCTCATCAATATGGGAATAATGCTGCAATGAATATAGAAATGCATATATCTCTTGAACATACTAATTTCATTTCTTTTTGATATATACCTAGTGGTGCAATTAATTACTGAATCATATTGTAGTTGTATTTTTATTTTTTTGAGGAACCTCCACACCATTTTCCATAGAGGCTGTACCAATTTAGATTCTCACCAACAGTGTACAAGGCTTCATTTTTCTCCACATCCTCACCAACATTTGCTATTTTTTGTCTTTTTGATGATAGCCATTCTAACAAGTGTGAGGCGATATCTCATTGTGGTTTTGCTTTGTATTTCCCTGATGGGATAGTTTTCTTAGTTTCTTTTTCAGATAGTTCATTGTTAGTGTATAGAAATGCCACTGATTTTTGCATGCTGATTATATATCATACAACTTTGCTAAATATGCTTCTTAGTTCTAACTGTTTTTTGGTACATACTATCATCTGAATGTGTCCCCCAAATCATATGTTGAAATTTAATTGCCAGTGTGATAATATTAAGAGATGGGCCTTTAGCAGATGATTAGGTCATAAGAGTGAAGCCCTCATAAAGGGAATTAGTGACTATATAAGAGTTTAAAGGGAGCATCCTAATCGTTTTTGATATTCCACCTGCTGCCCATGTGAGGACACAGCAGCGAAGTGTCATCTTGGAGGCAGGGGCAAGTCTTCACCAGATACCTAATCTTCTGGTACCATGATCATGGACTCTCTAGCCTCCTGAACTATAACAAATAAATTTCGACTGGGCGTGGTGGCTCACACCTGTAATCCCAGCACTTTGGGAGGTCAAGACGGGCAGATCACCTGAGGTCGGGAGTTCGAGACCAGCCTGACCAACATGGAGAAACCCTGACTACTAAAAAATACAAAATTAGCCGGGTGTGGTGGTGCATGCCTGTAATCCCACTTACTCAGGAAGTTGAGGCAGGAGAATTGCTTAAACCTGGGAGGTAGAGGTTGCAGTGAGCCGAGATCACGCCATTGCACTTACACTGCAGCCTGGGCAACAAGAGCAAAACTCTGACTCAAAAAATAAAAAGAAATAAAAAAAAGAAATTTGTATTCTTCATCAACTACCTAGTTTGTCATATTTTGTTATAGCAGCAGGAAAAGATGGATATAGTGGAGTCTTTAGGGTTTTCCATATATAAGATTATGTCATTGGCAAACAGAGTTAATTTTACTTCTGTTCTGATTTGGGTGCCTTTGATTTCCTTTTCTTGCCTAATTGCTCTGCCTAGGACTTATAGCATTATATCAAATAGAAGTGACAAGAGTGGACATGCTTGTCCCTGATCTTAGAGTTAAAGCTTTCAGCTTTCTCTCATTGAATCTGATGGTAGCTATGGGTTGTCACATATGGTATTTATTATGTTGAGGTGCAATCCTTCCATACCTAATTTGTTGAGAGTTTTTTTTTTTTTTATCATAAAAGGATGTTGAATTTAGTCAAATTCTTTCCCCCCATCTATTTAGATAATAATATGATTTTTGTCCTTCATTGTGTTAATGTGGTATATCACACTTACTGATTTATATATCACACTTGCATCCTGGGGATAAATCCCACTTGATCATGGTGTATGATACTTTTAATGTGCTGTTGAAATTGTTTTGCTAGTATTTTGTTGAGTGGCTTTTAGGATGAGTTTTGCATTGATGTTCATCATGAATATTGGAGTATAATTTTATTTTCTTATTTTTTTCTTATTTTTTTATTTTAGAGTCTCGCTCTTTCACTAGGCTGGAGCACAGTGGCGCCATCTCGACTCACTACAACCTCCACCTCCCAGGTTCAAGCAATTCCCCTGCTTCAGGCTCCCAAGTAGCTGGGATTACGGGTGTGTGCCACCATGCCCAACTAATTTTTGTACTCTTAGTAGAGACGGGGTTTCACCATGTTGGCCAGGATGGTCTTGATCTCTTGACCTAGTGATCTGTCCGCCTCAGCCTCCCAAAGTGCTGGGATTACAGGCATAAATCACCATGCCTGGCTATAATTTTATTTTCTTAAAATGTCCAAAGTCTGACTTTGGTATCAGGATAAATTCTGGTCTCATAAAATGAGTTTAACGGTGTTCCCTCCTCCTTAAAGTTTTGGAATAGTTTGAGAATGATTGACACTAATTTCTAATTGTTTGGTAGAATTCACAGGTAAAGCCATTAGATACTCAGCTTTTCTTTGATAGCAGATTTATTTAAATTATAAATTTATTATCTTTGCTCAGTGTTGATTTGTTTAGACTTTTATATCTTTGTGATTCAGGTTTGGTAGGTTGTAAGTTTTTAGGAATTTATCCATCTTATCTAGGCTATCCAATTTGGGGAAATATAATTATTCATAGTGGTCTCTTGTTACAGGATTCTTGGGGTGTCACTTTGCCAGCCAGAAACCTCTGTGAGCAGTGGTGCCTTTGCCCAAGTTTTGCTCAGGCCCACTGGGCTCATTCTGCCCACTTGGCCTGGCAGGCTGCACTCAGCTTATGCTACTGGCCTGGATCCCATGCCTACCAAAGGTGAGTCAGGCACGGAGGAGCAAGGGATGTATGAGTGAGCATGGGGTCTGGTCACTGCACACAGCCAGGTATGCTGGCTGCAGCAGCATAGGCAGCTCCAGGCAGCGGTATGGGCACTGGCTCCCTGTGAGGCTGTGGCTGGACCAGGTGTACTACAAGCACCTTCCATGGCTGACACTGGAGAATGTGATGGTGCCTGTAAGCTTGGAGACACCAGGTACCACAGAAATTTCTGTGAGCAGTGATGCCTTTGCCCAAGCTTTGCTGAGGTCCACTGGGCTCGTTCTGCCCACTTGGCCCTCTGTGGCTGGTTGCTCCATCATCCCTTCAAGTCTGGCTGAGTCCACGGCTTTTATGGGCCTCAGCAGGGAGGAAGTGTGTGCTGATTGGTCCATGGGTGGCCATAGGTGGGCCCAGAAAAAGCTACACAAGTTCCCACTCTGGTCCATAGGACTGCCAGCTGAGTCCCTAGGCTTCAGGCCCTCCCTGGGTGGAGTTTCACTGGAGACTCATCCCTTCTGCCCAGGAGCCTGTCTGCCTCCTGCCACCATTCATGTCACCCAGGCTGTTCATGCAAAGGAGTGCCTGCAGGCCAGCACTGAGCTGCTTTCAGCACCCTCTGGCCTCCCTTTCATATTTATTGGTGCCCAAAGTCTGGAGGGAGCCAAGGTAGTAGAGAGCTGGCATGTCAGTACTGCCCTGAGTGTGCTCACACCGACTGGGCTGTGACAGCACCCAGGCTCAGCCCCAACCTTGCTCTAAGATCAGAGTGGGCACTAGGAGTGGAGAGAAGGTAGGCAGTGGGAGCAGACACCTCCAAGCCTGCGTTGGAAAGGGGAAATCTTCCTGGGCCCCCAGGAGTGCAGAAATTCCTGGGTTCACAGTTGCGACTTGGGCAGCTGCAACTGTGCCTGGGAGGGTGAGGCTTCTACCTGCTTGCAGCTCTGCTGGCTTCATGGAGCGTGGCACTGTCCTAGGACCAGTTCCACCTCAGGGCCCCTGTATGCCTGCCCCTCCTTGCCCGATCACGCTGCTCCTCCACTGGTGGGTGATTCAGCCTGGCCCCATTGCAGAGGCTCCCTCGCTGGTGGGCAACTTGGTCCATCCCCATCACAGTGGCTCCCAGGTGCAGACTCCAGGGACTGCTCGCCTCCTCTCCACATTTTCCCCACAGTGGTGGCAGGCGAAGTGAAGGTGGCATGGTGTCCCTCGCCAACCCTGCACAAATGAACCTGACACTCTCGGGGCCGGCCCCATGAGTCCCGGCTACACCTTCAGCCAGGTGTGCTCACAGGCTCCCAAGATGCATCAGGGAGCGAAGTTGAGGCTGTGGCAGAGGCTTCAGGACTGGGAGCAGGTCCTGCCCAGTCCTGCAAGGGTTGGGGTGGCACGGTTGGCTGCCTTGGGGACCTGGGGCACATGGGTCCCACTGCCACCACTGCTGATCTTCCCGCCACCTATGCCTCTCTGCTGCAGACAAGATGATGCCAGCTCTCTGAACAGCCCACCACTGCCATCATTATGATCCTTTATATTTCTGTGGTATTAGCTGTATATCTCCTTTTTCATTTATAATTTTATTTACTTGAGTCTCTTCTCTCATTTTTTGTAAAATTATTCTAGCTAAACATTTGTCAATTTTATCTTTCAAAAAAGCATCTCAGTTTTATTTATATTATATATATATATATATATATTTAGTCTCTATTCCTTTGATTTTTGCTCTGATCTTTATTATTTCCTTTCTTCTACTAACTTTGGAAATCACTTATTCTTTTTTTATTCTCATGATATAATGTTAGGCTGTTTATTTTAAATCTTTCTTTTTCATAATGTGGGTGTTTATTGCTATAAACTTCCATCTTAGAACTGCTTTTACTGCATCCCATAAGTTTTAATACATTGGTCTCATTTTCCTTTGTTTCAAGATTTTTAAAATTTATTTTTACCCCATGCTGGGGCTCTCAGGCTGGCATCAGCTCTGGGCTCCCTTGGAACAGAGTTCTCAGAGGGAGAGGCAGGCTACCATGTTTGCTGTCCCACAGCCCTTGCCACTCTTGCTTCAGGCTCTGGAGGGTACATGGTGATTAGGGACTGGCGTGGACTCCCAGCACAAGACAGCCACCCCTTGGAAAAGTGGTAGACTATTCATATAGGTCCCCATACCCACTTGTCACTGGATGGGGCTGGGACTCCAGTACAACTACCCTGCCCCCTGCCTGAACACTTCAGTTGGAGGTGGCTTTGCATTTCTCTGAAGAGGAAATCCCAGAGTCAACCCACAACCCATCTGCCATTGCAGCTGCAGTGATACTGCCCTAACTACCCTCAGGCTGGGGTAGGGACAAAGGGCCTAGTTGATATGCTGGCACCTCCAGCACACCGTAGCTACCACATGGAGAGGAGTCCAGTCTCTCTTTCTTGTGAGTCCCCACTCCCAACTCTTCACCAGGCAGGGCCCACTGCTTAGGACTGCAGATGAGTCATCCCACATATAGCTAAGCACACTGGAAGTGACTCTGAGATTCCCTGGGGACAGGCTCCCAAAGGTAACCAAAAGCCCCTCCTCTACAGCCACAGCAGCAGATCTCCTCCTGCTGCCCTTGGTCTGGGGAATAAACAAAGAGCCTGAGGGCTTTACCTGCACTTACAGCATGCCACAGTCACCATGCTGAGAGGAATACAGTCTATCTTCCCTGTGAGTCCTCGACCCCCAACTCCTCAACAAGTGGAGTCCCCAGCTCAGCCCAGCAGCTCAGCTGCCACACTTCCTGGCTGAACATTCCGAGTAGCAGCAGCTCTGCATTTCTCTGAAGTGAAGCTCCCAGAAGCCCCTCTGCCAGTACCACTGCAATGGTACTGCCCTTGCTGCCCTCAGACTGGGGAAGGAGCAAAAACCCTGAGTACTTTAACCAACCCTCCAGCAAGCCACAGTTACTCTAAGGAGAAGAGACTAGTCTGTCTCCAGTCCCACCCACCCCCCTGCTTATCAGCAGGCAGGGATCCCCTGATTTGGGCTAATAGCACAGCTGTCCCATCCCACCAGTTGCACTGACTGATTGCAGCTGAAGGGGTGGCCTGCCCCTCCACACCTATGGGCGTTTCTCGTTAGGTGGAACCAGAGACTTGAGAAAAGAAATGAGACACGAGGCAAAGTATAGAGAAAGAAAAAGTGGGCCTAGGGGACTAGCGCTCAGCATACAGAGGACCCACGCCGGCACTGGTCTCTGAGTTACCTTAGTATTTATTGATAGTTATCTTTACCATCTTAGAAAAAGGAAAGTAGCAGGATAATAGGATCATCATAGGGAGAAGATCAGCAGTAATACATATGAATAAAGATCTCTGTGACATGAATAAGTTTAAGGAAAAGTGCTGTGCCTTGATATGCATATGCAAACATCTTCATAAACCTTTTTAGTGCATAAAGAGCAGCATTGTCCTAGCAAGTTCCACCTTTAGCCCTAAGGCGGTTTTCTCCTTTCTCAGTAAACAGAACATACAATCGGGTTTTACACCGAGATGTTCCATTGCCCAGAGACTGGCAGGAGACAGATGCTTTTCTCTATCTCAACTGCCAAGAGGCTTCTTTCCTCTTACACTAGTCCTCCTCAGCACAGACCCTTCAGGGGTGTCAGGCTGCGGGAAGATCAGGTCTTTCTTTTCCCATAAGGCCATATTTCAGACTATCACATGGGGAGAAACCTTGGACAATACCTAGCTTTCCTAGGCAGAGGTCCCTGCGACCTTTGACAGTGTACGTGTCCCTGGGTACTTGAGATTAAGAGAATGGTGATGACTTTTAACCAGCAAGCTGCCTTCAGGCACTTGTTTAACAAAGCACACCCTGCACAGCCCAAAATCCGTTAAACCTTGAGTCACCACAGCACATGTCTCTTGCAAGGACAAGGTTGGGGGTAGGGTCACAGATTAACAGCATCTCAAATACAGAGCAAAATGGAGTCTCTTATGTCTACTTCTTTCTATATAAACACAGTAACAGTCCGATCTCTCTTTCTTTTCCCCACAGCAGCTCTGCATCTCTCTGGGTGGAGCCCCAAGAGACAAATGAAAGACCATCTGCCATAACCACTGCTAAGGTCCCTTCCTCTGCTGCTTCCAAGCTGGGAGGGAACATAAAACCTGAGTTCACCCCAGAACTGCAGTGTACAGCCTTGGAGGGCTAACCCAAGATCTGCATCCAGCACTCAAGTGGGAGAGGAACAATTTCAGAGGATTGAGAGGGAGCATGGCCGCAATCATGAGGAAATACAGAGGAGCCATATGACTGAGTAAGAGCCTACCTACTGGCCATTATGCTTAAGTGTCACCTACTGGATCACAGCCCAAAACTTCAACACTAAAAATACTTTGCTAATATAACCCCCCTGTTAAACCAAGGATAATAATTCATCTACAAATAAAGACCCAGCATAAAGCCTAGACTTTCTGAAAACATCCAGAAAAGAAGTCTACTGACAGTACTCAATTTACACCATAGTTAAAGAAACATCAGCCCACACAGATGAGAAAGAACCAGTGCAATAATTCTGGCAATTCAGAAAGCCAGACTGTCTTCTTTCCTCCAAATGATTGCACTAGTTCCCCAGCAGGGGTTCTTAACTGGACTGAAATGAGAGAAATGACAGAAACAGAATTCAGAATATGAATAGTAATGAAGATGATCAAGATTCAGGAGAATGTCAAAACCCAATCCAAGGAATCTAAGAATCACAATAAAACCATATAGGAGCTGAGAGACAAAATAACCAAGCTGAGAGACAAAATAACCATCATAAAAAAATGAAACTGATCTGATAGAGCTGAAAAATACACTATACAAATTTCATAGTTTAATCACAAATATTAACAGCAGAATATACCAAGCAAGGAAAAGGATCTCAGAACTTGAAGAATGACTCTCTGAAACAACTCAGTCATACAGAAATTTTAAAAAAAAGAATAAAAAGGAAAAAACAAAATCTCCAAGAAATATGGGATTATGGAAAGAGACCAAATATATTAATGATTCACATCACTGAAAAAGATGGGGAGAAAACAAGCAACTTGAAAATATATTTCAGGATATCATCCATGAATACTTCCCCAACTTTGCTACAGAGGCCAGCAGTCAAATTCAGGAAATGCAGAGAACACCTGCAAAATATTATACAAGAAGACCATCCTCAAGACACATAATCATCAGCTCCTCCAAGGTCAAAATGAAAGAAAAAATGTCAAAGGCAGCTAGAAAGAAGGGACAAATCACCTACAAAGGGAACCCCTTTAGACTGGCAGTGATCTTTCTGCAGAAATCCTACAACCTAGAAGAGATTGGGGACCTATATTCAGTGTTGTTAAGGAAAAATATTTCCAACCAAGAATTTCATATCCAGCCAAACTAAATTTCATAAGTGAAGAAGAAATAAGATCCTTTTCAGACAAGCAAATGCTGAGAGAATTCATTACCATGAGACATGTATTAAAGAAGAGGTCATTAAAAGAACACTAAATATGGAAAGAAAAAACCATTACTAGCAACTACAAAAACACCAGTATATAGTTGCTCTAAGGCAACCATACAAACAAAGCTGCACAATAAATAGCGAATAACACATATCAACACTGATCTTGAATGTGAATGGGCTAAATGCCCCAATTAAAAGACAGAGTGATGTGCACATGTTCTTAGGCTCTCCTGAGGGCTATTTCAGGGAAAAACGAAAAGGCATAGAATGCCAAACTGGATAAAGAAGCAGGACCCAATGGTATGCTGTCTTCAAGAGACCCATCTCACATGCAGTTACACACATAGGCTCAAATTAAAGGGATGGAGAAAAATCTGTCAAGAAAATAGAAAACAGAAAAAAGCAAGGGTTGCAATCCAAATTTCAGACCAAACAGACTTTAAACCATGAAAGATCAAAAAAGACAAAGAAGGGCATTACATAATGGTAAAAGGTTCAATTCAACAAGAAGATCTAACTATTCTAAATATATGCACCCAACATAGAAGAACCCGGATTCATAAAGCAGGCTCTTAGAGACCTATGAAGAAACTTGGTTTCCTAAGCAATAATAGTGGGAGATTTCAACATCTCACTGACAGTATTAGACAGATCATTGAGTCAGAAAATTAAGCAAGATATCCAGTACCTGAACTGAACCCTTGACCAAATGGACCTAAAAGATATTTACAAAACTCTCTACCCCTAACCAACAGAATACACTTTCTTCTCATTGCCAAATGGCACATACTCTAAAATCAACCACACAATCAGACATAAAACAATACTCATCAAATTCAAAAATATCCCAAATCATACCAACCACACTCTTGGACCATGGCAAAAACCAGAAATCAATACTGAGAAAATCACTCTAAACCACACAATTACATGGAAATTAAACAACTTGCACTGGAATGACTTTTGGATAAATAATTAATTAAGGCAGAAGTCAAGACATTCTTCGAAACTGATGAGAACCAAGATACAGCATATCAGAATCTCTGGGACACAGCTATGGCAGTGTTTGGAGGGAAGTTTATAGCACTAAATTCCCACATCAAAGAGTTATAAAGGTCCCAAATTAACAACTAAACATCAAAACTAGAACAACTAGAAAAGCAAGAGCAAACGAAATCCAAAGCTAGCATAAGACAAGAAATAGCCAAATGCAAAGCTGAACTGAAGGAAATTAAGGCACAAAAATATCATACAAAAGATAAACAAATCCAAGAGTTGCTTTTTTGAAAAAATTAAAAAGACCACTAGCTAGACTAATAAAGAAAAAAAAAAAAAAAAAAGAAGACTCAAATAAACACGATTAGAAATGACAAAGAGGACATTTCTACCAACCCCACAGAAATTCAAATAACCATCAGAGACCACTATGAAAACCTCTATGCACACAAACTAGAAAATGCAGAAGAAATGGATACATTCCTGGACACATACAACCTCCCAAGACTGATCCACGAAGAAACTGAATTTCAAAACAGATCAATAAAGAGTTCAAAAATTGAATCAGTAATAAAACACATACCAACTAAAAAAAGTCCAGGACCAGATTTCACGGCTGAATTCTATCAGATATATAAAAAGGAGCTGGTACTATTCCTACTGAAACTATTCCAAAAAAATTGAAGAGGAAGGACTCCTCTCCAACCCATTCTACAAGGCCAGATCATCCTGATGCCAAAACTGACAGAAAAACAACAACAAAAATAAAAACGTACGGCCAATATCTTTGATGAATATTGATGTAAAATTCCTTAATCTTTTGGGCTAATGGAACAGAATAGAGGGCCCAGAAATAAGGCTGCATACCAACAAACATATGATCTTCAACAAAGCTGACAAAAAGAAGCAATGGAAAAGGACTCCCTATTAAATAATTGGTGCTGGGATAACTGGCTAGCCATATGCAGAAGATCAAGACTTGACCCCTTCCTTATACCATATACAAAAATCAACTTAAGATGGATTAGGCCAGGCGTGGTGGCTTATTCCTGTAATCCCAGCACTTTGGGAGTCCAAGGCAGGTGGATCGCAAGGTCAGGAGTTTGATACCAGCCTGGCAACATAGTGAAACCCTGTCTCTACTAAAAATACAAAAAATTAGCCAGGCATGGTGGTAGGCACCTGTAATCCCAGCTACTCTGGAGGCTGAGGCAAGAGAATCACCTAAACCCTGGGAGGTGGAGGTTGCAGTGAGCTGAGATCATGCCATTGCACTCCAGCCAGGGCCATAGTACGAGACTCCATCTAAAAAAAAAATTAATTAATTAATAAAATAAAATAAAATCTATTAAATACTTAAATATAAAATGTAAAACTATAAAAACCCTGGAAAATAACCTAGGAAATACCATTCTGGACATAGGTACAGGGAAAGATTTCATGATGAAGATGCCAAAAGCAATTGCAACAAACAGAAAAATTGACAAATGGGATCTAATTAAACTAAAGAGCTTCTACACAGCAAAAGAAACTATCAACAAAGTAAATAGCCTACAGAATGGGAGAAAGTATTTGCCAACTATGCATCCAGCAAAGGTCTAATATCCAGAATCTATAAGGAACTCAAACAAATTTGTAAGCTAAAAACAACCCCATTAAAAGTGAGCAAAGATGAACAGACACTATTTTTCTCTGTCTCTGTCTCTTTCTCTGCCTTTGTCTCAGTCTCTGTCGCTCTCTCTGTCTCTCTCTGTTTTTTTTTTTTTTTTTTTTTTTTTTTGAGACAAGCTCTTGCTCTGTTTCCCAGGCTGGAGTGCAGTAGTACAATCTTGGCTCACTGAAATCACCTCCTGGGCTCAAGCCGTCCTCTCATCTCAGCCTCCAGAGTAGCTGCGATCACAGGCACATGCCAGCACACCGAGCTAATTTTTGTAATTTTGGTGGAGATGTTTTGCCATGTTGCGCAAGCTCATCTCAAACTTCTGAGGTCAAATGATCCACCTGCCTCAGTCCTGCAAAATGCTGAGATTATAGGTATAAGTCACTGTGGTTGGCCAGCAGACACTTTTCAGAAGAATCCATATATGTGGCCAAGAAGCATATGAAAAATTGCTCAACATTACTAATTATTAGAGAAGTACAAATCAAAACCACAATGAGATATCATTTCACACCGGTCAGAATGGCTATTATTGAAAAGTAAAAGAAAAATTATAGATGCTGGCATGATTACAGAGTAAAGGGAATGCTTATCAACTGCTGGTAGGAGTGTGAATTAGTTCAGCCATTGTAAACAACAGTGGCAAATCCTCAAAAAACTTAAAACAGAATTACCATTCTATCCAGCAATTCTGCTACTGGGTATATACCCAAAATAATATAAATTGTTCTACTATGAAATACGTGCATACATATGTTGATTGCAGCACTTTTCACAACAGCAAATACATGGAATCAACCTAAATAACCATCAACAGTGGATTGAGTAAACAAAATGTGTTCCAAATACACCATGGAATACTACACAGTCATAAAAAAGAATGAGATAATGTTCTTTGAAGCAACATGGGTGGAGCTGGAGGCCATTATCCTAAGCAAACTAACACAGGAACAGAAAACCAAACATTGCATCCTCTTACTTGTAAGTGGGAGCAATATAACAAGAACACATGGACACTAAGAGGGGAACAACAGACACTGGGGACTACTTGAGAGCAGAGGATTGGAGGAGAGAAAAACACCTATTGGGTACTATGTTTATTACCTGGGTAGTGAAATACAATTTTTACCCCACACCCCTGTAACATGCCATTTACCTGTACAACCAACCTGCACATGTACCCCTAAACCTAAAATAAAAGTTACAATGAATGAATGAATGAATAAATAAATACAATTAAAATTTATTTTCATTTCCTCTTTGACTTTTCAGGCATGTGTTAACGGTCACATATTTGTAAATTTTCCAATTTTTTATGCTATTGATTTCTAGTTTTATACCATTGTGGTCAGAAAAGATACTTGATATGATTTCAGTATTCTCAAATTTGCTGAAACCTGTTTTGTAATCTATCGTATGATTTATGCTAGATAATATTTCATGTGCACTTGAAATGAATGTGTATTCTGCTACTGTTGAATACAATGTTCTATATGTATCTGTTAGGTCCATTTGGTATACAGTGTTATTCACGACCACTCTTTCCTTATTGATTTTTTATTTTTATTTTTTGGTATGAATGTTCTATCCATTGTGGAACGTGAGATATTGAAATCCTTTACTATGACTATATTGCTTTTTGTTTCTCCCTTTAGTTCTGTTGATTACTATATGTATTTACGTGCTCTGATATTGGGTACATATGTATTTATAATTGCTATGTTCTCTTAATGAATTGATTCCTTTATCATTATGTAATGACCCTCTTTGAGACAGTTTTGCTCTTGTTGCCTAGGCCGGAGTGCAATGGTGCGATTTCGGCTCACTGCAACTTCTGCCTCCCAGGTTCAAGCGATTCTCCTGCCTCAGCCTCCTGAGTAGCTGGGATTATAGGCGTGAGCCACTGCACCCGGCCAAAGTCTGTATTGTCTATAACTATAGACACTCATGCTCTCTTTTGGTTACCGTTTGCATAAAGTATTTTCTTCCATTCCATCACTTTCAGTGTGTGTGTGTCCTTAAAGCTTAAGTGAGTCTTGTATAGGCAGCATATTGTCAGATATAGTTTTTAATAATCCATTCAGCAATTATATATCTTTGATTAGATAATTTAATTCACTTATATTTAAAATAATTGTTGATAAGTAAGAATTTGCTATTGGCATTTTTGTTAGTTGCTTTTGTATTGCTTTGCTGTTCTTTTTCTCCTCTTACTGTCTTCCTTTGCAATTTAGTGATTTTCCCCAATGGTGTGCTTTGATTCCTTTATATTTGTCTTTTATGTATCTACTACAGCTTTTTTCTTTGTGGTTACCATGAGGATTACATAAATATCTCATAGTTTTAAAAAAGTATATTTTAAGGTGATAAGAACATAATTTCTACCACATACAAAACTACACTTTTGTAAATGACCAAAAAGTGTATGAGGAAGTGTTCAGCATCACTAATCAACAGGAAAATGCAAATCAAAACGAATATGAGGTGTCACTTCACACCTGTTAGGATGGCTGTTATCAAAAAGACAGAAGATTACAAGTATTGATGAAAATGTGGAGAAAAGGGAATCCTTGTACACTATTAGGGGAGGGAGGATTTTACATTGGTATAGCCATTGTGAAAAACAGTGTGAAGTTTCCTCAAAAAATAAAAATTAGAACTGCCATATGATTTGACAATTCCACCCCTGGATATATATTCAAAGAAAATGAAATCATTGTGTTAAAGAGATGCCCGCACTTCCATGTTCATTCCAGCATTGTTCACAAGAGCCAATCTATGTGTCCATCAGTGGATGAATGGACAAAAAAAAAGTCAGCTGGGTGCGGTGGCTCATGCCTGTAATCTCAGCACTGTGGGAGGCTGAGGTGGGCAGATCACTTGCGCTCAGGAGTTCAAGACCAGCCTGGGCAACATGGTGAAACTCTGTCTCTACAAAACAAATAAACAAACAAAAATTAGCCAGGCACGTGCCTGTAGTCCCAGTTACTCAGCAGATTGACATGGAAGAATCACTTGTTCCCGGGAGGCAGAGGTTGCAGTGAGCCAAGATCATAACACTGTATTCCAGCCTGGGCAACAGAGCCAGATCCTGTCTCAAAAAATAAAAATTTTAAAAGTCATGTATTTATATACAATGGGATATTATTTAGCCTTAAAGAATTTCTGCCATTTGCAATAACATGAATGAACCTGGAGCATATTATGTTAAATGAAATAAACTAGACACAGAAAAACATACGTTGCATGATCCCACATATATGTGGAATCTAAGAAATTTGAACTCATATAAACAGAGAGTGAAAGGATTGTTACCAAAGTTTGAAGTGTGGGAGAAATGGAGAGATGCTGGTTCAAGAGTACAAACTTAATTCTAGGGATTTAATATATATCATGGTGATTATTGTTAATAATACTGTGATGTATACTTTACATTTGCTAAGAGAAGAGAATAGATCTTAAGTATACATATGACACACACACAAAGCCAAATGTTTGAACTGATGGATATGTTATTTAGTGTGATTTTTGTGATTATTTTACAATGTATATGTATAATAAAGCACTATGCTATACACCTTAAAAGTTGCTGAGCTTCCTTAAAACAATTATTTTGAATTCTTTGTCAGAGAGTTCATAAATTGCCATTTCTTTCGGGTTGGTTACTCGTGCTTTAATTTGTTCCTTTGGTGGTGTCATATTTCCTTGATGGTGCTTGATCTTTGTGGCTGTTAGTGTCTACACATTTGAAGTAGAGATATATTCCAGTCTTTGCAAACTGACTTGGTTTGGGAAAAGCCCTTCACCAGTCATCCTATGCAGAAATTCTTGGGAAGCAGTCTGGTATGGTTTGTGGGTAGGCTTGCTGTTCATACTTGGGCAGGATGGCCTACTGCCTGGGTTAGCAGGTAGGTGGGCCTGGCACCAGGTCCATGGAGTTGGGCCTAGCACTTGAATTCACTGGGGTGGAACCTGTTGATTGGGTCTATGGGAGTGTACCTAGAGTCTAGGTCTGTGAATGCAGGCCTGGAGCCCATGTCTGTGTACCTAGCCTGAAGCCTGGGTCTATAGGAGCTAACCTGGTGCTGGGGCAAGCCTTGAGCCTGAGTCCACAGGGGTCATTCAGGCATTGGGATTGGCCTGGCATCTGCGTCCACTGGGATGGTCCTGCAGCCTGAGTCCACAAAAACCTATCTGGTGCTAACGCATGCCTGGATATTAAGTTTGTGAGGGCAGGCCTGGGTCTTAGGTCCATAGGGGCTGGCTTGGAAAATAGATCTGCAGGGGTGGTCCTGGAGTCTCAGTTTACAGGGACTGGTCTATCACCAGGGTATACCATAGTGGGAGGCCTGGATCCTGAGTCTCCCGGAGCGGGCCTGGACCATGGGTCTACTGGAACCTAGTACCACAAGGACCAGCGTGGAGTGCGGGGCTGGCCTAGTGCTGGGGCATATGTAGAGCCTGGGTTTGTGGAGACTGGTTAGGAGCCTAGGACTGTGGATAGTGGCCTTATGCCTGAAGCCATGGGGGCTGACCTGGAGCCTGGGGCTATGGGGCCAGCCTGGAGTCTGGGTGTTTGGGTGCTGGCCTGGAGGTTAGGTGTAAGATCTGGCCTGGATACTGGGGTAATGGGAGCTGGACTGGAACTTGGATCCATTGGGGCAGTCCTGGATCCTGAGTCTGTGGGGCTAGCCCAGTACTAGGGTATACTTGGAGAGCCTGGACCATTGGTATGCTGTAGTATAGGGCTGTAGCGGCCAGCTTGGAAGATGCAGCTGCAGGGACTGGCCTGGTATTGGGCAAGCCTGGATCCTGTATCAGTGGGTGCTGGCCTTGGGCCTTAGGCCAGGGGTCTTACCTAAAGCCTGGGGCTGTGTGGGCCAACCTGGCCCTGGGCTGGTCTGGAACCTGAGGCAGGCATGAAACCTGGCGCTCCAGGTACTGGCCTAGCCTGCATGAGCCTGGAGCCTAACTGGAGGCCAAACTAGAGGCTGGAAGATTATATCTGCAGGGAAGTTCTGAAGCTTGAGTCTGCAGAAGCTGGCCTGGAGCTAGTGTGGGTAGGCCTGGAGCCTGGAGCTTGGGGCAGCAGGGGCTGCGCTGTTAGAACCTAGGGCTGTCTTGGAACCTGGGACAGTGGAGGCCAGCCTGCTGCTGGAGTAGGCCTGGAGCCCAGGTCTGCGGGTACCAGGCTGGTGGCTTGGTCTAGTCTCACACTGGGGTTCACTGAGGTGGGCCTGGTGCTGGCGTGTGCAGCAAAGTTGGGTGCTCAGTTCACTCTCCTTCCCTCATGTGAAGGGTATCTCTGTCTCCGAGCTGCTCTATCCGAGCTTGGGGAAGGGTGTGATATGAAACTGTCCTTCTTACCCTCTTCAATGCGTCTTATTTCCATGCTTCACCCAGGTGCCATAATCTCTCACCTTAGTTCTTGTGAAGGTATTTTCTTGCATGGATGGTTGTTCAAACTGATATTTCTATAAGGGGATAAACCCTGGAAAGTCCTTTTCTATCATCTTGCTGATGTCACTCTCCATTATATTCTTTATTTGCAAACTTTCTGGCTACTCTGTGAAATTAGGGAGCCCAGTATTTGGAGGATAAAAGGGCCAGATCTGTGTATATTTAGGTTCTAGAGTGCATAGTAATTCTAATTTAATAGTGATTAATAATAGTTACTAATAATAAAATAATAAAATTACGAATTTAATAGTAATTTAATAGTGATTAAATTTGGGGGACACAATAGATGTAAACTCATTTGAGGGCCTTTGCTGTGAGGGGTTTCTAGGGATATTGTAGCATAAGGTAGTGTGGTAACACATAGGAATAATTTAATTATTAGAGACTTTTTGACATTTCATTGTTATTTCACTTTTTAAAAAAATTTCTTTGTTAAAAGGTGGGAGTAGGGACACAGTAGAGTTTCCATAGAAATATTTCTGCCTCCTGTCATGATGATTTGAGTTTCACCTGTGCTGGCCTTAGTATTTGGTAGCATTTAATATTGTGTTTTTAAACTTACCACTTGAACTTGATTCTGTGCTTGCCAAGCAAACTAAATGGAGGATCTAAATGGAAGATCTCAGCTCAAGAAGCTTCTGTCCTATCATATTAATTAGCACATGCCTAAATCTGACTGGACAGCCCAGGGCAGAGTGAGTCAACAATGGCTAATTTACTCTGTGCTTCTTATAGGAACTGTTTATAACCAGAGGTGCACATTGCAGTGTGTGTGTCTGGCTGAGGGGACTTCTACCCTTATGTTTACAGGACTTAAGGCCTGATTTCAAGGCATGTTGGGGTGCTCTTACAAGTCATTTTAGTGATTCTATAGATCCTATCCAAGCTTTATTAAGCTGCCAAGCACCCACCTGCTCCCATAACCCCCGTAGTGCCCTTCAGTTGTGAGACAGAGAGCATCTTAATGCCTCCATGGTGAGTGCAAGGACACTACTTTCCTCTTCTTTTGGTTGAATTTATGAATGTTTTTATTGCTATGTGTTTCAAGCTTTTTGGTATATATTACCAAAATAATGCGACTCTATCTTTCACTTTTGCATAGGGTTTCCTGGGGGCAATGAATCATTAAAGAAAGCCCAGGGAAGAGGATAAAGTCTGAAAATTTCATCTTTCTGATAACCTGAGTCTGAAAAGCCTTACCAATCAATGTGCTCTCAGTGTACCAGTAAGCCAAAAACATGCCTCAGAAACTTCAGTTGTCTTCCTACAATGCCTGGAAATTATAATGCTATTAGCTGAGGTTCATAGGATGGAAGATGCAGAGTGATTTCCTTGAGTGACAACTGTCTAGGACACATCTTTACTTTGGTGTCTAATGGCATCTAAACCTTTTAATGCTTAAAGACAGGAAATAAGGCTTCCTGGCAAAGGGAACAGGTTAATCCAAATCCCTGAGGCTGTCTATGACACATCTTTACTTTGGTGTCTAATAGGCATCTCAACATTTCAATACTTAAAGTAGAACTTCTGGTTCCTTTCTCACCCCATACCCACACATCTATCCACACCTCTATTCCTTATCAAATGGCCCAAAAGCTAGTAGTCACCTTCTTCTATCCACATCCAACCTATTGGTAATTCCAGTGGCTATATTGCTAAATGTATTTGAAATCTGTCTACTTCTTATCACTTGTACTGCAACTACAATCTGGAACATTATTATTTCTCCTGAATTACACAGCAGCAGCCTCATAGTCTCCCTTAGGCCCCTACTTTGCCCCATGATTATTTCCTTCCAATAGTTTCCTATAGCAAGTGGAATAAAATCGAGTCTTCACCATGGCTTGCAAAAGCTCTTCACAATCTAGCCTCTGCCTACCTCTCTGACCTTATCTCCTACTACCCTTACCCATCACTCTAGCTTTCCTTAAATGTACCAAGCTTGTTTCAGCCTCAGGGACTTGGATTAACCTGTTCCCTTTGCCAGGAAGCCTTATTCCCTGAATCCTTACACAACTGCTGTCTTCTCATCATTCCAGATGCAGTTCAAATATCTTCATCTTAGAGAGGCCTGCTTTTCTATCTTAGCTAAAATAGTCTTCTGCCCGTCACTCTATCTCATTATTCTGTTTCTTTTTGTTTTAGCACTCATTACTATCAGATATTTTATTATTTTATATTTACATGCTTTTATTTGGTCTTTATTAACTAGACTATAATCTCCATGAGGGCAGAAACTATATGGTCTGTAGTGATAAAAATAATACTAGTTTAGGCAAAGAAGCCAAACTTTACGAAAGAGTATTATTAGTTTTATAACCACATAGAAAATATGTATCAACTTCACCTCTCCCAGATGACCATATGTGTCTTGGCTCCCAAAGCCAAGCTCCTTGGCTGAAACAAAAGGTAGCTATCTTTGAAGGCTTTATTCATTCAAAGAAATAGGGCAAGTTCTGGATGAGTCAAGGGCAACTCCGTAGCATAGTCGAGAACCAGAGGAGGCAACTTGGAGAAGACGTAGAAAACACAATGGACAAACCAAAAAAGATAAGATCTGAACACTGATTCAGAGCAAGTGATGGAGCCCATCATAAAATAATGCCAAATCAGTTCCACCCTAGCAGCTGGTTCTAGCATCCATTTCAATAATATACATCTTGACTATGTACACAGCTTATCTTCATTGGCATTTTTCCCTTTAGGCCCCCATGCTTCATTAAAGAACAAACCCTATTACATATATACTTTTTACATAAGGGTTAAAAACTGCATGTTAAGTGAGGTATCATACCACAAATACACAATAAAATGAATAGAAAATGAAAAATAATCAATAGGTTCATTAACAGAATCATGACAGATTTATTTTCAATTTGTATAAATGTCCATAGAGAATTATACTTTAGTTTTAGTTTTTTATTTTTGTCTTTAAGGACCATGAAATCCAGTTTTTAGACAAAGCGTTTCTCTAAAAGATGGAGTTTGTCTATAGACTACTTTCATTAAGAATATTTCTTTCAACATTAGCTTTCATTATCTGTAAAATGAGAGAGTAATAACAAGTAATAAAAAAAAATCTCTTTCTGTTTCTTACATAAATGCCTTTTTCGTTGTTGTTGTTGAGACAGAGTCTTGCTCTGCTGCCCAGATTGGAGTGCAGTGGCACGATCTCTTCTTCCTGCAGCCTCCGCTTCCCAGGTTCAAGCGATTCTCCTGCCTCAGCCTCCAGAGTAGCTGGGACTACAGGCCCATGCCACCGTGCCTGGCTAAGTTTTGTATTTTTAGTAGAGACAGGATTTCACTATGTTGGCCAGGCTGGTCTAGAACTCCTGACCTCAAGTGATCTGTCCACCTCAGCTTCCCAAAGTGTTGGGATTACAGGCATGAGCCACCGTGCCCAGCCCATAAATGCCTTTTTTTATCCCGCAACTTGTACAAAGAACTCTTAAAGAAAGGTATGACTACACGAGTGTTTAGTGTGGCTTATAATTCATATTTAAATATATCAACAAGGTATCACCTTGACTGAGGATTTAAAAAAATACGATATTTACAAGGGAGATGACATACGATAATAAATGCTTCTGAATTGAAATATAGACTCACTTGAACTTTGCTCGTTTTTGATTTGAGAGAGAGAAACCAAGAGTGAGCGAGTGAAGAGAGATGCATATGTGCTTTACGAAGAAAATGGCTTTTGTAAATGACTCAGTAGTATGCAGGCTGACTTTTATTTCCTGATGCCTCTGGCAGACATGGGAAAGTGCATTCTTCCACACAGGCGTTCTTGGAGTAAAATGTCCCTGGAGAGTTAGCTTCCTGCTTCATCATTTATAGTACCTGTTTTACCTACTAATCTATACCTCACAGAACTATTGAGAGGCCTAGCTAATAAAAAATGGTCATAAAGCACTTGGCAAAATCACAACAACTATAAAAAAGAATAAATGCAAATGTGGTAAGGCTTGTCTTTCTGGTATGTCCATGAAGTCTTTGTGTATGAAGTGATATAGTGACTCAAATGTTAAAGTTTTTTTTTCTCACAAACTGGGAGTAGTTAAGCATGCTGGTTTGCTGGAGTAAGTTGTTTCTAGCTCAATAGCAGGCCACTTGATTTAAAACCATCCTACTAATTCTGATATTAAGCCTCTCCTCATGAATTCTTGCATAAATTATGTAATAATGCCCACTTATTTAAAGAGGAAGTACAACATGTTTGTATTAAAAATCAGATAGGTATATAAATGGGTTGTGTAGTAATCAATGGCTGTACCTACATCATCACAGAATCTGAATTAGCAGCACCTATTTGGTGGTTTTATTAAGTAACCATAGGAAGAACACAGTATAATTACTATGCACAGTATACATGCTAATGTCATATGTTCCTGATCCATAACTCAGTCCAAGAGGGAAGTGAAGGGAAGGCCTAGGAAACAGCTGTGCAGCAGGCAGAAAGAAGTCACTATACACTGATGCAGGAATTTTATTAAGTCACATGCCTATGGTCAGGCATACGGACAGGAACATGGGTCCAAAATCCTCCTTCCCATTCCAGCCAAGTCCAGTTGTCTTGA
Source organism: Piliocolobus tephrosceles (assembly GCF_002776525.5). NCBI lineage: Eukaryota > Metazoa > Chordata > Mammalia > Primates > Cercopithecidae > Piliocolobus > Piliocolobus tephrosceles. Next base: position 54,438,889 of record NC_045434.1, on the reverse strand, counting down.
TTGGCAGTCTCAAGAAGAAAGGAAGAAACTACTGGAATTGTGCACCGTGAATGAAGAAAGTCAGGTGAGACTGCATCCTGTTTACAAGGAAACATACAAGTTCTCACCAAACTAGGAAGACCTTGATCAGTTTCACAGCGCTACAATTCTGCTGTTCCTTCTTTCCCAGAGAAGATTACAAGCAAAAATGGTCTTACCAGACCATTTTTGGGCAAGTCTTACTTGCCTAAGACTTGGGTCTGTGACATCAAAAACAACAGCAGAGAGAAAGATGATGTCCAAACTTTTGAAGCCCAGAAGAACTCTCAGTCCTTGTTCATTTTTATCTTGTTATAATTTGCAATAGTAAGAGATTGGGAGTTTGTCATCTGTTTTGGAGTTTCAAATCTCTGTTTATGATTCATAGGAACTTCTGCTGTGGAATTATACCATTTGACCTGGTATTTGACTGAGTTCTATTTGCTGGAATGTTGCATTTTTTCCCTTCTAGAATCGATCATATACAAATGCATGTAATGTTTGCCTAGTTATTTTCTCATATTTTAGGAAAGCGGTACTTGGCACATAGCAATTTGTTTTGATAATCTCTCTATTTACATTAGGACTAGGGTTGCTTACAGGCGCTGCTGATTCTGTTGAACTATTATCATTATGTTAGATGATCATTTATGTTTCCTTCCAGTAAATTCTAATGACATTGCTCATTGAATGTGATTACTCATTCTCCTGAGAGTATTAAATGGGTGTGAGCAGAGCTGCCATACAAGGAAGATTGTATTCATGTGGAGTATCTTGTAGGTGGGGTTGGGAAATTCTTTCCCATGCAATGCCACAGGGTTACTACACAAACACAGCACTCTTTCTTGAAGTCCAAATGAGAATCCTCAAAGAATCTCTGAAGAAAATTTGACTCTACTGATTACCATCTGTTGGTGACACTCTGCTTCAATTATTCTTTGTTCTGAACTCCAAGGACTCTTTTAAGCTCTACAATGTCTGGCAGATTGAGGAACAAAGATAAGGGAGAACATGCAGAAACTGGTCAGAGGTAAGAAAATTTATTTACAATTTTTGGCAAATTACCTGAAAAAGGCAGAAGAAGATCTTTTGCTGTGCTGTATTATTTCTGATAATTTTACTGTATTTTCTTACTAAAAGTTTAACAGTAAAATAAACAAATATCATCATTTACCCCTTGAATGTTAGAGATATTTGGATATGTTCAGATTTCGTAGTAAAGATGTCAAAATTTATCTGAGTTCTTTTGTCCACAAAACTGGAAGACAACCGTTTTTATTAAATTGGATTTTTTTTATTGTATTGTATTTTATTTTATTTTTTTTATTATACTTCAAGTTCTAGGGTACATGTGCATAATGTGCAGGTTTGTTACATATGTATACTTGTGCCATGTTGGTGTGCTGCACCCATCAACTCGTCAGCACCCATCAATTCATCATTTATATCATGTGTAACTCCCCAATGCAATCCCTCCCCCCTCCCCCCTCCCCATGATAGGCCCCGGTGTGTGATGTTCCCCTTCCCGAGTCCAGGTGTTCTCATTGTTCAGTTCCCAATTGGATTTTAAATCAACATAGAATGCTAACTCTATAAGCTTTGAGGTGTGAAACAACTCAGAAAGGCATACTTTCAGGGAAGATATTGCTCCCAAATCCTTACTTCCATCTCTCTTTATTTTAAAAGTATTTCACATGTCTTGTTGAGGGAGATTTTACCTTCAGATTCAAATTCATGATATTGCTGCTAAGTATAAAGAGGACAACATGCCAGGAGAATATTTTCCTTAGCAACACTATCTCAGTCAATATTAAAAGGCAGGTCCTGATAAAGTAATTTAAAGATAGTTTCCTAAGAGTGTCAATAAATTTGATTTGTTAAATACTTCATAACTTTTCTTCTATAATAAATGAAGGTGGTGATACTATTCATAAATTTCACCTAAGAATACTAATAAGAGGTTATGTAGAGTTACAGTCTAGGAAATACCTGACTTGGATACATGTTGGCTACAACTCATGAGATGCCTCGAAAAATTCATTTCTAAGTTAATTGTTTAGAACTCAAAATCTTGACATATATTGGTGAGGCTTATGAGTCTCGTTAAGTTATATTGAACCTGAAGCATTATTAATAGTATTAGTTTTAAAAATACCATTCTAGAGTTTATAATAGTGTTTATTATTTTATATTCAGAAGGGAAAGGAGCTGTCAACTTTAGTAGTCCTGGGTATTAGTAACTCTTCACTTCTGTCTAAGGCATATTACTACACGGATTCAATGAATAAGTGGTTGGGGCTGGGAAGCCAGGAGTTACCTTTCCAGTTGTCGTAGTATACTGGAAATCAGGGCAGTTGGCTCACTAAAAGCCCTGAACTTGGGTTTCTCTACACTGTTAATATAGAAGGATATATAAGTCGGGGACTTTTTGGAAATGGCTTGAGGAAGGTGGATGTTACTAGTTGGATAAAAAGTTGAAATTAGTCCATTTTACATGACACTATAGTCAGAACTAAGTAATCATTCATTATAGTCTGATCAAAACTTTCATGAAAACCAACTAAAAATTCAGAATTAAGTATTTTAAAAAGTTTACAATGCATTAAAGAGCGAGCAATCAAAGTGGGAATATTTAGGGGTGGAGGATGGGGGACAAATAAAAGTAGCCACAAGAGCCACCTTTCCCTGTAATCCCAGAACTTTGGGAGGCCACCGGGGGTGGATCATGAGGTCAAGAGATGGAGACCATCCTGGCCAACATGGTGAAATCCTGTCTCTACTAAAAATAGAAAAATGAGCTAAGCGTGGTGGCAGGTGCCTGTATGTAGTCCCAGCTACTCAGGAGGCTGAGTCAGGAGAACTGCTTGAACCCAGGAGGTGGAGGTTACAGTGAGCCGAGATCACACCACTGCACTCCAGCCTGGCCACAGAGTGAGACCCCGCCTCAAAAAAAAAAAAGAAAAAAAGAAAAAAAAAGCCACCTTTCATCTTCATCTTTAGGGTTTTTCCTAAGCTGGATGAACTGGAAGACCATGAACTGTTATGGTCTTACGTGGCTTCAGACTCTTCCTAATGTGGGAAATCCAATAGGATACTCTTCATAAAGCTGATACCCCAAAGGTATTCAAGGACAATTGTCTCAAACAATGGAGCAGAGTTAAGGGGAAAAAAGCTTCCCAGAGGATTCATAGCTACAAACCACATTTCACATGAATGGTCTGAAGAATTTCAACCTGAGAATTTAGTATTTATGGTTCTGAATTGCTAGTGATCCCAGGCATCTACCAGCAGTAAATTAGTATCTTCTCCAGAGAACTCATTTTCATTTCAGCTGTCACTCAATTTCTACATATAAAGTTCTAAGGATCACATAACATGAAAAGAAATCACATACATAGAAGAAATCAAGGGACCATAAGTAAGAACAAGTAGAAAAAAGATCAGATAGTAGAAGCAGACCCACAAATGCTTCAGATATTGGAATGTTTAGAAATATAATTTTAACTATGTATATTAAATGTTTTTAATAAATTAAAGAGAGGCTGAAAAAATGAGTTAAGAGAATACAGATTTGGAAAATAACCAAACAGAACTTTAGAAATAAAAATAACATAAATTAAAAACTAAATGGATGACCTTGACAGAAAATGAGACAAAGCTGAAGAAAGAACTAGTGAACAGGAGAATATTTTTGAAATTTTCCAGAATACAGCCTTGAGAGATAAAAGAGAGACATACTATAAAAGAGATGTTTGACAAACATGGAGGGTAGAAAAATACATGTGTTATCAGAGTCCCAGAAGGAATGGAAAGAAAGGAATCCAGAATTTTCCAGAACTGATGAAAGTCACCAATCTAGAGTCAAGAAAATTAAAGAAACCAAGAAAGATGGATGAATAATCTACAACTAGATACTTCACAGTGAAACTATACAAAACTAAAGACAAAAAGGAAAAATCATAAATGCAGTCAGAGAGAAAAAAACAGATGACATTTTAAGATTACTTTCAAAGTTCCAATTGTTACTAGGGAACTTAGAAGATAGTGTAATGATATTGATAATATGCAGAAAGAAATAATAGTAAACTTTGAATTCATCATTGAAAATATTTTTCAAGAATGAGGGATAAATAAATGCATTCCAACTCAAAAAAAAAAAAAAAAGGGGGGGGGGGGAAAGAATTTTAGGCAGAAGAAAAGTGATCCTAGATGGAAGATCTAAGATGAAAATACAAAAGAAGGGCAAAGTAAGTAGTAAAGTTCTGAGTAAATCTAAACAAACATGGACTGTATAAAACAACATTCAGAATGCATTTTTGGAGGGGATTTTAATTTTGAAGGGGATTTTAGAGGTCCTGGTATTGTTTGAAAGAGGGTGGATATACTTGTGAACTCTGGCTTTAATCAGTTAAAATGTACCTATTAACATTTCTAGGATAACTCCTAAATGAATAGAAACAGAGTAAATAACTTCCAAACTAGAAGAGGTGGGGCAGAAATGAAAGCATAAATAATAATCCTAAAGAATGCAAAAGTGAAAGAAAAAAACAGATCAGAAGAAACAAACGGGAAGTACAAAATTAGATGGCAGAAATAGATTTAAATTTATCAGCATTTTTCTCTCTCTCTTTCTCTCTCTCTCTCTTTTATTTTTTTTTAAGACAGTGTCAACCAGGCTGGAGTGCAGTGGCATGATCTTGGCTCACTGCAACCTCTGCCTCCCAGGTTCAAGCGATTCTGAAGCCTCAGCCTCCTTATTATCTGGGACTACGGGCTTGCACCACCCGCCATACCCAGCTAATTTTTGTATTTTTGGCAGAGACAGGGTTTCACCAAGTTGGCCAGGCTGGTCTTGAACTCTTAGTCTCAACTAATCTACCTGCCTTAGCCTCCCAAAGTGATGGGATTACAGGCGTGAGCCACACGCCCAGCCTATATTTGTCAACAGTTTTAATACATGCAAATTATCTAAAAGTTTGATGTAAGAGCCAAAGATGATCAGACTAGATTAAAAATCAAGATTAAAAATTTTAGATAAATTTGAAACATGTGGTTTAGAAAGTTTGAATGTAAAGGGATGAAAAGAGATATCCTAACACCAGACAAATACTATTCAGAAGAAAGCTGTTTAGAATCTAAGGCAAAAGTATGATTAGAGGTAAAGAAAGTAACAACATAATGATGAATGGTTGTATTTACTGGGTAGATATAGAAATTATAAACTGATGTGTCTATTATTACACAGCCCCAAACTGTGTAAGGTAGAACCTGAAAGAACTATAGGTTGAAATAGAAAAATCTACCATCATGTTAGGATATTTAAACTCATCTCTCCCATTAACTGAATTATGTGAAGCAGATGCAAATTCAGTAGTAGAAGATGTTAACAATACAATCATCATATTTGATCATGGACATATATTTAGAACACTGTACCCCAAAGCTGCAGAATATATATTCTTTACAAACCACATACAACATTTAAGTCTGGAAACATTTAAAAAATTAATAACTTATGGACCATGTTCTTTGACAACAATACAGACTATGTTCTTTGACTGGTATGGTCCTGAAAACTATTAGTATTAATTGTCGAATAGGAAATAGCATTGCTGAAATAGGATCTTGGGAAGATTTAAGACTAATTTGAAGGTTTGCCCTTTGTACACTTCTCTATCAGTCATATAGGAAGTTCTACATAAAATGGGTATTACTAAAGTTATACCATTGATTTCATTAAACCTATTACCAAGGTTTAGAAACACTATTTGTTTTCTAATTTTTTTAACACTTCATGCATGTAAATCATGTACACCTCTGTTTCTATCCCTTTTACTTCAGTAATATCAGAACAGATAAATCTCTTCATTACGGTCAGCCTAAAAGCTGGCTTGAAAAGATCTGCTTTGGGAAGTGAATGTGTAGTATTTTTCTCGATATACTTAACATAAATGGAATGAAGAACAATTTTATACTGTGCAAGGGTATGACTGTCATTTTTAAAAAATCCAAACAATGGATGAGGAAAACAATTGTATTATTATCTTCTCACACCAAATTAAAAAGCCCTCAACATGGTCACCCCAAGTAGGGTTCCTTTCTTTGGAACTAATTAATTATAACGAAAGGAGAAGTTTGAGAAATTCAGTAACACTTGGGGCAGAAGTGGCTTTTAGTTTACGAATTTTTTTTTCAAGGCTTTGGAGTATGGTCACTTATGCAGAAAAATCTTTATTTGGGAAAAGAAAACTTATGTAGTATAGTTTGCCTAATTGTGAAACTGAAATTCATAGAATAATTTCTCAAAAGATAATACAAATTTGCAGCACCTTTTTTTACGTGAACATCACACTGCTCATGTGATATACAAGTAATAATTCCCATTTTACAAATGTAGGAACCGAGAAACTGAAGTGTCTCACCCCAAGTCAAGCTATGACAACACTTTATGATAGACACATGTTTTTTTGGTTTCCCAGTTATGGCCCATCCTCATTTTTGACTAATACACCCATGGCTATACACTATTTCTCATTTTGTTGACCAAGTAGCGCCCAATTTTGGTAAGAAAGTTTAAGGTTGTATAACTGAGTGTAACTTCAGGTTCTCTGACTCTAAGTTTTTTAATTCTTGAGACTCCTTTTCTGACTTTTATGTCTCATGACTCACACTACATTCATACCACATTTGGTTTCCTCTCATCATCTTAACTTCTGCATGAATAAAGTCTGAAGTAACCACCTTTTGGAAGAAACACTGTGGCTATGTGTCAAGGGTGGCAGTGTTAGCTGGGAGAAGGCCTTCCCCAGAAGATCTCTGTGTAAGAGCCTGGCCTTCCACAATCATTTGAATGTCCATCATAAGACTTTTTCTACCTTTCTCAGTAGATCCTAAATATGACACAGCAGAGGAGGAAGACAGGCAATATAAGGCAGAAGTAAATAATCAGCATCAGATAGACCTAGTGTGAACTCCAGCTTTGCCATTACTCCCTGGTTTCTTCATCTGTAAAATGCTGATGAAAGTATCTATCACACACCTACGGCAAGTACTGGGTGAGAGTGCACATAACCTGCTTCACATGTGCTTTAGGGCTGTGTAAATCAGCCCCTCCCACGCTTATTCAGTGGTGCCCTCCCTGAACCCGCCTAAACTGCCAGTCTATGAGGCCTGCGACTATGTACATGTGTTCAAAACTTAGTCCTTGGTTATTACTGCAGTCTGTGGTACAGGAATGTCTGCCTCCCACATGCGCAGGCAAGTGGGGCACTACCATTTGGCTACTCGACAGGGCTATTTAGCAGGTGCACATGTCTGAACATTCCTGAATCAGGAGGGGGTAGCTCTGGATTTCAGAGAGCTGTAACCAGGCCACAGCTGGAGTGACGCAAGAGCCAGGGGCATCAATTTGAGCTCTGAATTTGCAGTATGAAATGAAAGGAACCCAAGTCTGTGTGTACGTGTGTGGAAAACACTGCAGGTCGAGGTACTTTTCCAGGTACTTAGCCCTTTGTGGGGTTGCAGCCCCGATGCCCTGGAATCTGGACTGGACCCAGAAAGGAAGCCGGTTGGTTCATGCTGAGGACACAGGGGGCACCTTGCCTTTCTGTCTCGGTGGCAAAGCGGTACGTGGGCCATACCGGCAGGCACTAGCGCTCCCCCTGCACCCTCTGACCGCCCGGGCGCGGGGACCTGGTCCCCGCCTCCTCCACAGTCTCCGACTTGCGAGCCGCACGGCCCAGGTGAAGCAGCCGGGCGCGTCCCCGCGCGCCCCTTCCCCCTCCCGGCGACTTCCTGATTTGCAGAAGGTGCAGGAGCCGCAGCGGGCGGCCCGGGTCGCAGGAACTGAAAGGCCTCAGCTTTGGTGGCGGCTACCGGCGGAGACGGGGGCGGCGGCCACGCCGCTGCTGCTGTCACAGAAAGGCTCTGGTGGGTGGGGTGGGAGGCGGGGAAGTGCCGGGGGCGCAGCCGACATGGGCCCGCCGCCGCCGCTGCTGTGAGCAGCCTCCTTCCCGGTGGGGCCGCCGGCGCGGGCGGGGGCGGCGCGACCCTCGCGCGGCCGGGCTGCGGGTTTCCAGGCCAGCGCGCGGGGGCCGGACGGACAGCCCCACACCGACATGTAACCATGGACTGCAGGACCAAGTGAGTGGGGGGGCCCGGGCGCGTCGGGGGCGGGCGTCCCTCGGGGGCCCCTCCCAGCCAGCTCGGCTCCTCAGCGCCTCCGCGCTCAACCGGCTCCCCCGGCGGCAGAGGTTGGCCGGGCGGGCTGGGGGTGCCGTCCGGCCCCCAAGCCTCTGGCCGGCCGGCGGGACGGCGCTAGGCCGCAAAGCCTGCCCACCAGCCCTGCGTCGTCGGCCCCGCGGGGTTGGCGCGGCTCCTCTCTGAGTGGCCACTAGCGCCTTGTCGACGCCCGCCTTTCGGGGGACAGGGGGAGGCCGGGCGGCCTCTGACACCGCCGCTGAGGGGTTCTCGTGCTTCCCCTGAGTGTGTCAGATGTGACTCTCCTGGGGCTGCCTGTGTGCGTGTGGTGTCCGGGAGGGAGTCAGCGTTGAGGTTAAGAGATTATTATTCCGAGTGCTCTCTTAGCATTAATATAACCGTTTTTTCTTAAGTCTGTTAGTTTTGTCTTGGATATTTTCTTGTGATTCTGCTTATAAAATTAGATTGGTCTCTGGTGTTTCTTTATGCAGGCACTGTAGATGCATGGTTCTTGCAGAACGGTATCCAATTAGAGGGTATTTTTATGTGTGCGCTAGAGTATTTATCAACGACTATTTTGCTTCAGGAGATTAGGGAAAAAGCAATTTTAATAACGGTGGTGATTGTATTTCTAGGTATCTTAGAGGCATGAGTTCTGTATTTTTCTTCTGAAACTTAACTTTGGAAAGAATTCCTTCTTACTTTGCTTACCCACCCTTTACTACCTCCTTCTCACAAAGTTTAAAATAATACCATGTATATTTGTGTTATTGTGAAAGGCCGTTTGAATTTCACAGAAGTAAAACTGAGTCAATATTTAACTTTTACACCTAAGAGAGATTCTAAAGAATATTAGGGAAAGAGGGAAATTATGTAATAGAATTATTTTCTTCAGTGTGTTTGACATCGTGGGCAGGATAAGTGAATAAAAATAGTATGCTTCTTGACATTAATTGTTTTAAGAGGGAGGAAGTCATCTGAGCCCAGATTATTCCCATTGAAACACTTTAGTAGTGGGAAGGCTGAGAAAATGTATATTTGCAAGTTAATTTATATGTCTTGTCACTTCCTATGTTTCCAGATTCATGTCTTGTAAGAAAAGCTTTTAAAAAAAGAAATGGTTTTTTTTTTTTTTAAGTCAGAGCTGGCATTCATTTCTTGAAGGAAGTACGTATTAAATACAGCCAATGTACAAAGGCACTAAGGTCTTGTTAGCAGGAATAAATGAGATATTAACACATTGGCCGTTGTGGTACCAGACCTAATCTTTTACCTTATGATGGAACGAGAGATTTGAACAGCAATGTTATGAAGAAAAAGTGTTTCAATAGATTTCAGTTCACTTTTAGAAATGGGACCAATGTTGCTTTGAAATTTTGCTAATATGGCAAGTTTGTAAAAAAGTCAATCACTTCTGAATTAAGCAAAGCAAACTTACAGTTTCTAGTGGGAAAACCTAACATGGAAGCAGATGGCTAGTTTCTCCAAAGATAATAGATAAAAAGAAGGCTTTTTATTTTGTTAACCTCAGAGTTATGGATAGTTTGCTACTTTAAATATGCTTAAGTACAGTAAATACATTTCAAGAAAAGTATATGCAACATATCACATTCATGGAGCATTATAAATGTTTTATGGTGATCTAGAACTTGGCAGGTGGGACCATGTATTCATCATTTACACTTACATTGCACGTCCTTTGGAGAGAGCCTGAGAGCCTGTGTCAAACTCTGTTGGCAGGGTATAATGACACTTAGGGACACTCTGGCTTTTAAATTTGATCCAATAAGATAAAATCAATACTTTGCATTTTTGTAGCACTTAGTACTTATGAAGTACTTGCACATATGTTATTTGATTTATAATCCTCACTGTTATGCTGTGAAGTGGACGAGGCACCTCATAGGTAAGGGAAAACAGTCTCAGAGGTTAAATGCTTTGCCCCAACTTTCAGAATTCCTAAGTCTAAGGTCTTTTAAATTGCTCAATTGAGAAAACACTTGCATTGTTATTTCTACTATACTGTAGTAATATAGTTACATTAAATGTATTGAGTCAAAAACAAGATTAGTTTTAGAATTAAAATACAAATTTCATAGAGATGTTCATTTGTCATAGGAAATTAATTTAAACTTTTTCCTTTTAGGGCAAATCCAGACAGAACCTTTGACTTGGTGTTGAAAGTGAAATGTCATGCCTCTGAAAATGAAGGTATGTGTCTTCTGTGTTCTGTTATTTGACAAGGTCTCTTTTTTTTGGCAGGATCTCATTCTGTTTCTCAGGCTGTGTAGTGGCATGATTGGGGCTCACCGCAACCTCTCCTTTCTGGGCTCAAGTGATCCTCCCACCTCAGCCTCCCTAGAGCTGGAGCTACCAATGCACACCACCATGCTCAGCTAATTTTTGTATATTTTTTTTGGAAACAAGGTTTCACCATGTTACCCAGGCTAGTCTCGAGCTCCTGGGCTCAAGTGATCCACCCACCTTGCCCTCCCAAAGTGTTGGGATTACAGGTGTGAGCCACTGTGTCCGGCCTGTTCTGTTAATTCTTAAAATAATTGATTGAATCTCTCAAAGCAAGTGTTAATATTGTGGGCTGCTGGAACATGATACTAATAGGAAAATAATACTACTAAATGTGTATCTTGCATTGAGTGTCTCAAGTTGCTGGTAATAAAATAGATGTCAAGTCTTTGCCCTGGGATTGTAAAAATCATGAATGTTGTCTGTGCAGCTTGAATTTCAGGTGTCTGTTAAGCCCATATAACTTACAACTCAACTTCACCATTCATTGATAAAGTTATCATTAGTTTTGGTGAAAGGGCGTGTCTTTTCATTTTCTTTCATTCATGTTTGGAAATTTAGTGTATTTTTTTAAACATTAGTGCACATTCTCCTGCTAGTACCAATGGAAGCTACACCGCTTCCCTTCTGATGTTTTCAGAATGCAGAATGCAGACTGAGTAGCCCCTTCTGCTGGATTTACTCCAATAGCACAGCACTTTTGGAGGGAGGTAAACAATACTGTGAAATTACTTGGAAGGGTTTCAGCTGTCAGTTCTGTACAATTTCCTGAAAAGACGAGAGCATAGTAGTTTAATGTCATGATTTTCATCATTTCCGTCCACTTTTGTCATTTTGTATATTGTGCTTGTGTGTAGTAGGGGGCACAGTTAGCAGACAAGAATAAGGAATATCTTTCCTTGCCTATTTTCTTTTAATGTGTTCTTGCATGCTATATCTTTCTAGATACTTATGGTATATGTCTTTACTTGCTGTGTGCTTAGACCCTGGATAGCATGATGATTAAGCATAGGGGTTTTGTGGAGACTGGTTGGCCATCCTAAAGCCTTGGAGGAAAGTCTGCTGACACTTTTAGCTTCAGAAACTATCCAGCAATTACATACTCAAGTAATTTGGAGGTGCCCACCTTAAAATAGAGAAGCCCAACCCAGTTGTGGTGAAATAGGCATGGCTAATTTTAGTATGAAGTCACACATTGTTGGTTCCACCAGCCCTACTACTGTACTCCTGGTCTGTTTGAACTGCAGCTGTGGTCAGGTTTGTCCATTGGCAAGGAGTGATCCTAGGTTGTAGGGAGCCTTTTCTGGTTGATGAAGTTATCTTTTATTGTCCTGTATGTAGTAAAATTTGTCCATTTGCATTATTTTGAGGCCCAACCAGGTTCTCTTTGAAGAATGGATATATTAGGTAGAATGGATACTCAAATGGATACATTATATTTTCAGCTCCATTTAATTCTGTTCTATAGTGTGTTTATGGTATGAGTTAATCTAAAATATACCTACCACAACATTACTGAAGGTGTGTGAAGTAATGCTCATCTGATACTGTTTGTAAAGGCATGGCACAGTGACTCACACCTGTAATCCCAGTACTTTTGGAGACCGAGGTGGACAGATCATTTGAGGCCAGGAGTTCGAGACCAGCTTGACCGATATGGTGAAACCCCATCTCTACTAAAAATACAAAAATTATGCAGGCATGGTGGCCCATGCCTGTAATCCCAGCTACTGGGGAGGCTGAGGCACGAGAATCACTTGAACCGGGGATGTGGAGGTTGCAGTGAGCCAAGATAGCACCACCACACTCCAGCCTGGGTGACCAAGTAAGACTCTGTCTAAAAAAAAAAAGTGTATATGTATATATATACACACATACATATGTGTGTGTATATATGTGTGTATATACATATATATCTCACACAACAAGCTAATTTCATTTGGAAAATATGGATTCTCTAATTTTAAATGTGTTTTAAAGTGATCTTGTTAAAAGATCAATTTGCCTTATATAACACCCAGTCTATGCATGCCTCAGAGAGATTGTGACCTTTTTATAAAGACTTTTGAGTGGTTTACTCCCTTCTTCGTCTTTTCCTCTTTTCCACTTTTCATGAACTAGTTATTCCAGTTTGTATCTTCTACTTCTACCCTGCTTTAATATTATACCATGTCTTTTTGCTGTTGTTATTTAAATCACTCTTTTTAAGAAACATCTTCATTTGTATTTTAACAGTTTATATCTAGCTTGGCAAAGTTGTAAATATGATAAATGGTTAAAGTAAATAATGTTGGCTTCTCTGTAGGCTGCAAATAATCCATTCTATATGGCTAATTGGCAGAAAATTCTGAAGATATTTAAAAAAACTAAACTCAGCCATGTAAGAAGCAGTAACCTTTTTTTTATTGTGACTTAAATAGTATGAACATGGCTAATATTTTCAGATCTAACAAGTAATAACTGTAATCAATAACTATAATAAATAATAAATGATAAAATAGTAACTATAAATAATAAAATCAATAACTATAAGAGGGCTATGAAAGTAAATTTTTTTTGCCAAATTGAGAGATTGATGTTTCTGTAATATTTTATCAATGTTCTACTTTATAGCTAAATCTTAAATAGAAAAATATATGAAAATTATTTTAAAAGTTATTGGAATCCTCCTATTTAACTGTTAGTACCTATTTGTTTTAATGAGGCTCTGATATGTGCTTGTTTAAGGTATGATAATTTTTTTTTTTGCTAACATTAAATGAGCATGGGTGAAATTCTTAAATAGTAATAGACTTGGAAAACAAAATATATAAATTAGGTTGCTTTGGAGTACAAACATAAGGTTGGTTTAAATAATAGAGAAACTAGAGAAATTTGATATAGTTCATACAAGAAGTCATCAAACATCCAGGTGCTTTCTGCGTCTCATTTCTGCCACTCACAGTAATGGTGTCATTGGAGGGCTTAGATTCCTTGTGGTTGTAAGACTGTCAGTGGAAGTTGGAACTCTGCTTTTTCGTTTGTGACTCTGGGGGTGACAGACACTGGCTTTAAATTTCTCTATTTAGAGTCAGAAAGTTTCTTTTTCCAAATCCCCTAGAAAGCCTTTCCTTAGATCCTGGTAGCCTAAGTTGGCATGGGCCTGACAATTCCTGAAATTATCACTGGTGGGGTAGAGGTAGAGGGGTGGGTGGCAAGACTATTGTGATTGATTTATTTAAATTGGCAATGAATAGATGTTGAGAAATCAATTAAAATGCCTTTGTTAAAAAAACTCTCAGAATATTTATTTTTTGATGACTGATCAAATAGAAAATATATTTAGAGTAAATTTGGTTTATACTAAGATTGGTGATACTATGTTAAGGTATTTGGCATGCTTCTCTTGTTCATTTTTAATGGATAAGTCTAAATGCTTTCATTTATCCTGAATAACTTAGATAAGTATCTTCAAAGACAGGTTGTTAATTAAATGTTAGTTAACAGTGTGAAATGACATTAGCTTTTAAAACATGACTTGATAAAACTCTTCTGGTAAGATTGTGATGTTTATCTGATCTACTGCCATTTGTACTTGTTTCAGAGGCATAATGTTGATTTTTTTTTTTTTTTTTTTGAGAACAACACATTTCAGAACATTCTGGAAAATAGCTTGTTAGTTTCATATGGAGCACTCTACAAATCTAAAAGTATGCCATGAGAGGGGTTGGTAGTATTTCCCTATAGTGTCGCCTGCGTGTTAGTAGAATTTGTTCTGGTGGTGTCTGGGTGTCTGACAGACTGGTTGTGACATTTTTTTTTTTTTTTTTTTGGTGGAGGTTTCCCTGGCAGAACAACCTCCCAGTAACTTCTGCTCCAGCTGTCCAAGAGTGAAGTGCCAAAATTGAGATCTTAATGCTCTTCCTGGTAGATTTCCAAGATAATTGCTAGTGTTCTTCTTTTTGTTGTCTGTCTTTCTTCCAGCAGGCAGGGAAGTACAGCCAGCAGTGATGGCCTCTCCTCAATTCTGTTAACAGAAGTCATTGTTACCATACTGTCCCCACCTTCCCCAAACTGACTTAATCTTCAGGGAAATGAAAAGTAACTTTTCGTCAGTAAAAGACTGGGGATGCCTCTAAGCATTTCTCTTCTGGGAAGTGGCCTTGGTACACTAGCTTTCTCTTTTTTTATTTTGTTGATAGTTTATTCCAAGTAGTAATAGGAGCAGTAGTAGGGGGAGGAGGAGGAGGAGGAAAAGGAGGAGGAGGAGGAAGAGGAGGAGGAGGAGGAGGAGGAGCAGCAGCTGCAGCAGCTAGTATGTCGTACTTTTTCTGTGCTGGGCACAATTCTGGGTATTTTTCATGTACTAACTATTTAAGCCTCACAAAAATCTTATGATATAGGAAGTGCTTGTTTCCATTTGGCACATGAAGAAACTGAATGAAGAACAGAGAAATGATGAAACTTGCCCAGGGTAGTCTGTCCAGAGTCTATATTTTAACTGCTGCTTTGTTGACTCCCATTGCATAGTGACTTCATGTGTATAGGTGGTTTTATCATGTGAGGAAATATTTGAGTATAAGCTGTATGTGATACAAGTAATTTTTTCCAAATGGGAATACAGTATGTTCCCTAAAATTAATGAATCCAATGTAATCCCACCTAAAACAATTATTGAGTTTTTTCTTTGTGGTTGCAGACCCTAACTCATTCCATTTCCCTCCCTATCACTTTTCATTTTTAGGATTTGCATCTTCATATTTAGTGAATCTTTGATCTAATAGTTCTGGCTATTTAATAGTAATTTTAAAACATCTTTAGCAAGTCTTGTTTTCTTTATTCCTTTCTTTTTACCTAGAACAGTTTCTCTTAGGAACAAATTCTTCTTTGCTACCAGCTTTCTACTTTGATTTGCCTATCCAACCCAGTATCGAATTATCAATTTTTCTTATCTGCAACTTATGTTAACAGTTTAACTGCCTTTCACTTTTTTGTTAAATTAGAACCTTAAGCCAAAGAATTCTAGTGTCCTCCATGCCCTGCACAAGAAAGGTATTTCTAAACTTACTTTTTGGAATTGGATAACTTTTTGTCTATAGTGATACTCTCTATACTAGACTCTGCAACGTTTTGCTTCTACTTGGTATTTTAGCACTTATTGTATTCTTATAGATATGTTTAATATGGTCATTTAGAGACATATTGATGTGTCTAAATGTGTGTTTGCCCTGCTTGAGATAAGTTCTTCATGAATCACAACTTATTAATTTGTATTCTTAAGAAAAAACTTAACACATCTGACATGTTGAATGAATATTTACAGAATGAATAAAAGAAACTGGGGCTGGATGCAGTGGCTCACACCTGTAATTCCAGCACTTTGGGAGGCGGAGGTGGGTAGATCATTTGAGGTCAGGAGTTTGAGACCAGCCTGGCCAACATGGTGAATCCCTGTCTCTACTAAAAATACAAAAATTAGCGGGTGTGGTATTAAGCACCTTTAGTCCCAACTGCTTGAGAGGCTGAGGCAGGAGAATCCCTTGAACCCAGGAGGCAGAGAGAGATTGCAGTGAACTGAGATTGTGCCACTGCATTCCAGTCTAGGCGACAGAGGGAGACTCTGTCTCTAAAAAAATAAAAAATAAAAATAAATTGGACCTAACTTAATGCTTGGCCATTGAATAAATGAATGTTGATTAAATTAATCCCCAGAGAGCTGCTTGTAGAAGTGATTTTAAATGTGTGCTGAAGTGGCAGTACAGGGGTATTAGAAATAGAAGTCCATGTATGTCTTGGAATGGGCTATTTTGGAATACCCCATCCTCAGGCTCTTTTCATTCAGTGCTTATGTCTCCTTTCCTCTCCTCATACCAAAAGATTTATAAGAACAGTTGCTATATATAATGTTTGGGAATTTATCTTAAAACCTATCTATAACCTTTCATACCTACTAAAACCCAACAAAACTCTAACATTTAGAACCTTGATGAATCATACAGATAATAAAGTAGGTTAGGAGGTATTGCATTATTGTCCAACATGGAAAAAGTCTGAGTAAAATGTGGTTACCATGATAGTTGTGTTTGCTGTAACTTTGTGTTCATTTAAGAACTCTGAGTCTCTGTCAATTCAGATGCACTAGGATAAATTAGAGTAATCCAAACTGTATAAGCTAAATTGTTGAAGAAAATGAAACTGTGACCAGGCATGGTGGCTGATATCTGTAACCCCAGCACTTTGGGAGGAAGAGGTAGGAGAATCCCTTGAGGTCAGAAGATCAAGACCAGGCTGGGCAGCATAGTGAGGCCCCCATCTCTATTTAAAAAGAAATAAAATGAAACTGTTGTATTCCTTTATACTGCTAGCCAGGAACAAAATGTAATGTGATTCTTCAGAACCATGTCCTTGGGTTATGCCCTTCTTGATTTATATAGAAAATAGTTGAGAATAAATGTACTTTTATATATGGCTTGGGGCATTACATCCTCCTTCACATAGCTGCCTGCAAGTGTAAAAAGCAAATCAAATTTCACTGTTCAATATTTGTTGATTATTGCTTTCATAGGCGTGTTGCAAAGTTTACATTTTAATGGTTTGGTTGTCACTTTCTCATTAGGTAGTTTCATTTGTTTACAGGTTCTTTATTTTTGCCACTTTAATCTAAGGTGACCTCTTGGTTTTTGATGTTCATGATTTCCACTGTTAAATGTGAGAGGCTGCTTGGCCTCTGCTGCAGATTTCACAGTGGTATGCTTTAAGACTGTTGTTTGGTCACTGCTGGGTTGCCACAGTGCGAGTTTGTTCAGGTTTTTTCTTATAACTGTTTTCTTGACTTTCAAGGTGATATGTTCCTGATGTGCTTTTGATAATGTTCTCTCATTTTCAGATTTTTCTTAAGCTCAGATAATATATTCTTTTTCTCTAAATTTTCATGTTTTATTTGCAAGTTAGAGGATAATAATTTACTGTGTACAGTATACATTTTAAAGTGTTCATATAATACTAGCAATAGACATGTTTAGAGTGCTTTACGTAGATGGCCATGGTATTTTAGGTAACAATGAGAATATCACATTTGAGCTCTTTGATTTTTAATCATTTCCAAAATAATCCTTCTTCCCTGGAAGTAAGCTTAATGTTTAACATTGAAAAACTTTTCCCACTTTCAAACTCTTGATTTATTTCAAGTAGTAATTTAATTTTATCTATAGAAAGTAATGTCTTGGTTCACGTTTCTGTGGTAGGTCAGTCATTGGCCTTGTGGGGGAACTTGCTAAAAGGTGGTCCTGACTTGACCTTTTAGAAGTATTTATTTAGGAGATTGTGGTACTAATTCTCATGACGTTGAATAAGAGAAAAGTAGAGTAACAAAACTCGAGTTTCCTTAAAGAGCACTTAGTGTAATCCCATGGAGTGTGGGGGGAATTGCTTTGATGCCTTTTACAATTCCTGGATCCCCTCTGCTGTCACCTTGTAGGTGCCATTATCATCATGCTGCCTGGTGACTGGTAAAAATTCTCACAATGAGCATTATATAGGCCTGCTCCACTAAGGTTACCCCTCTTCTCTTCTCACCACTTTTCAACAATTTTTTTTGAGTATATTGGTGTTACTTAAAGTATGTATCTGATTAATTAACAGTGAGGTGTGAACAACTGATAGACAGCTTTCAGGGAAACATTTATTTTTATTTTTTATTGTGTATTTTTAAGGGAACATTTTATTTTTAAAGAAAACTTTGTAAACTCAATTAAAAAGAAGCAATGTTTTAATGGAAAGATCTGTTGACTAAGGGTCAAATGTACCTGTAACTGCCAAATTCTGGTTTCATTTTACCATTTTTCCACCATATGTATTGATACTCTTGTAATTGTGATTAACAACTTTAGTAAGTGTATATTTAGTCAGAGTATTAATTCAGTGAACTTCATAAAGACTTGTTTTTGTTGCTTAAAGTGCCTAGTTAATGAACTAAAGCTATAATGTCATGGTTTCAGAACCGTATTTTTCAATTTATTTTCTCTGATTAGGCTTCCAGTTAGATGTTCTACATAAGGAATAATAGAAACTATTTATTTGGCATTTATAGTATGTCAGAAAATGTGCCAAGAGCCTACAGCTTCCATTTATCTTCACTTCAACTATAAAATTTACAGACTGTTATTCTTTTCAAAACATAAGGAAATTGAGGCTCAGAAAGGTTCAGCAACTTGCCCAAAGCACACAAACTTAAGAGATAAGACTAGGATTTGAACCTGTGTCTGGTACTAGAGCCTGAGCTCTTAACAATTATGCTGTGCTACCTTTAGAACAGTCATATTTTTCTAATAGCAGTGAAATCTTCTGCAGCAACTTTAAAAAGCCACTCATCTTAGCAAATCCCTGATTCTAGGCTTGATCAGAATTGTTGTGATACTCTTAACAGACATCAGAAGAAGAGCTTAAACACCATAGGAAGTATTCAGACCTCTCATTCCTTCAGTGAGTGTTTCTGAGTGCCAATTGTGTGCCATGCACAGATTAAATGCAATTAAGATGGCATTCTTGAAGGAGAAGTGTCAATTTCAAGTGAATAATTATAAGAGTAGTAAAGGCTGTGGTAGAGGTTGTATAGTGCATATAGCACTGAAGTACGAAGAAGGCGCCTAACTCAGCTCAGTGCTTAGGGAACAGTAGAGAAGTGGGGAGATCCTGAGGTAGTTGTGAGGTAATGGAGAGACAATTGGGTGTCAGGTGGTTATCTTTTTCTAAAGTTAATTGGAGTTTTACTTCATATTCTAAATCTTGTGTGAACAATTAAGAGTAATTTGCTTTTGGTATAAATAGTTGCATCTGATGAAGAAGATAAAGAATCTCTCTGTTACAGTGTAACTTGCCTTGGCAGGGGATTGTTGCGTTCAATTTTGTTTACTCAGAGCCTAAAACAGTGTCTGACCCGTAATATGTGCTCAGTGAATATTTGTTGAATTGTTAAACTGATGAAGGTACTCAGATGGATTTTAAAGAAAAGGAATGGAAATTGTGTAGGGTATTATGGGCTTAATAATTGTTGCTAAATTCCTTTCTTTTTTAAAAAAGTATAATTACAGTATTAAACAGGTAAGATTTGTTAAAGTGAAGCTTCAGAAATTAAAAAAAAATATGTAAAAAGAAGTGACAAAATTATAACTCACTGCAGCCTCGAACTGGGCTCAAGGGATCCTCCTGCCTCAGTCTTCTGAGTAGCCAGTACTACAGGCGTATGTCACCATGTCTGGCTAATTTTTTACATTTTTTGTACAGGTGGGTTCTCATTCTGTTGTGGAGGCTGGTCTTGAGCTCCTGACCTCAAGTAATCCTCCTGCCTTGGCCTCCCAAAGTGCTGGATTACAGGTGTGAGCTACTGCCAAGCTGATAGATGTCCTTACAAGGTGGTGATTTTATCTTTTTTCCAGAAGAGGGATTGTTGGGTCCTATAGTAGTTCAGCAGAAGAATGGATGAAGAAAATGTGGTGTGTATACATATATGCAATGGAATATTATTCAGCCTTGAAAAGGGGTAGATAATGCTGTCTGCTATAACATAGATGGGCCTGGAGTACATTATGCTAAATGAAACACATCAGACTCAGGAAGAACAATGTTGCATTATCTCACTTATATGTAGAATATATATTTTTAAATACTCAGATACACAGAGATAGAGAATGAAATGGTGGTTACCATGGTTGGGGGTAGAGGAAATGAGGCAAGGTAGGTCAAAGGATACAAAATAGCAGATATATAGGATGGACAAGTCTAGAGATCCAATGTGCAATGTGAAGACCAAAGTTAATAAAATTGTATTGTGTTAGGGATTTTTATTAAATAAATGGATTTTAGCTGCTCCTGTCACAAAGAGGTATATGAGATGATAGATGCGTTAATTGACTTCACTATAGCAACCATTTTACTATCTATATGTATTTCATCATGTTGGGCACCTCAAATAAACACGATACAATTTTATTTAAAAAGCATGGTGGCGGGCGCCTGTAGTCTCAGCTACTCAGGAGGCTGAGCCTGGAGAATGGCGTGAACCCGGGAGGCAGAGCTTGCAGTGAGCCGAGATCACGCCACTGCACTCCTGTCTGGGCAACAGAGTGAGACTGTCTCAAAAAAGAAAAAAAAAAAAAGTTGCTGACTAATACATCTTTTGGAGTCTGTCTCGTGGAATTTATAGTCTGTCTTGTGCTCGGTCTTTATTGTCCTGATTTATGTTGTTTACTGGATTTCAGGCTTTTAAGGACAAGTACCTCTTTGAATCTTTTGCAGATTTGGGGATTACTTGAATGGTGTTCAATGATTACTTGCTAAGTTATATTGTTATTAAAGTGAAATTAGTAAAAGATTGTTCTGATTATCAATACTTATTGAAGGTTTCTTAAATCTTAAAAAAATTTGAACATAAAGAACTTTGAAAGCTTGCTGATTTTTGTCATCACAAGCAATGGGCACTTTATTTAAAAAAAAATTTTTTTTTTTTTTTAAATAGAGCTGTTGAAAAACCACAAACTGTAACTTTGTAGGCAGAACTGGTAAAGATCAAGATAGAACCTTTTCCTTTTTCAGTTCCTTCTTAATTATCACTTGAATCTGAAGAAAAGCACACAACAACCAGTTTAGTTCATCTGATAGCCTTCTGCGGATATATGTGATTCTAGAAATTACTCATTAAATAATTTTATCTTGGTTTGATAGCAGAAATGCACCAGCATGAGGTTGTGTTTAGTATTCAAATTTACTATTAACTAGAATTAAGCAGTCCTTTAAAATTTTAATCACCTGGGTAGTTATAAAAACTTAGCTGACTTTTATTTTCTTAAGATTATCATCAAATTAATTATAACTTATTTGAAATTAACTTATATGTTTATACAGAAAACATGGTTCAAATGAAACCCAAATAAGTTCAAATGTGTTTTAATACATGGGAACATCATATGTCCTCAAGGTCTATGCATTAAAATTATAGGTGCCCTTAAACTTGGATGGAAGTGGTTCAGAAAGGATTCTTTTTTTCTTCAAGATTCCAGCGTATTTTAGATATGATATTTGGAAGAGGAAGTAATATAATATTTAGAAAATATTTTTGAGGGTCTTCATCATTTTTACTCATATATAAATTAAAAGAGCAATTTCTATTTAATAATTATAAGCAGCTAATGAAGTTAATTTTTTTGGTTTTTAGAAAATGTCTTTAAAATTTTTTTTTGTTCTTATTACTTCAAGACTTGAGAACTAAGTTTTTGAGTCTTAGTTTTACTATGAAATGTGTGATTTTGTTGATGAATACCTACAGAGTAATCACTGACAATAAGGAGCAGCACAATTTCATCAAGATTATGTGTTGGTTCTGTTCACTATGTACAGGTTTAGACATGTTAGAGAAGAAATAAAAAGCTGAAAACTGTTATGTACGAAAATACTAGCTTCCAACTTTTAATGATTACAGTAGTGTTTGTTAGGGACATTGAATATATACCCTAAACAGTGGACATATTGAAATGGAATGCTAGTTGAAAGACATTTTAATTTGTAAATATTTGCCTCATTTTAGCTTAATAGTTGAAGACATAAATGAATCCACAGTCTAATGTTTAACATATGTCATTGTTCTAAATTTTGCCTTTGATAGAGCTGATATAGCTGTTTAAAATTCATTGTAAAACCTATTACGAAACCCATTGACTAATAATTTACTCTTCTTGGGGGATTATAAAGTCTTTTGGTAATTTTTTTTTTTTTTTTTTTTTTTTGAGACAAGGTACACTCTGTTGCCCATGCTGAAGTGCAGTGGCATGATCTTGGCTCACTGCAACTTCCACCTCTTGGGCTCACTGTGATCTTCCCACCTCAGCCTCCCAAGTAGCTGGGATTACAGGTACATGCCACCATGCCCAACTAATTTTTGTAGAGATGGGGTTTTGCTATTTTGCCCAGACTGGTGTTGAACTCCTGAATTCAAGTGACCTGCCTATCTTAGCCTCCCAAAGTGCTGGGATTACAGGTGTGAGCCACTATGCCTGGCCGGTAATTTTTTGATTCATTTCCCTCAGTAATTGTCCAGATTAACAATGACTATTTTGTTTATAAATGGATATGGAAAGAAAGAGAGGAGATGGCATTCATATCAAGTTTTCTACCTTAAACCTTGCATCACTTACTGCTATTTTCTTGTGATCTACTCAAAATATTGATGAAAGCATTAAAAATGTTCGAAGTCACTGAACACTTCTGGAATGCCTTCCAAATCATCAAGATTAGAATTGCCTTCTAGTTATCCTATACATTTTAAGATGGCTTACACTTTACATTTTCAGGGTATCTTAGTTCTTCAAAAATGTATAATTTACACTGTGTTTAATATATATGACAGACTAAACATATAATTTAAATTTTTTTTTTTTTTTTTGAGACGGAGTCTGGCTCTGCCACCCAGGCTGGAGTGCAGTGGCCGGATCTCAGCTCACTGCAAGCTCCGCCTCCCGAGTTTACGCCATTCTGTAGCTGGGACTACAGATGCCTACCACCACGCCCGGCTAGTTTTTTGTATTTTTTAGTAGAGACAGGGTTTCACCGTGTTAACTAGGATGGTCTTGATCTCCTGACCTCGTGATCCGCCCGTCTCAACCTCCCAAAGTGCTGGGATTATAGGCTTGAGCCACTGCGTCCGGCCTTTAAATTTATTTTAAAACAATTTTAAGTATGATTAAAGTCGATCTTTTTAAGATATGGCTGAATTGGTCAAAACACAAAAAGTATTTATGTATTACTGTTAAGGGATTTTTCAATCTCATTCTGAGTTAAAACTTAATTTAAAAGCTGGTTTTGAGTGGAGTAGATTGAGGGTGCTTTACCTGGTTTACGGGGAAGAGGTGAATAATTTGCTGCTCTCTAAGAGGTATCTTTCTCCCACATACTTATTTTTAACCCAGAAGGATGTAAGTGTTGAATCTTCTCCAAATAAAGGGGAGAACAAAGGTCCTGTCTTCTGCTTGTGGGATCTGTAACCAGAAACTTTGCAACTTCATCTGCATGAAGGTGGTGCAGATACTTTCATTTTGGAATTTGTATTTTTGCCTTGTTTCACTTTTATCTTCAATGTATTTGGCATCTATTTTTTCATTCATTAGATGTTTAATATTTTTATATTACTTTAAAATGTTTTAGCTTAATTCTTTAGTTTTTAATTTTACTTTTAATTGTATTTTGCTTTTTATTGTTTTATATTAATTTCTTTTATTTGGTTTTTAAAAAGTTTTTATTTTTAAGAGAAGTATGTAAGGCCGGGTATGGTGGCTCACACCTGTAATCCTAGCACTTTGGGAGGCTGAGGTGGGTGGATCACATGAGGCCAGGAGTTCAAGACCAGCCTGGGCAACATGTGAAACCCCATCTCCGCCAAAAAATACAAAAGTTAGTCTGGTGTGGTGGTGTGCACCTGCAGTCCCCAGCTATTTGGGAGGCTGAGGCAGGAGGATTGCTTTAACCTGGAAGGTGGAGGTTGCAGTGAGCCGACATCACACCACTGTACTTCGGCCTGGGCGACAGAGAGAGACTCCATCTCAAAAAGAAAAAAAAAAAAAAAATTAATGAAATACTCTATTCTTTGGGAAAAGTTGTGCTTTTTCTTGTTCTAATTAGTGTGCCCTTTGAAACTTTTTCCTTTTTAGTGAAGAAACAAGGAGAGAGAATATCATAAGATGCAGCAGACACATTCTAATAAAACTAATACTTAACGCTTTGATGGACTGTGAATAGGTAATTGAATCTCTGTTTCAAGGTGAACAGGAGTAATGGTTTTGATGCCATGATTTTCTAAAAGCCTGAACTCTGGAATCCTCTTACAGATAAGACAGATATTTTACCTGTTAGACATCATGGTGGAATGGGAAGATACTGGACCGAGAGTTGAAATATAGCTCTTGGTACTGGCTTCATCCCTTGTTAGATGTCTGACTTTGATCAAGTCCTTTAAATTTTATTACTTTCATTTTTCACATTTGTAAAATATTTGCACTGCATATCTCTAATTGTTATGAGAATCAAATACCTAATAGCATGAGAATGCTTCGTAGATTGCACCATGTAGATATAAACTTTTATTTGGTTTCTGCGTTGTGGTTGTTAGCCGTATGAAAAAAGGTATGATCACTTCAACAGAAATTGTTAGTAAAAAGCTTTCCTCCTATTTTGATGTATGTGATCAATCTGGAAGATAGGAATGCTAAAGAAAGGTCACATAGTAACTTCCAAGTCCCCTCTTTAATGTTGCAGAAGTGTCAGGAACAAGGAGGATAGAAGACACTAACATATTTTGCACTGTGATTAGTGAATTTCACTTTGAAAAGGATATTTAGCAGAGAGTAAGTTTGTAGTACCAAATCTGACAGCATCGATATAAAGATTTGGTGAGATGTAGAGAGGTCAAACAGGAGTTGAAAATTACAATGTGACTTTTCTTTAGCATTCCTTTCTTCCAAATTTTTCACGTATACAACTTCACCAGCAAAGTGAGAATTCCATATATGTGTAAGTTTTCAAATTTCTAAGAGCTAATATTTTTAGGCTTGAAAGTTGTTAGAATAGAAATAACATTGGGCTTATATCCTCGAAGGAATGATGATGAGTTAAGATTAAAGATGGTATTACGCAAGTGTAGGGTCCTCAAAGGAAATATTAGTTGAGTGGTATGGTGTAATTGGTTGTGAGGTCTGTGTAAACCAAAACTAAGTATTGCAACTTGTGAATGATTAAAAAATACAGAAAATTCAAGGCTATCTTGTTGGTGACATTTGAATTCCTACATAACTTTCTTGAGTGAATGCTAAATTTAACTCCAGAAATTATCCTTGAAGCAAGATTCCGTTATGTCATTGATATAAATCTCCTTTTTATAGGTAATTTAATCATGTTGATGAAGTTTATATTTTGTTGAATTAATTTTAGTTATGACACATAGAAAATGACAATATTTGTATGGTACTTCTGGGCAAATGGACTTCATGCAATGATAGGAGGTAAATGACCTGGGGTCTCCTAGGGTTGAGGGGATCAATATGTTCAATATCTTCTTACCCATTAGAGAGGCACAGGCTGGGATGTTCTCTTTATGGTTTCTTTGGTGAGACTGGCTTTTTGTTCACTGCTTTTGTTCACTGTTGTTCTATACTGCTAGGTAGGATGGCAGAACTCTAGAGTTAGATTGGAGTTAGAAATTGGGTTGGCGTTCCAGCTGAACCACTCTGAGCCTGTTTCTTTGTCTTAAAATGAGAACAGTTATGATCCCCCTTCTCTTTCTTCTGTAAACGTGTGATGATCAATAGAGATAATAAATTATATGACTATGCTTTTAAATAGATGGTTATTTTTAATATAATTTAAGCAAACTGCAGATACATCTCTTTTGTCACTTGCAAGAAGAAATAGATTCTTTTGTTTTATATACATATATGTGTGTATATACATACATATATGTGTCTGTGTATATACATACTATATATAGTGTACATATATATAAATATATTTAATATATAATGGCATAGTGTCACAGTATATCAGTGAGGGCTTCTGACTCCAAAGCTAGGAGAGAGAATTGCAAAATTTCACAATGGCAATAAAAATTAAGGATTATGAGAGATGTATTAAGGATTATGAGAGATGTATTATATTTATGCAAATATTTCTTTCCCTTTCAGGTGTAGTATTTTCTTTAATAATGATTAATTCTAATTATGGGTTCCGATAATTATTACACATAAGTATCTAATGTTCATCTGTTTTAATGAATTTTTTTAAATAAAAGGGATAATGAATAAAATTTATTATTAGTTTATTATTAGTGACCCATGTTTTTCTGAAAGTCTGGCTATTTATGCCATTGTTTTCCCTAAATAATAAATTTAATTGTTTAATGGAAGCATATTCTTTTTTTTTTTTTTTTTTTTCTTTGAGATGGAGGCTTGCTTTGTCTCCCAGTCTGGAGTGCCGTGGCATGATATTGGCTCCCTGTAACTACTGCCTCCTGGGTTCAAGCGATTCTCTTGCCTCAGCCTTCTGAGTAGCTGGGATTACAGGTGCATGCCATCACACCCGGCTAATTTTTGTATTTTTAGTAGAGATGGGATTTCGCTTTGTTGGCCAGGCTGGTCTTGAACTCCTGACCTCAAGTAATCTGCCCACCGCCTCCTCCCAGAGTGCTGGGATTAGAGGCCTGAGCCACCATGCCCAGCCTAATGGAAGCATATTCTAATTGTTGGAAAAACATTTAGGAACAAACGGCATCTGGCCTGGTAGACTAAAATCCACAGAGGAACAAGTGAATATATTAATTCTATCAGTCTGTTAGCTAATCAAAATATTCTATTCCTTAATTCTTCTTTCCTAGACTCTATGTGTAGGATAATCCTTGGCACTCTTAATGAAGAACTAGTCTGATGCTGTTGGTGAAAAATATTTTTTGGTTTTACTATAGATTGTGTATATTTCCCTATACTTTTAAACGTACAGATATTTTATTCTCCATGTGACCACTTTGTAACTACTGATATGGGTTGGCTCTGTGTCCCCACCCAAATCTCATCTTGTTGCTCCCATAATTCCCACATGTTGTGGGAGGGACCTGCTGGGAGATGACTGAATCCTGGGGACAGGTCTTTTCTGTGCTGTTCTTGTGATAGTAAATGGGTCTCACGAGATCTGATGGTTTTAAAAATGGGAGTGTCTCTGCGCAAGCTCTCTCTTTGCCTGCTACCATCCACAGAAGGTGTGACTTGCTCCTCCTTGCCTTCCACCATGGTTGTGAGGCCTCCCCAGCCTTGTGGAACTGTAAGTCCAGTAAACCTCTTTCTTTTGTAAATTGCCCAGTCTTGGGTATGTTTTTATCAGCAGTGTGAAAACAGACTAATACAACTACTTCTCCATTTATTTGATTTTTTTAAAAATGGAAATTCTTATTAGTTTAAGCTTATTTTATTTCCTTATTATCTGCATATATTTCTTCACATATTTTCTCTTTACTAGTTTTCTTCCCATTTTTAAAAGTCTGATATTTTCTTCTTTTGTTTTGGCATCCCGTACCATTGTATTTTTTTTTCTGTTGGGCAGTATGCTACTCTTAAGGGTATACTACCAATATTAATAATTTAGATACTTCCACTACTAATAATTTAGAAAGTATTTTGAGAAAGTATTTTTCATATGAATTATTTATTTGATTCTCATACCCATCTTTTGATAGGATGTATATTCGTATTCCTATTTTACATTTGAGGAAAGTGGAGCACAGAAAAGTGAGGGACCAGGCTGATACATGTAACTGGCAGACTTGAACCAAGATTTCAACTCTAACACCCACACTTTTTCCAGTAAACTTCAATTTTATATCAGATAAGTATAGTGACTTGAGAGACTTGCCTCGAATTACAGATTCAAGTGAATGATTTCTTTAGGTAGAATGAAATTTTTCTTTGCTAGGAGGAATTGGAAGTTAGGGTAGCCAAATACTGTTAGTATGTGTCTGTGTATGTATGCCTATGTATGTGTATGAGTGTAAATACCTTTATGTTTTATCAAAAGCGTCAGGCCCATTGCAAAAGATTCAAACAGAAGAAGAAAATAACACGAAGAGACTAGAATTCCATCACCCAGAGAATATAATGGGTAATATTTTGTTGAACAATCTGTTACACATCTATATATGAATATATTTGCATTAATATGCATTTTCCATAAACTGATTCATCTGTTCATGGTATCCTATTATCTGACCATTACCAATTGATAATTTGTTATGAACATCTTCCTGTGTCTGAAAATAGATCTACTGTATCAGTTTTTTTTTTTTTTTTGAGATAGAGTCTCCCTTTGTTGCCCAGGCTGGAGTGTGGTGGCTCGATCTTGGCTTACTGCACCCTTTGCCTCCTGAGTTCAAGTGGTTCTCATTCCTCAGCCACCTGAGTAAGCGGGATTACAGGCATGCACCACCACACCTGGCTAATTTTTTGCCGTGTTGCCCAGGCTGGAATTCCTGGCCTCAAATGATCTGCCTGCCTCGGCCCGACAAAGTGCTGGGATTACAAGTGTGAGCCACTGTGCCCGGCCTACTTTATCAGTTTTAATAGTTACCTGGAATTTTATTGTATGGCTGACTGTGTATATATCTCATTTATACTTGTATTATTATCTGCTTCAAATAAGTTCTTGAGTGTCATTGTTGGACTTTGGATATGTATTGATTTGGCAGATTGCCTTCCTGAAAAGATACATAGTCTTATTAATAGTTAAGAGAGCCTCTGTGTACCACAGTTCTCAACAATACTAGGTATTAATTTTCTTTTAAAAAATATTAACAATGTATTTTATTTAATTCCATATGTCCAAAACATAATTTTAATAGTCAATATTGAAATATTATTAAAATAATTTAGTGTTTTTTTACTTAGTCTTTGAAGTCATATATATATTTTAAAAATATACTTTATTTTATTTATTTTATTATTTTTATTATATTTTTTGAGTTGGAGTCGTGCTCTGTTGCCAGGCTGGAGTGCAGTGCCGTGATCTCGGCTCACTGCAGCCTCCTCCTCACGGGTTCAAGTGATTCTCTTGTCTCAGCCTCCTGAGCAGCTGGGACTATAGGCGTGCGCCACCACACCCAGCGTTTTTTTGTATTTTTAGTAGAGACGGGGTTTCACCATGTTGGCCAGGCTGGTCTTGAACTCCTGACCTCAGGTGATCCGCTCACCTCGGCCTCCCAAAGTGTTTGGGTTACAGTTGTGAGCCGCTGCACATGGCCATCAACTTCCTTTTTAAAGCAGTTTTTGGTTCATAGCAAAATTCCGTGTAAAGAGTTTTCCCATATATCCCTTGCCCTTACATATGCACAGCTTTCCTCACTATCAACATCTCCCACCAGAGTGGTAAATTCATTACAAGCAATGAATCTACATTGACACATAATTATCACCCAAAGCCATAGTTTAGTGTTCACTTATCGTGTTGTATATTATGTGGGTTTGACAAATGTATAATGACACATATCCCCCATTATAGTATCATACAGAAATAGTTTTATTGCCCTAAATATTCTCTGTGCTTCACCTTTTCATCCCTTCTTACCTCCAACCCTTGATCTTTTTACTGTCTCTACAGTTTGCCTTTTCCAGAGATATTTCCCTTTTTTAATTTTTGAAAACATATTTGCCTATCTTGCTTTACTTTATATTTTGATTGATTAGAAAAGTTGGCCAGTATTTCATGTTGCCATTAATATTTCTTTGGTGCATTTTATATTTTTGTGTTTTGCACATTTGATAAAAGCTTTAATTTTATCTATAGCAACCAATTATTTATCACATATTGGTATTTTTACAATTTAACATTTATCTTTTAGTTTTGTTTTATATTCTTTTTTCAGAAGTTTAAATTTTTTTGTAGTCAAGTTAGTCTTTGAACTTGGAACCAACCCAAATGCCCATCAGTGATAGACTGAATTAAGAAAATGTGGCACATATACACAATAGAATACTATGCAGCCATAAAAAAGGATAAGTTCATGTCCTTTGTAGGGACATGGATGAAGCTGGAAACCATTATACTGAGCAAACTATCACAAGGACAGAAAACCAAACACTGCATGTTCTCACTCATAGGTGGGAACTGAACAATGGGAACACTTGGACACAGGGTGGGGAACATCACACACCAGGCCCCCCACAGGGAGGGGGGAGGGATAGCATTAGGAGTTATACCTAATGTAAATGACGAGTTAACGGGTGCAGCACACCAACATGGCACACGTATACATATGTAACAAACCTGCAGGTTGTGCACATGTATCCTAGAACTTAAAGTATAATAATAATAATAAAAAAAGAGATGAATTGATGGGTGCTGACGAGTTGATGGGTGCAGCACACCAACATGGCACAGGTATACATATGTAACAAACCTGCACGTTATGCACATGTACCCTAGAACTTAAAGTATAATAAAAATAAAAAAAAAGAAAAAAAATTAGTCTTTGAAAACAATTTCTATTTTTGGTGTTTTTGCCAAAGAGCTACTAAAGTCAGGGAAAAATCAGAAGTTAGTGTTTTCAATATATTTCTGATAAAATTGCTTTATTACAATTACATCTTCAATGTGTGTAGAAACTTAATTTAGTTGAATTATACTGATACCATTGTCTTAAATGTTTGATAGAATTCACCCATGAAGTTACCTAGGCCCAAAGGTTTCTTTGTGGGAAGGATTTTAATTATGAATTCAAATTCTTTAGCAGATAAATGATTAATCAGACTTTTGGATTCTCCTTGTGTCAGTTTTGGTAATTTTCAAGGAATTTGAAATTTAAACAAAATTCAGGAATTTTATTTAATTATAAAAGGTATTGGCACAAGACCATTCATAATATTTATCTTTTTAATTTTTGTAAGATCTGCAGTGATAAGCCCCTTTTCTTCCAATATTAATAATTCACATATCACCTCTCTTTTTTTATTAGTCTTGTTTAGGAGTTTATCAATTTCATTGATATTTTCAGAGAGCCAATACAGTATTTTGTTGATGCCTCCATTTTCTGTTTTCATTGATTTCTGCTGTCGTCACCGCTGCCGCCTCCTTTTTCTTTCTTGTTCTTCTCTTCCTCCTCCTCCTCCTTCTCCCCTCCTCCCTCCTCCTCCTTCTCATGCTCCTCCTTCTTCTCTCTCTCCCTTCTCTTCTCTTCTCTTCTCTTCTCTTCTCTTCTCTTCTCTTCTCTTCTCTTCTCTTCTCTTCTTTTCTCTTCTCTTGTCTCTCTCTCTCTCTGTCTCGCTGGAGTATAGTGGTGTGATCTCGGCTCACTGCAACCTCCGCCCCCTGGGTTCAAGTGATTCTCCTGACTCAGCCTCCTGAGTAGCTGGGATTAGAGGCGCATGCTACCACATCTGGCTAATTTTTGTATTTTTAGTAGAGACAAGATTACACCATGTTGACCAGGCTGGTCTCGAACTCCTGACCTCAAGTGATCTCCCGGCCTCGGCCTCCCAAAGTGCTGGGATTACAGGTGTGAGCCACCGCGCCTGGCCAACATTTATTATTTTCTTCTACTTTTGGTTTAATTTTTTTCTAGCTTCTTAATGTGGAAGATTAGAGTGTTAATTTTTGAACCTTTCTTTTTCTAATGTAATCATAAATGTGTAAATTGACTTTTAAGCAATGTTTTAGCTGTGTCCTACAACTTTGGATATATTGTGTTTTCATTGTTATGTACTTGAAAATATTTTCTAGTTTCACTTGTCACTTTTTTCTTGATCCATAGGTTATTTAGAAATGAGGTGCTTAATTTCCAGACATTTGAGATTCTTTGTGATATATTTTTATTATTTATTTTTGATTTGATTTAGGTCAGAGAACATACTCTGTATGACTTCAATCCTTGGAAATGTGAGATTTGTTTTATGGCCCATGAGATGGTCTATCTTGGTTAAAATTCAGTGTGCACTTATATAGAATGTATATTCTACGGTTGTTGGATGTATTGTTTAAATGCCAATTAGATAAAGTTGATTGATAGTGTTTTTCAAATCTTTTATGTGTTTTTTTTTTTTTGGATCTGTTTCTTCCACTTACTGGGGGAAGAGTGTTAAATTCTCCAACTATAATTGTGAATTTCTTGGTTTCCTCTTTTAGTGCTGTTAGGTTTTGCTTCATGTATTTTGAAGCTCTGTTGCAGTAAGCGTACACATTTACAACTATTATATCTTCTTTATGAACTAACCATTTTAACATATGAAATTTTTCTCTGTCTCTGTCTCTTTTTCTCTGACAGAGAGAAATTTCATATGTTAAAAGGGTTAGTTCAAAAGGTTGTTTCTTTATTGTGGTTTTCAGAAATTTGGTTGTAATGCTTTTTGTCTTTAAGTTTACTTTTATATGAATAGAACTGCTCTACCTTCCTCTTGATTAGTGTTTGCATGAAATTCTTTTTCCAGTCTGTTTTCTAAATTGTCTATGTCTAAACTATGTCTGTATTTATATCTGTCTGTCTATCTGACTACTTACCTACCAACCTACCAAACTACCTATCTCTTATCTATCTATCTATCTATCTATCTATCTATCTATCTATCTATGCTTTTCTATCCAGTCTGACAATCATTGCCTTTAATTAGAATGTTTGACACATTTGTATTAAGTGTAAGTATTGATATGTTTAGGTTTAAATTCATTATCTTATTTGTTTTATAGTTGTACTTTTGGTTTTGTTTCGATTGTTGTTTCCTTTTTGCTTCCTTCTCGTCGTCTTCTAGATTAATGTATTTTTCTTTTTTTAGTATTTTATGCTTTTCTCTTCTCTTGGCTTTGTTTTTAGTAGCTCTAAGGATTACATTGTATTTCATGATTATATGATCATATATATTGTGGTCATATCTACAGTGAATTAAAATTATACCACTGTGAGTATAAGAGCCTTCCCAGAGTTCACGTATATTTTACTCCTTTCCTTCCTTTGTGCTATTGCTGTCATACACTATTTTTTCTATATGAAAGAAAATCCTGGTCAAGCATGGTGGCTCACGCCTGTAGTCTCAGCAGTTTGGGAAGCTGAGGTGGGAGGATTGCTTGAGACCAGGAGTTCGAGACCAGCCTGGCCAAAATAGCGAGACCTCATCTCAACAAAACATAAAAAAATTAGCTGGGTGTGGTGGTGTGGACCTGTAGTCCCAGCTACTCCAGAGGCTTAGGGGAAGGATTACTTGAGCCCAGGAGCTCCAGGCTGCAGTGGGCCGTGATGGTGCTACTGCATTCCAGCCTGGGCGACAGAGCAAGATCTTGTCTCAAAAACAAAACAAAACAAAACAAACAAACAAACAAAAAACTTCACCATAAATTGAAACTGTTAAATAAGAGAATCCCCATAATAAATTATTTTTGTTTAGACAGTTCCTTTTTAAAAAAGTTAAGAAATGGAAAAAAAATCTTATGTACCTACTCTTTACCATTCCTTGCATTCTTCCTTTATGTAAATTTGAAGTATGATCTGGCATTATTTTCTTTTAGCCTGAAATATTAATTGTACATCAAGTCTGCTGGTGACACATTCTCTCAGGTTTTATCTGAAAATGTCTTTATTATATCTTAATTTTTGAAGGATAATTTACTTGGGAATAGATTTCTAGTTTTTTTCTTTCAGCATTTTTAATAATGTTCTGTTGTCTTCTGGCTTGCATAGTTTTTGATGATACCTAAGCAGATGTTTTTAATCATTATCTATATGATATCTTTTTTTTTCCTTTGTCTGCTTTTAAGGTTTTCCCTTTTTATCGTGGTTTTCAGAAATTTGGTTGTTATGTGCTAGGTTTAGTTTTCTTTGTATGTATCCTGCCTGGGACTTTTTGAACTTCTTGGGTCTATACATTTTTATCTATATATGTACATACATATATTCAGAAAAGTTTTGAACATTATTTTATTGAAACTGTTTTTCTGTTTATCCTCCTTTATTGTTTTTCCCTTGGGGACACAGTTCATGTGTATTAGACTGATATTGTTTCATGAGTCACAGGGACTGTGTTTTATTTTTCTCAGTATTTTTTCTTTCTGTGCCTCAGTTTGTACAGTTTCAATTATTCTGTACTTAGGTTCTCTAATATTTTATTCTGCAGTATCCAATCTGCTGTTAAGCCCATATAGTGAATGTTTTTGTCTCAAATAATGTATTTTTTCAGTTCTAGATTTTGAATCTTTTTAATAGATTCTGTTTTTCTACTGAGGATCTCTATCTGTTAATTCATTCTATCTTTTCCTTTAAATACTTGGATGTAGTTTTAATAGCTTGTTTTAATTTCTTGTTTTGCTGTAACAAATTACTGCAAACATAGTGGCTTAAAATAATATAAATTTATTATCTTACAGTTTTGGAAAGGAGAAGACTGAAATGGTACTCACTGAGCAAAAGCCAAGATGTCAGCAGGGCTGTGTTTCTTTCTGGAAGCTCTAGGAGAGTGTTTTCTTTCCTTTTTCAGCTTCGAAGGGGCTGCCTGCCTTCTGTGGCTCTTGGCCTCTTTCCGTCTTCAAAGCCCACAATAGCCGATGAGTCTTTTTCATGGTTTATCACTCTGATGCTGATACTTCTGCTTTGTCTTCAACATTTAAGGATCTTTGTGATTGTACCACTTGGATAATCTAGGATATGCTCCCTATTTTAAGGTCAGCTGATTGGCAACCTTAACTGCATCTGCAATCTTAATTCTCCTATGTTATGTAATACAGTCACAGGTTCTAGGCATCAGGATATAGGTATCTTTGAGGGGTCACTGTTCTGCCTACTGCATAAACTGCATAACTCTTTTTAAAAATTCTTGTTTGGTAATTCTAATATCTGTTTCATTTTCGATTTGTTTCTGTTTACTTTTCATGCCACCCCCACCCCACCCCACCCCTACTTCCCTGATATTTTACTGGTTCCTTGCATGTCTGATAATTTTTTGTTATATGCTAAATATTTTGGGTATCATATTATTGACAGTTTGAAATTTATCTTTTTTAAACTAAGCATCGCATTTTGTTTCAGTGGGCAATCAAATTTTTGATGGACCAATTAGATCTTTTCAAGGTTCGTTTCCAATCTTTGGGTGGGTCTAGAGTATTTTACCTCTAAGGCTAACGTAGTCC
This sequence comes from Piliocolobus tephrosceles, assembly GCF_002776525.5. Lineage (NCBI taxonomy): Eukaryota > Metazoa > Chordata > Mammalia > Primates > Cercopithecidae > Piliocolobus > Piliocolobus tephrosceles. The sequence continues at coordinate 54,403,711 of NC_045434.1, read as the reverse complement.
TACTCCTAAGGTGTGTGTCAACAACTGTGTAGAGTTTGAAATTTTATTCTATTTACGTGCTAACTGGTTAGCTTCTTATGGTTTCATTGATGCTATCAGAAGACATGAGTTTCCACGATCAGAGATAGAGGACTTTATTATTCATGGCACAGGTGACATGAGCATCAATAATCTGTGTCAGTTTTCCTTGCCCCTGAATTACAGGAGTGGGGTGTGAATGCACCCAGGTGGTTGCCTGCAAATGCAGTTGAATGTGTTATAGAAGAAGAATCCTGAGTTTAGGAAACCCAAGTAGCATATAGTGTGCAGTAAGCATGCCTGCTTTTTGCTGTTGGAGGCAGATACTTTAGGCAAATCTTGTTTTATTACACTTTGCTTTGTTGTGCTTTGTAGGTATTGTGTTTTTTAAAAAACTGACGATTTGTAGCAGTCCTGCCTTGATCAAGTCTACTGGTGCCTTTTTTTTTTTTTTTTTTAACAGCATGTGCTCACATTGTGTCTCTGTGTCTCATTTTGGTAACTCTCCCAATATTTAAAACATTTTTGGACGGGGTTTTAAGATGGCCGCCAGGTGACTGCTTTCTGACAGAAGAAAAGATGTGGAGTGGGCTGCTACCTCCTGGCCTAAATGAAAGTGATGTTGAGTGAAACTCTGAAGATGAAGCTACATTGGAGGACTCTGGACTGAACTTACAAGAAGATAAAGAGGATGGGAGTATCAGAAAAACAGGAATCATAGATTCTCGATAGATGAACCCAAAACTGAAACAGAGTCGAATGTAATGCCTATGAAGAGTGTCCTTCTGGAATTCCCCTAGACATGTAGAATAAATTTCAAGAATTACATAAAAAACATTCTGAGCAGAAAAACGCAACCTCAAGATTCAGAGGGGAAAAAAAGAAAACGCTCCAGAAAAGATAAACTGAGGAGTGAAAAAGAATCTCACAGTGAACAGTCCTCAAATGAAACCCAGTGGAAGGAGCTTACTCAGTATTTTGGAGTCAATGATAGATTTGACCCCCATGTTAAAGGGAAGAAAGTTGAGAAATCAGGCCTTGAAGAAAGGATAGACCAGTCTTTGGAGGAGTGGAATATTGAGAAGACTGAGGAACTCAGAAACCAGCTAGCTACTTGAGAGCTTGGTGTAAAAATTGCCAAAGCAGTTGCCTGCCACAACTTTGTAAAAGCCAAAAAGGAGGTTGAAAATTCACAGGCTGCCCGAAAAAAGAAGAAACTTGCATGGAGGTTTGAAGCAAAGAAGAGATGGGAAACCAAAAGTGACATGGGTTATGCGTAACTTGCCAGAGTGCTTCAAGACATTTGTAGACTCAAATGCTCAATTTACTGAGAACGTTTTCCTGCCTACGTTAAATATGTCAGAAAATTGATAGCGCTAGAACAAGAAATAAGCATAAAATTTGGGAGTTTGATTATCCGCTCTTTTCAATCTTTCTCTAAGGACTTTGTCCTATTGAAGTGAATAAAATGAAACAGTCTCATATTTGTATAAGGGGAAATGTAAGAAAAAATACAGAAAAATAGGATAGAATTTTGTTTATTTATTTGTATAGACCCATGCTGTAAAATCAGTTTGGCTGTGTTTCATTCATTTGGTTTAGCATAGCCAGTGAGCTTCTCGTTCTTTCTTTTTTCCTTTTTTCTTTTCTTTTTTTTTTTTTTTTTATTGAGACATAGTCTCTGTCACCCAGGCTAGAGTGCAGTAGCATGATCTTGGCTCACTACAACCATTGCCTTCTGGGTTCAAGTGATTCTCATGCCTCACTCTCCTGAGTAGCTGGGATTACAGGCAAGTGCCACCACACCCAGCTAATTTCTTTTTGTATTTTTAGTAGAGACAGGTTTTGCTGTGTTGGTTAGGTTGGTCTTGAACTCCTGTCCTCATATGATCCATCTGCCTTGGCCTCTCAAAGTTCTGGCATTACAGGCATGAGCAACCATGCCGGCCTTGTACTTTCTTATCTGTTCCCAGTGTAACTACATGTTTACTGGAACTGTGTTTTTAAGATTGACAGTTGTTTATAATGGATTAGTCGTAAGTGCCAAAAAGTTTCAGTTGACACTGTCCTTACAAATGACTTGACCTTAATGTTATAAAAGGAGTTACTGACTTTTTATTGGAGGCAGTAGACTTGATATTTCAGAATTGCATAGTAAAAGCAATTTACTAATTTTTTTGTACTTTCAGATAAACTATTACAATAGAGAAAGGGGCAGCATGTAGTATTTGGAAGATGATTTAAATTCAGCAATGCCTAAAAATGGCTTCCAAAGTATCTTTCTCAGCCGTATCATTCTTTAAATTATGAGATGGTTCTTAGAAGTGAAAATGGTGTAATTGTATTAAGCCGACGGTTATAACTCAAAATAACAAATAATTAGTGGTCTGGATGGAAGATCAAACCATCCACAACATTGCTTTAAGTCACAGCCTAATCCAGAGCAAGGTCTTACCTCTCTTCAATTCTGGGAAGGCTAAGAGAGATGTGGAAGCTGCAGAAGAAAAATTTGAAGCTAGCAGAGGTTGGTTCATGAGATAAGGAAAGAAGCCATCTCTGTAACATGAAAGTGTGTATGGTGAAGCAGCAAGTGCTGATGTAGGAGCTGCAGCAAGTTATCCAGGAGATCTAGCTGAGATCATTGATGAGGGTGGCTACATTAAACAACTGATTTTCAATGAAGATGAAACAGCCTTATATTAAAAGAAGATGCCATATAAGGCTTTCCTAGCTAGAAAGGTGAAGTCAGTTCTTGCCTTCTGAGTTTCAAAGTACAGGCTGACTCTCGTTATGGGCTAATGTAGCTAGTGACTTGAAGTTGAAGCCAGTGCTGATTTATCAATTCAAAAATCCCAGGGCCCTTACAAATTATGCTAAATCTACTCTGCCTGTGCTCTCTAAATGGAATAACAAAGCCTGGATGACAGCATATGTGTTTATAGCATGACTTATTGAATATTCTAGAGCCACGGTTGAGACCTACTGCTTAGAAAAAAAGATTTCTTTTAGAGTATTGTTGCTCACTGACAATGTACCTGTTCACCCAAGAGCTCTGATGGAGATATACAAGAAGACAAAAGTTTTAATGCTTGCTAACACAACATCCATTCTGCAGCCCATGGATCAAAGAGTAATTTTGACTTTCAAGTTTTATATCATTAAGTCTAAATGTAAGAAATACTTTCTGGAAGGCTATAGATGCCCTAGGTACTGGTTCCTGTGATGGATCTTGGCAGAGTACATTGAAAAATCTCTTTGGTGAATGGAAAGGATTCATCATTCTAGATGTGTTTAGGAATATTTCATGATTCATGGGAGGAGGTCAAAATATCAACATTAACAGAAGTTTAGAACAAATCGATTCCAACCTTCATGAATGACTTTGGAGGGGTTTAAGACTTCAGTGGAATAAGTAACGCAGATGTGGTGGATATGTGTGAAGCTACCAACCTCTGCTAGCTTCAGATTTTTCTTCTGTAGCTTCCACATCTCTCTCAGCCTTCCCAGAATTGAAGAGAGGTAAGACCTTGCTCTGGATTAGGCTGTGAGTTAAAGCAATGTTGTGGATGGTTTGATCTTCCATCCAGACCACTAAAACTTTCTCCACCTCAGCAGGAGAGCTAGAATTAGAAGTAAATCCTAAATATGTGACCGAATTGATGCTATCTTATGATGAAACTTTAATGTATGAGGAATTGCTTCTTATGGATGAGCAAAGAATGTGGTTTCTTAAGATGGACTGTACTGGTGAAGATGCTCTGAACATTGTTGAGATGACAAACAAGGGTTTAGAGTATTGCATAAGCTTATATGATAAAGCAGGGAAGGGTTTGAGAGGATTGACTCCAATATTTTTTTCTGTGATGGGGTCTTGCTGTGTTGCCCAGGCTGGCTTTGAACACCTGGGCTCAAGCTGTCCTACTGCTTCAGCCTCCCTGGTAGCTAGGACTTCGGGCCTGCACTACCGTAACCAGCTGAGATTGATTCTAATTTTGAAAGATGTTCTACTGTGGATAAAATGCTATCAAACCACATCTTATGGTACAAAGAAATCTTTTGTGAAAGGAAGAATCAATTGATGTGGCAAAGTTAATTGTTGCCTTATTTTAAGAAATTCCACAGCCACCCTAGCCTTCAGCAGCCACCATGCTGATCAGACCCTCCACCAACAAAAAGATTACGACTTGCTGAAGGTTCAGAAGATTGTTAGCATTTTTTAAAAGCAATAACGTAATTTTAAATTAGGGTTTGTACATTCTTAAAGACATAATGCTATTGCACACTTAATAGACTATAGTATATAGTATGAACATAACTTTTATATGCACTAGGAAATCACAGAATTTGTGTGACTTGCTTTATTGTGATACTCATTTTATTGAGGTGATCTGGAACTGAACCTGTAATATCTTCAAGGTATATCTGTGTTTCTGTCTTCCAAGGCTATAAGGTAATGTGCTCTCTGCTTGGGATGGAGAGTATTTTCTAAGGGTGTTTGCTTTAATCTTGTTAATATCATGTTAATAGTTTAAAACTTTGTTAATGATTACTTCCCCTATTAATCAGTCATCCTGGAAAAGATAGTCTGGAATAAAACCCAGTCATCTATCTCTGCTGTAAAGAAGTGAAGAGAAGTGAGAGACCCCTGGAATTGTCTCCTAACAGTGTGACCTTTCTGAGGCATCTCAGTTGAATTCCTCACATGTTCATGGTTTTATCTACTTGTTCTGTCTCTTGGTACTATGTGACCACCAGAGTCTTCATTCAGCTATTCACTGCCAGGCATCATCAGGAGTGTCACCCTGTACATGTGCAACCTAGTGTTTGACCAAAGACTTCATATGACCCTTGTATGGATTTCTGATGTTCCTTGTATTTGATATTTTCTTCCACAAATTTTGCTTCACCTCCAAACTTTTTTCTCTTTTTCCGCTGCTCAGCAAGACTGTAGTTCTTTGTGTGCTGCAGTTCTGAAAGTGCCTTGAGACAGAAAGTCAGGGAGATTGTAGTGCTCATTTTGTGTAATTTCTTTTTCCCAGAGACCACAGTCTTGCTTTTCCTATTGCTCAACTTTAAAAAATATTTATTTCAAATATTTTATACAGTTTTATCTTATTTTACATTGTTTATGGTGGGCCAGCTGGTGTGTGTCTGTTACTGCCTCATGACCAAAAGTGAAGTCTATCACTTTAATTTGCATTATTTATGAATATATAGTATTATGCCAGCTAGACTGCAAGATTGCTAAAGTCAGAGATGTTATCTTTTCTTCTTTTTAAGATTCTTTAAAGTGTTATGTAAGTAGGTACTCAGTAAATGCGTCTTGTTCCACAAAACACACAGTAGAAATATGAAACTGAAGTATAAAAATTCTGTCCCTTGATATTATTGTTATGGTAGTGATGAGAATTAGGATGTTATATGACAGATTAGTTTGTGGTTATTTACCTCTAGGTAAATATATGCCTACAGTTGATAACATAAAACTTTTTATGAACTGAGTTTTTGAAAGAAAAATATTACTAGAGAAATTGGATTGCTATATTAGATGGTATCGACTAAGACTTGAAATAGTGCCATTGTATTATATTTAATATTTCTCCTTGTATTGTAAATTTGTGTACTAATTTACAGATTGAAAGGGATTTTACATATATTATTTTAAATTAATTTTGATTTTCTCAACAACTCTCTATGTTAGGTTCAATAGCTATCCTCTGTCCTCATTTTACTGAGCAAATTAAAGTTCAGTGAAGTTCTTTCATACTTAAGGTTCCAAAGTTATAAAGTGGAAGAGCTGAGACTGCAAATTGAATCTCTAAATGAAGTTTAATGTTCTTTCTGCCTTTCTGCATACCATAGGTGTGGGTTGCCACGTTTATGTCAGTTTTTTTTTTTTTTTACTTTTTGAGTGTATGTAGTTTATGCCCATTGTATTCATTCTGTGTATAGGATTATGAAGCTGAAATTTTAAATTCTTTACCTGGTGAAATTGTATAGATACCAATGTTGTAAGTTTTCTACCTATTAAATATTTGAAACTACTTTTAAAAGTCTTTTTTAAATAGTAAATCTTTAGTAATGGCATAAAAGGTATGTTTTTGTGTTACTTTATAATTACTTTAGATTGTCAATTTGATAATTAGGTTCAAACAATTGTGCAGAAATGTGTTGAAGATTGTGTATTGACATTCTCACCATTAGGCTTGTTCTACTTTGAAGATTAATATTCTAACATTAGAATTTTAAAAGTATATTAATAGTTTAAAACTGCTTTAGTAATTATTTACTCTATAAATATGCATAAATAAGGATGGCATCATTGTAATCACTTTAAGCCCTTATTTGGGTAATATATCCTTGGTTGGGTTGAATTGGAAGTGATGATCTTTGGAATATGCACATGAATTAATTGGTTACTCTGTCTTGGGATATGTCAGAAGCACTACTACTTCAGTGAGAGGACTTTTGCAGGAGATGTTATTTTTTACCAGCCAGTGGTGTTTTATCTTGATTTGAAGGAAGCAAGCTTTATCAACACAGAGGATAATGATTTACTTGTCTTATCCTTTCTCTTTGTAGCCTAGAGAAATTCCAGAAAATAGTCTTTTCTTTTTTTTTGTTAGGAAGAAAATATAGTCTTCATATGAAAAGCTTTGTATGCTTTTCTTATCAAAATACAGAAAGATTTTTATCTGTTGAACCACTAAATTTACTTATCAACATAGATACTAGCTTTGCTTTTCACTCCTTCCCTCAAAATTGTAGGACAGAAATTTGGAAGTCAGGAAAGCAAGTGAATGTGACAAATGCTTATTTATCTTGCAAAAGTGCTTTATAAGTATAGTCTTTTCTTCAGCTTGTCCTTCATACCATTGATAAACTGGACTTTAAGAGAACTTATTAATGAAGGTGGCAATTTAGTTCGGCCTGAACCAGTAACTAGTTATATGATCTTGCATAAATCATTTTTCCTTTCTTGAATCAGGTTCCTTCAGGTAAACAAAAGCTATAGATTATCTGAAAGCCCTTGTAAAATGTAAACATTCTGTCATTTTAACTGTATTATTGTTTAGTTCTTCAACTACATTATCAACTCACTGAAGCAAGGATTTCATCTTCCTTTTGATAGTTCTCAAAATATCTTGCACAGCATATTCGATATAGTAATAGAAATTTGTCTACAACCTCAATTCTCAAACCTTCTGAGACTCAGTCTTCCCCATATAGGGATCTCCTGCTCATAATTCCTTTTTTACTCATCCCTCTGCCTTTGCAAATTATTCAAATAAAAGACTTGCCAGAGACCCACAAGGCTCCATATAACTGGCTCAAATCTCCCTTGTTTACATTTCTAACCTCATCCTTTCCCATTTTTCTCCCTTGCTCTCTTAACTGCAGCCACACTGGCTTCTTGCTATCCCTGTAACAACATCAAGCATGCTCCTTCAAGGGTTTGCATTTTTTGTTTACTTCTAATACACTTTTCCAGGATATCTGCACAAGTAATTTCTTTACCTTTTTCAAGTTTTTGCTCATTGTCAATGAGTCTCACTTTAACCAACTTAACAGAATTAAAATTGCACACTCCTTCCTTTTGTGCTCATAGTTAGGTTGTATGCCTGCCCAGCCCTAAATCAAACACAAGTTCAGGGCTGTAGTGATTGTCTTTGCTGATGCAAAATCATATTTGATAGTGCAAAATTTTCGTTGGGGAACTGAAAGGAACTATTAAGAATATCTTAGCACATTATATATTCTAATTTAGAGGTAAAGATCTGATTTCTTAGAAATTGGTGGAAGCATTTTAAGATTCAATTATGTTTTATTAAGATGAAATCATTTGCTTATTTTCCATCTGTATATCTTCTTTGATGAAATGTCTGTTCAGCTCTTTCTCTTATATTTTCTTTATTGGGTTGGCTTCTTATTACTGAGTTTTGAAAGATTTTAATATATCCAGGATACAATGACTGTTGGATTTGCATTTTTTTCTGCCATCTGTATCTCGTCTTTTCATGCTTTTAACTAACATTGTCTTTCACAGAGAATAGTCCTTACTTTTGATCAGTTTATCAGTTTTGTTTTTATTTTCATTTAGAGTTCCTTTTGATTCTGCTTTGACCATTAGGTTATTTAGAAGTATGTTAATTAAGTTACAAATATTTGGGGATTTTCCTGTGATGTTTCTGGTATATTTTGATAATATAATTCCAGAGAATATCATGGTATGACTTGAATCATTTAAAATCACTTAGGACTTGCTTTGTGGTGCAGTATATGGTTTCTTCTCTTAAATGTCCCATATGCACTTAAGGATTTGTTTTAGATTACAGTTAAGCTGTTTCGAAACAATTTGAACATTTGAGGCTTACTTTTAAGCTTTGGTAGGTGAAACCAGAGTCATCTTCACTCCAGTGCTGATTTTGTCCCACTGCTAAGATATTACCCCTCTGAGTACTGTACAGGATACTCTGTTGATTATGAGGGTTTCCCACTCTGGGTGGTGTGAATGTCAGCTGATTCTGGGATTTTCCCCCCATTTCTTTTGGGTTATTCTTTCCTCAGTGTCTGGTAGTTTCCTCATATGTGTGCACTGATCATCAGCACTAAAGTCTTGGGTGGGTTGGTGGTGAACCTTCTGCAGCTCTCCAGAGCTGTATTCCTGTGCAGCTTCTTCTCCTGTTCTCTTTGTGGAGTCTAGATGCTTTGGCCTTGCACCCTCATCTCAGAGAGACCGCTGGACTCTGCCTGGGTTTCTCCCACCTTGTGCCACATCCTGGAAACTCCAGGTAGTAAGACCAATTGTCAGGTTTACCTGGTTTGTTTTATCTCTGTCAGGGATCACTGTCTTGCATTTACTAATGTCTGAAATTTGTTTAATGTATTTTTTTAGATTTTTAGTTGGTAAAGAGGGAGAGAGCAACTACAGTTTGTACTTCTCTTGGCTGGAAACAGATGTCCTGTTTAGGGATGTAAAAGTGTTACTTTAACATTCTGTATCCATGGTTAAAAGAAAAGCTATGGTGACTAAGTACATGAGGAAATAATTTTTGGGAATATAGTTACCATGGAAGTTCTGAGGATCTTCTGTCATCTTTCTGCCAAAAAGTGATTCTGCATCAGCATCTTCCATGTTGTGTTTCACAGTTCATAACCCAAGTCTTCTATGAGAAAGAAACTGGCCCAGATTAGGTCATATGTTTGACTTATCAACTCTGGCCTGAGGTCACATTCACCAATTATGGATGCAACTACTGAAAACCCACCCTGCATATAGGATGTAGCTCCCAGAAAAGAGGGAATTGTTGTAACCTGACTGTCATTCTCTATGTGGATTTAATGTTAATATTTTTTGGCTTTGAAAGGAAAATACTTCTATGTCTAAATGAGAAAAATAGCACCTTAAATTCAAACTTCAGCATTGTTTCAAAACAATTTGTCATGAAAGCTTTTCCAATTATAATATTAGATACTCCCCTTTGTCCTGTTATACAACAGAAGGTACTCATGCATGCTAATTCATACTGGATCAGTGACAGAGAGGAGAAGAAATGTAATAAACAGGTGTCAGAGAAATCTGTGTAAATACAGTTGAAGGGGAAAGTAAATAGGGACATTAAATTGTCGGAAATTCGGAGGTAATCAAAATCTGCTGGAAGAAAATGAGCTGGGTTATCTGCTTTTGAGGTAAGATATCTATGTTACCCTTTCCTTTCTAATGCAATTTCAGCAGAATCTGGAAAGTTTGTCTTAGAACTAAGTAATGCTTTATTTCCTCAAGGTCATTGGAAAACACAGTTCTACCGGACTAAAGGGAGATATGTGTAACTCAACAGGAAGACATTGCTTTACTTGTTTTACTTTTTTGAAGCAGAATTCTAAGTGTTTATTTTAAAATTCACCAATTTTTACATAATTAGAATCTTGAGGCTTCCCTACCTGTAGTAAATTAGATCATGGATACCTATGTGAATATTTTTCTTGTCTAGCTAAGAAAAGGCCTAAAAATGAATAAGGATCATTGCTGCATTGTCGCCGTAATGATTAAGTAGGAGAACTTCCTATAACACTTGGTAGATAGAGGCAAACAAGTCTAATAGAGTGCAAAAATCTTGTTTTCAGGGGCCTGTGGAGTTTTGTCATACCTCTGAGATGGAATGTTTAATGTTGCTAGATGGATGTCCACAAGTGTTTAGAAAGAACTGCTATTCAGTGTTTGTCAGTATGTGTTTTAGAACTATAGATAATTTATTGAGAAGTCAGGTTCCTGGGACATACTTTGGTTATTTTAAGGATGGAGGTGAGAGTATAATCTACATGTTGGAAAAAGTTTCCCAGGTGATTGTTATGCATCTGAAAGTTTGAAGCCATTGTTTAAAGGAATAGGGCTATTATGGTGCTTAGATCCAGCCACTTTGACATGGGGCAGATGACCTTCCCACTATTCTGTTGGAGATGCTGCTGTCAGGATTATTGGTATGCTGCCTTATAGCTGATTGTAGGAAAGGAGCAGTGTCTCTGATATGCCCTTTGTGTGCAATTGGAAGAACTGTGATAGAGTTAGGAATGGATGAAGGCTTATCAAAAGATGAAGGATGATTTAGACTCAGAATAGGCCTTTTTATGTGCAATTAGGCAGTCTTCGGTGATATTCAAGAGACATAGCAACAGACTTTTGATGTCTTGCATAAATGCTAGTATTGAGAAATTTCATTTATGAAGTAGTCTCAAAGAGACATTCAAAAGAATAGATGTTTGGGTGTGTACTCAGCAGTCACAAATAAAGAGGAAGCTGTTTTCAGAATGAGCAGTACAACAAAAATATGGATAACAGTCTAAGAGAAAGGCAAGCAAAACCAGTAGAGCCTTGGAGCTAATGAATAGCCATTCCAGTACAACATGAATGTAGTATAAGCATTTGTAAAGAAAGGTTACAGTAACACATTTATGACAGATTATTTCAGGGATGATTTTTATGACATACAAATAATTATTATTTTATTTTAAAACATAAGAGACTGCGCATGGTGGCTCACACCTCTAATCCTAGTGCTTTGTAAGGCCAAGGTGTGAGGATTGCTTCAGGCCAGGAGTTCAAGACCAGTTTGGACAACATAGTGAGACCCAGTTTGTACAAATTATTATTTTCTTTAATTAGCTGGGTGTGGTGGCACACGCCTGTAGTCTTAGCTATTTGGGAGGCTGAGGCAGCCTCAACTGAGGCTGCAGTGTGCTATGATTGTGCCCGTGCCTCTGTACTCCAACCTGGGCAAGAGAGCAAGATCCTGTCTCGATTGATAGATAGACAGACAGACAGACAGAAAGAAATAATTGGGCAAACCGTTTAATCTTAAGTCTCAAAATGAGTAGATCTTATGTTCTCTCTGACTCAAAATTTTTGCTATTCAAATTCAATAAAAGTTGCAATCTGCAGCTTAAAATTGAACTTGAAATCAAAAGAGTGGGTTATTTGCAGTATTCCAGCCTATATTTTCTTTTTTTAAAAAACGTCCAATATTTATTTAAAAATCTAATCTGCCAGCTTAGCATTTTCCACCAACTTGGGAACTGAAACTTTCAGTCTTCACAATCATTTGCTTAGGTGCTGCCTTTGTAGGTGCCTTAGCAGCAGCCATTGCAGTCTTTTTAGGTACTTGCTTAGCCTTTTTTTTGCTTCCTTAGCAGCCCTGATACCTTGTTCTCATTGAGCCTTTCTAACTTCAGGTTCTGACTCCTCTTGGCCATTGTATCAGCAAGAGATGCACCAGTAATGGCCCCCTGCAATTTGACTGCTTGGCGGGTCCTTTCCTTTTGAATTTCTTCCAACTGTCCCTTTTTGTGCTTCCTTCTGTAGAGGACAGTACCAGTTTATCTGCTGAGGATTCCCCTTGGAAAAGAACACTGATTCGCATTTTGCATTAAGAAACTGGAAAACCTGCCTGTCGGTCCTGGCATAGCACCTCCCGTGTCCGGGGTAGACCTTGTACTGGCTGAAACCTCATAGCTCGACCTTCGTGGCGGCAGCTCCACAGGAGGAGGAAAGATGGCCCCAACCTGTATTTTCGAATAATACCCCTTAAAATTCATAAAAGTCAAAGAACGCTTTGTAAATGGAATGTTTCATAGTTCACACTAAAGTGAACATAAACTGTTAAGCAAAACTTTAGATCACTTCTTCTAACAAAGGAAATGCACCCAAGAATCCATGAGAAGTAGCTTCAGAGTAATTTTTTTTTTAAACGGTGAATACTCCGAGGTCTTGTGCTTTTAAATTTTATTTAGTTTAATTGCCAGAAGCCACGGTGGAACTGCATAGTATTCTGAGGAAATAACCACTTGAAGCAGAGGTATTTTGCAGAACATAGAGTGGAATAAAGCCATTCTGCCTCCAATGTTTGGGTGGATGTATTTGGTACTGTAATCATTTTACTGATTGCATAATTCATTGATATAAAATATACTAAATGGTAGCCATGTTGGACCCATTCAATATTGGTTTTTGTACCATTCTGTTAACTTTTGTATTATTCATATATAATATAGATTTAGCCAAATCTATTTTCTTATAATTGCATATTATTGTTTTATGAAATGTCCTTTTAAATTTTGTTAAATTTTTGTCTGTTTTTTCTACAGAAGGAGGAATGAAATATTTAACATTTTCTGCCAGTTCTCACTTATTCAGTGTGTTCCAGTGTCTTCAATTTAAATGTTTTTGTTTGCCAGGCTTAGATTTTCATGTGTCTATTAAAAGAATAGGAACATACTCCTCCATGCCATACATCTGCTATGTATAGCATTGATTTTTTCCCCCTTAAGAATAAATGTATTACTTTTGTTAAGTTTGTTGTAGGTTAAAAAAAAAGAATATTTATGTTTCTCCTAAAATTTGGGAAATCAATTTATATTACTGTGTAGAGTATGTAACAAATGATGTATTCTTTTAATTCTGAATCTTGTATACAGTAGTTACACCCTTGTCTTTCATTAATTGATGTCCATTTGCAGATTTTTGAATTATTCTTATTATTCTGCAAAGTTTATTTTTTAAATTACTAATGTAATGTATTGCAGTCAATTTTGAAAGAAGGGAAAAGATTTTTCTATTTATAGCAATAACACAACATCTATTTTTGTGCATTCCTTTTTAGATTTCAATATGAGCTTATTAAATGTGGTTGCAATCATATATAGTTTTCACTTAATAATTTTCAATATTGGTTGTTGCTATTGGTTTATATTACAAAATGATATTTCATAAACTGCAACAGTCCCAAAAGCCCCTCATAAATATTCATGAACTCACCCATAACAGTATACTTGAGAGAATCATCTTTTACTGCCATCGTACGACTGAATTTAAATTTATCTAATGTGTTTTTTACAGGTTAAAAAATTTGCAAATAGTTTTTGTAAGAATGGTTTGGTTTATATACTCTATTTTCATTTCTAAGTTTTAATCAATTATCGACTTTTTAGTTTACTGTTTCTCTTTTGTTCAATATTTTAAAACTTATTCAGGAATATGAAAAGATATGACAGTTTTATTTTGGCTTTTGCATTTTGATTGAGTCCTTCAGTGACAAATACAGTAGTGGAATTTCTAATGATAAATATTTAATGTAAACACTGCAAATAAAATATAATTTTTTTGAATGTATCTTTTAGTTGCACAGATTTTTAAATGCAAGAGATTAGAATGTCATAAATAAGCCTGCACATTATTTTAAGAGCACGTATAGAGGAAGGGGTTGTATGTTGGTAAAATACGTTTACTGACCCATGTGTGAATTGGTGACCAGGATTGTTAAAGCATTGAGTTCTGAAAGTTTTTCTCTTATCTTTATGTTCAACAATAGAAAGTTTTACCGTATGGTCAAATAACATCTTCATCAGGTTCTCAACAGGATACCTTAGTTAATTTTCAGCTGAGTGCTTGACAGGATTTTCTCTTTGGCTAGCTGGTTGGATGAGAGTCTAGACACTGAGAGGCCAGGCTTTCGTGGGGCCTCACAATATCATTATTGTGCATGTTGAGTAGGAGCAGCTTCCTCTGATGTAGGGGCTCCATGCACAAACAACGAAGACAAAGACAGAGCTTTTGTTCTCGAAGAGAAGAGCTAATCCGACTGCTACACACTGTGAAAAACCTTTTATGAGAAAGGAAAAAAAACTTTCCTGGAAGGTGAAGGGTTAGCAGTTTAACCTCTGACCGTAAAATAAGCTGGTAAGGGGGAAAAAGTGTTGGATAAGGTAGAAGAATAACAGGAGAAACATTCATCGAGGTCTGTATGCTGTGTTTATAAAAACGGGTTAAACAAATAACTGTCAGGGGTGGATACTTGAGTTCTAATAATACATGCATATATCTAATTTTTTTTTGCTTATTCTTAAACATAGGTGTTTAAACTTCTTAATTTGGAGGTTGTATATTGCAGACCACACCATAAATGCAGGAAACAGTAGATGTCTAATATTTACTCTTTTTCCTCCATTATAGACTTCTTCAAATTTTCAATATTTATTTTCTTGTTGTATGAGTACCAAATCTTGATTCTTTTTCTTCATTGTTTTTTCCTCCAATTTCCTTATTTAATATGATCACCTATGTCTATAGAAATAAAGAAGCAGGACACTGCGTATCTGCGGTACATAATTAAGACAGTCTCCAATTTGGTATTTGGCATTTTGGTACCTATTCTGTTGATATATAGGTCTGGTGGGCAGTGTTATTATACAACTCCTTGGAGAAGATGGTTGCAATCTTAGTGTACAAAGAATCCGGAGACTTCTGTCTGATTTTATATTGGCATTATCAGTACCAGGAATATAGTTACAGTCCATTTAGAGGTGACGAAAGTTAAGTTGCTAATAACTGTGTCATCTGTCTGCTTTTATCTACCAACCTTGACTAATTGCTTCTCCTTCTCTTGTCAGTCACATATCAATCTTGAGCAATAATTAATAATTAAATAAGGTTTTATGCACTTGGGCTTCTTGCTTGGCTGTATTAATGTATGTAACTTATTCCTGAGAATAACTATACATATGGGGAAGCAGCAGCTTATATTGTATTATTTGAGTCATATTCTAAGGATCAGTCTGCCATGGTGTCTTTTAACTAACTTAATGTTTCTTCTGTTATTCTGATTCCCTTTGGTAACAATACACATTTCTTCCTGTAGTTACCCAGTTTCACTTTTCCCATGACAGAAAATGAGAAAAGGAGATAGAGAAAGTGAAAGAGAGGAGAGATTGTGCTGGCGATTGAGTGATAATGAGGTAAGGGCAAAGAGATAAGTATAGAAAGTAGAAGTTGAGAGTGAGTTGAAGGAAAGAAAAACACGTGAAACACATAGGTGGGCCAGTTAGGAATGGCTGGTGAGCTGTTGTGCAGCACTCTTAAGTTTTGAACTAATAATTAGTTGACAATAAATATAAAAATTTCATAAGGAATTACTCTTTAAGACAGAAGTATGGAGGACGGCATTACAAAACAAGTGACCAGACTTGGGAAGGTCCAGGGTGAGGGGAGGTAAATTTATATGAAGAGAAAGAAAGAGCAAGTAATAACTGACCATTTTGCTTAATGCATTATGTCTATTCACTATGGTCAAATTTCTGCATCAGTATCTCAGTATCTCAGCATTTTTTCCATCTTGCCTTACAACAATGAATATAGTGATAGTGAATAGTCATAGTGAATGAATACAATGATATAGTGATTATACATATACACACACACACACACACATAATCTCCACTCATCCTATCAACATCTCTCAAGGTGGGTACTGCTATTATCACTACTTTACATTGGAGAAAAGTGAGGCACAGAGTGCTGTGTAGCTTGAGAAAAATCAGGTATAGCAAGCTTGTCCAACCTATGGCCTGCAGGCTGCATGTGGCCAGGACAGCTTTGAATGTGGCCAAAAAATTCATAAACTTTCTTGAAGTATTTTAAAAGTTTTTCCTTTTTTTTTTTTTTTGTTTTTTTTTTTTTGTGCTCATCAGCTATTATTAGTGTATTTTATGTGGGGCCCAAGATGATTCTCCTTCTTCCAGTATGGCACCAGGGAAGCCAAAAGATTGGACACCTGGTATATAATGAGTGAATGACAATGCATGGCATGTCTATATGAAGTTTGACTTCAGTATCCAGCCATGTAACTACCATGCCATGAATTCTTTAAGAATTCACTGAAGATATAATTACATACTACTGAAAGTTTTAAACTTCAAATGATAATCCCCCAAGTCTTTTGTTGTTTTGCTTCCTTACTACTTTTTGTAGGACAACCTAAATGGGAATTAATTGCTCACTTTCCTAGAGGATAGACTAGTATTAGAATATACAATAAATATAAGCATATTTTTGGTCTGAGGTCGTGAATTTCAAATTTATTCTTTTTCTTTCAGTTTGTCTTCCTGCTAGTTTCTCAGCCAATAATTATTTTTCTAATTGTGTGATTCTGTTTGTTGTTCCAAAGAATATAGTTCTTCTCTTTATGAGTTGTTTGCTAATCTGTTTTAATCCTTTTGGCTGTCTCATTTTCTCATTGTTTCTTACAAGTTGTGATGTAAATGCTCTCAAGAAGTTACCAGAATAAAGTAGTGTCTGCTATTCCTCGAAACTTTCTAGTGGCCGGTATCCTCCCAGATTTCAGTTGTCCTTTATGTTGAATCATGAAGTTGTCATATGGTAATATCAACGTTATGGGCTCTAGTAAGCTAATTTTTACAGTGATCAACCCTATTCTGAGATTGTATTTTCTTTTGATAGTGTGCCTATAAAATTCAGACATCTCAAAAATGTCAAATAATATACATATGTAATGTATATATGTACCAATTCTGATTAAACAACTTGTATCGAACTTATTTTTTAAAATGTTCTTAAGTTCAAGGAAACAGGTTTAATAATGTCAATGTTCATTTTCTTTTAAAATGTTAACCTTAGAATCTGCAAAATTAGGATTAACTTTCCTGCATTTAGTGTGGCACATTTGAAAAAAATTAGATAAACAGAAACTATTTTCAGTCTAAAAGCCACCATAACAGATTAAAAAATTCAAGTAGCCCTTTAAACATGTGATTAACCTTAAAGAATTTTTTATTTTCTAATTTAAGTTCCCATGTCATAATACAGAGATAAAAAATAATGGCCCCCGACACACCTTACTTGGCTTATACTGTATTCATGAAATGTTTAATTATTTTTCCCAACTTAAAAATTAAGTGATTGTTTTTTATAAATATTCTGGATTTTCTTGAAAAATTGAAAGTATCTGTCAACACTGGACCCACATTCCACATGGCGGGAGCTGAATAATGGTTGCTCTTTTGAGAAGGGGAATGGGATCTATTTTTTTACTACATGTCCTTTTATAGTCTATCTTCTATAGGCTCATTCCACTCATTTATATTACCTATATATCCTAAAGGCATTTAACCTTGAAATCTCCCCTTTGTCTTTTCTACCTGTAAAAGGGAATATATTTGTGTAATAAATAAATAATTATACCTTGACTTTGTCTCAGGTTTTAAAGAAAATCTTAATTAGAAAACAAGTTTTATACCATATATAAAAACATTATTTTACTCTGTTTTTAAAATTCTTTGTGCTATACTTTTGGTTCTCAAAGTGTAGTCTGGCGGCCTGTGGCAGTTCTCTGGAGTACTTAAGGAGTTCTGTGAGGTCAGAACTTTTTTCATAGTAGTGAGACGTTGTTAGCTTTTTTCGCTCTCATTTCTCACAAGTATATGGTAGATTTTTGCATAGGCTTCAGGACATGATGAAGTTATAACTCTGATGACTAATGAACTGTGTACCTGGAGATTTTTGTGCTTTACTAATTTTTAAGTTTTGATTTTTAATACATAAATGTCAAAAGTTCTTTGATGACCTCAGTGATATTTAAGAGAATAAATCAGTCCCGAGACCAAAAAGCTTGAGAGGTACTGTGCTGTACATTATGGGGTCTAACTAAAAACACGTCATCGGCCAGTTACCAAGAATAATTTGTATAATTACTATTTATTCTACTAGATTACTATTTGCCTATTTCTTTCTCAAAGTATGGGGCTTTCTTAATTAGTAATGGCTTTACTCTGCTGATTTGCTTGTTATCCTTAGTGAAAATATGTAGTGAAAATAAGGGCAGATCACTTCACTGTCTTTGGTGTTAACAATTACTTGATTTATTATATTACCTTTAAATCAAAATTGAACACTTAGAGTAAGCTAGTTACTTCTTAAAATAAGCATATGAAAATAAACACATTAAGTTTATGACATTTACTGTGAAAAACTGAAATGATAGGGAATAATTTTATTTGCACCATTATTTTATATATATATATATATATATATATTTCCATTGAATGGAAGGAATGGAAAATATACTCAATAAAAAACTGAAAAAACTACCTTTATAAAGTGTACATTAAAATTTGAAGCATGATGCCTGCTTTCAGGAGCTTTGTTTAAATGAGGAGACACAAATAAGATGGTTAAGTAGCGATAGTTATTGCCTGGAAGTGGGACAGTCTGTGTGGTGGTTGTGTTTTGGGAAGGTCTTGTAGCATAGATCAGGAATAATGCATAGATTTTAGAGCGAGAAAAGTGAACATAGGATTTCAGAAGAGGGTGCAGCATGTGTTGGAGTGTAAGTAAACCCTTGGAATTGGGAATAAATTTTATTTATGTGAAAGGACACTGGGGTTGAGTAGAAAACTTGCATTGGAGTTGGTGGGAAATGCATTTAGATAGGTAGGATGGAATTGGGTAGGAAGTGCAGAATTTTGCAACACTAGTTTTAGTATATGGAGTTATGTTAAAATTTGAAAGTTCTATATGAGTCATTAAATATTAACACAGTTTGATGAGTTGGGTTTTGTTAAGCAGTAGTAAGCCACTGAATATTTTTCTGTGAAGGGAGGAATAATAAAAACTCTTAAGTTTAATTTAGTGGCAGTGAGTTGAGAAAAGCTGAGTGGCAAGAATAATTAGGCAATAAGAATTTAGAGTAAGATGAATATGGAAGAGGAGTAATGGATGACAGCTACATTTCGAAGAAATAACTAACATGGTTAGGCAGCTGATTAGACGTAGAGGACGAAGAAGGCATGTAAAGGCTGATTCTGAAACTTTTAGCATTGGTGTCTGGGTTCTATAGGTATAGTTAGAAGGATATGATTCAGTGTTGGACATTAGTCAAGGGGATAGTGTAATGAAGTCATTGGGAAAACTGAATTTGAGATACAGAATTTTTGCTTCATTTATGCTTATGAATACCTATAAAAACACTTAGTTTTAGATATCACATTATATATAATGTTCTTGTTTTTAGTCCAGTTTAAAACAGTATATGAAACTTGAGGCCGGGCGCGGTGGCTCAAGCCTGTAATCCCAGCACTTTGGGAGGCCGAGACGGGTGGATCACGAGGTCAGGAGATCGAGACCATCATGGCTAATACGGTGAAACCCCGTCTCTACTAAAAAATACAAAAAAACTAGCCGGGCGACGAGGCGGGCGCCTGTAGTCCCAGCTACTGGGGAGGCTGAGGCAGGAGAATGGCGTGAACCCGGGAGGCGGAGCTTGCAGTGAGCTGAGATCCGGCCACTGCACTCCAGCCTGGGCGGCAGAGCAAGACTCCGTCTCAAAAAAAAAAAAAAAAAAAAAGAAACTTGAAAAATGGCAGAAGGTTTTTAAAAGGCTTGGGAAAATTTCTTTACAGAAAGATTTGTGGCAGTAGTTTTCAACCATAACAGCACATAAGAATCACCTGGGGAGTTTTTAAACAATTGTAGATGTGTCTAGAATGGTAGTGGGTGGGGTGAAGGGTCACTTTTTAAAAATTTAAATGATCTTCCTTAGGTAATCTCATCAACAGAAAGGGTTGAGAACCACTGTGTAACTATAGAGGAAATAATTTGTGAACAATGGGAAATACAATTTCAGTAAAACTTTTTGAATTTGTTTTAAATTATATGTAGGAGTGATCCATTTTTTTTTTCACATCTCTTCAACAAGAGAGTAAAGGGTTAAATTATCTTCTGAGAGATTTAGTTGGACATTGGGAAGAACTTTCAACCATTAGTTTGATACTTTAGGAGGGAAGCTGGGAGATTTGGAGCAGTCCCTGTAGACATGTAGAGTATCAAAGGATGTGCCCTTTTTTTAGTGGAACATAAGGGAGCCTGCCATGTAGGGAGAGGAAACAAGGTCTCTTGTGACCCTTCTTACCTCTGATCTGTGATATATAGCAATTTTGTGTAATCTCATGTGACAAATTAATCCTTGTGAACTTGTGTTTGCTCTTGAATTCTACTTAGAAGTAGAATCCAGCCCAATTGGCCTCAGAATCAGATCACTGTTTTCTATTTGACATACATAGCAAAGTATTTTTTTATTATACTTTTTGTTCTAGGGTACATGTGCCCAACATGCAGGTTTGTTACATATGTATGCATGTGCCATGTTGGTGTGCTACACCTATTAACTCGTCATTTACATTAGGTATATCTCCTAATGCTATCCCTCCCTGCTCCCCCCACCCCACAACAGGCCCTGGTGTGTGATGTTCCCCTTCCTGTGTCCAAGTGATCTCATTGTTCAATTCCCACCTATGAGTGAGAACATGCGGTGTTTGGTTTTCTGTTCTTGTGATAGTTTGCTGAGAATGATGGTTTCCAGCTTCATCCATGTCCCTACAAAGGACACAAACTCATCTTTTTTTATGGCTGCATAGTATTCCATGGTGTATATGTGCCACATTTTCTTAATCCACTCTGTCATTGATGGACATTTGGGTTGATTCCAAGTCTTTGCTATTGTGAATAGTGCCGCAATAAACATACGTCTTTATAGCAGCAAGATTTATAATCCTTTGGGTATATACTCAGTAATGGGATGGCTGGGTCAAATGGTAATTCTAGTTCTAGATCCTTGAGGAATCACCACACTGTCTTCCACAATGGTTGAACTAGTTTGCAGTCCCAACAACAGTGTAAAAGTGTTCCTATTTCTCCACATCCTCTCCAGCACCTGTTGTTTCCTGACTTTTTAATGATTGCCATTCTAACTGGTGTGAGATGGTATCTCATTGTGGTTTTGATTTGCATTTCTCTGATGGCTAGTGATGATGAGCCTTTTTTCATGTGTCTGTTGGCTGTATGAATGTCTTCTTTTGAGAAATGTCTGTTCATACCCTTTGCCCACTTTTTGATGAGGTTGTTTGTTTTTTTCTTGTAAATTTGTTTGAGTTATTTGTAGATGCTGGATATTAGCCCTTTGTCAGATGAGTAGATTGCAAAAATTTTCTCCCATTCTAGGTTGCCTGTTCACTCTGATGGTAGTTTCTTTTGCTGTGCAGAAGCTCTTTAGTTTAATTAGATCCCATTTGTCAATTTTAGCTTTTGTTGCCATTGCTTTTGGTGTTTTAGACATGAAGTCCTTGCCCATGCCCATTTCCTGAATGGTATTGCCTAAGTTTTCTTCTAGGGTTTTTGTGGTTTTAGGTCTAACATTTAAGTCTCTAATCCATCTTGAATTAAGTTTTGTATAAGAAGTAAGGAAGGGATCCAGTTTTAGCTTTCTACTTATGACTAGCCAGTTTTCCCAGCACCGTTTATTAAAGAGGGAATGCTTTCCCCATTTCTTGTTTTTGTCAGGATTGTCAAAGATCAGATGGTTGTAGATGTGTGATATTATTTCTAAGGGCTCTGTTCTGTTCCATTGGTCTATATCTCTGTTTTGGTACCAGTACCATGCTGTTTTGGTTACTGTAGCCTTGTAATAATTCCCAGTAACTTAAGAGTTTTATGTTTTCTTTTCTTTTTTTTTTTCTTAAGACGGAGTCTCGCTCTGTCTCCCAGGCTGGAGTGCAGTGGCGCGATCTCGGCTCACTGCAAGCTCTGCCTTGTGGGTTCACGCCATTCTCTTGCCTCAGCCTCCCGAGTAGCTGGGACTACAGGTGCCCACCACCATGCCTGGCTAATTTTTTGTATTTTTAGTAGAGACAGGGTTTCACTGTGTTAGCCAGGATGGTCTCAGTCTCCTGACCTCATGATCTGCCCGCCTCAGCCTCCCAAAGTGTTGAGATTATAGGCGCGAGCCACCGTGCCTGACGATAATTATATGTTTTAAGAAAAATGGGTGAAAATTACTGTCGGACTTAATTATTAGTAAGCATGTTCAGACTAATCGTTTTCTGCCCCTTCAAGGAAATGATTCTTTTTGCCAATATCACAGTGTTGTATTTACCAGTCATAATATTAATCTCAAAGGTTAATGATATTTACCCATTATTAGTTTAAGGAAATTCTGGATACCATCAGGGAAGATTTTAGAAATAAAACAATGTATTTAATTAGAAACAGAATAAAATATTCACATCTCTACTTTCATTTGCTTTTCATTCTTCATCAAGAGAGACCCGGGAACTGAAATGTAATAGCTATGTTGTGTTCATTTTATTATTGTAGTTTTATGTTAACAAGTTTCTTAGTTTTTATTGTGAACATATAGAAGGTGTTCCCCGCAAGTCCTTAGGTTTCTCTAACATGAAGGTATAGATGACATCACATCACATTGATATTTAGATTCAGTTTTTTTCCAGCTTGATAACCTCTGTCTGAGTACCTTCTGGGTCTTGATTCCATTTTGAGGTATTCATTCTCTTTTACTATTTCTGTGGCCTTCCAGGGATATCTCATAAGTACTGAGGAATTGCTTGTCTACGTTAACTACTATGCTTCATGCCTTTGCTCTTAATGTCTCACTGCAATTATTTCCATATCACTGATGCAATCATTTGTCTAGGCCTTGTTATAGTGCTTCACCTAGTATTATACTTCTGACACTGATGGGTGCTGACATTGATATTCACCCTCATCTTAGCCCATTGTTTGAAGTATAGCCTATTTCATTATTGCTGCACTTGGCTCCTGGACTGCCATTCATGATGATGTTGTTAGGCACAGGTCTTTGCAGTTTTAATGTCATGTGATCCTTCACAGCCTAGGTTGCGGTTCTGCAAAGTGAGTAGGGAGGGCTTCTCATCATCTATGTTGAAGTCCTGCAGATTTAGAACTCATTTAGTTGTATAAAACACCATTCTTTCCTTTCCAGAGTATTTACATGCCAGCAAGATCACTGGGTCCGGGTCAGGTTCTTAAAACATCCACTATAATCTACTGGGAGAGTTTCCATTGGACTCTTGGACCCTTATTGCCCTTGCCGTGAATTCTGTCTCAGGAGGGTAGATTATCTTGTAAATTTTATGTTATCTGCTTCCTTCCCTGACATTTTACCACAAATTGTGTGTGTGTGTGTATATATGAATGATGTAAGTTCTTTTCCCAAGAGCTTCATTTTAAATATTATCTGTAGTGTCATAACTGGGTTCATTATTTTATTACCTTTCAGCTTATACTCAACACAGAAGCCAGGGTGATCTTGTTAAAATATGTCAGAGCATGTCTCCTCTCTACTCAAATGCTACTGTGGCTCCCTTTCCCAGAGTGTAAGCAGGTTCCTTTTTGTCACTCTTAAGGCCCTTTATGTTCTGCTTGTTCCCCTTTAATTCTCTGACCTCACCTTGTCTCATTATTTTCATTTATCACTCTTTTAGATTTTTTTTCAATATGAACAAATATAACTTTTTTTCAAGGCTATAGTCTTTTTCAGGGTTGTATAGTGTTTCTTCGAATAATAATGTTATAATTATTTTCAGATTGATGGACATATAGATTGTCTTTCAAAACTTGGCTTATTGTAAACAGTGCTTCAGTAAACATTGTTTTATATATATGTTTGCATGCATGAAATATGTAATTTCTTGCATTTTATAAAAAAGGATACTTTTTCTGTTACAATTTCTTTAGCAGCTCCTTTAGAAAGGGTCTTTTCATGATAAATCTTTCAGTTTTGTCTTTCTGAAAATGTATTTATTTTCCCTACATTCCTGTTTGCACAGTTTTTGAATATATTATTCCACTGTCTTCTGGCTTCCATTGCTGCTATTGAGAAGTCTGCTGTCGATATAATAATATATGTAGTTTTCTACTTATCTCTTTTCTCTATAGGATGCTTTGAGAGGTATCCATATGTTTTTATACTTTGCAGTTTCATTGTGATGCCTCTAGTCATGTCTTTCTTGAGATCTTGCTTGGGTTTTTTATTTCCAAATCTGAAGATTTGTCTTTTATCAGTTTTGGAAAATGAGCCTTTATTTCTTCTAATATTATTTTCTTTCCTCCTCCATTGTATTCACTCTGGTCTCTTTGGTCTGATCTTTTAGAAATTTAAATAGATTTATTTTATTCTGATCTCCATTTTTCTTATGGAGAAAGAAAAATGTGTCTGACTTAGTTCACTATTTCTCTCTTCAGTTTTATATGATGTGCTGTTCTATTCATTGAACTTTGAATTTCATAGATTATATTTTTATATTTTTAAATGTTCTAGTTTTCAACATTTGCTTGTTCATGTTTTGAATTATTATTTTATTATATAACATTTTAAACATCCTTATAATATATGATGTTTCAGGTAATTTTAATACCTGAAGCCTGTGAGGGAGGAACAAAACAAATTAGTATTTAATTCCATTCTTTGTGTCTGATGGTTATAATCACAGGTATTTAGATTTTTTGTAGTAATTTTGAATTACACATTTATGTTAGGCAAGACCTAAGTTGAGTGTTTCTTCTTCAAGAGGGCATTTATACTTTCCTTTTGTCATGTGCCTGAGGTACCATCTCTTTGGGGTGACAGGATCCATTCCTAGGCTTTGTAGATGCAAAGATAAATGAGAGTTACTGCATTTACAGTAAGTTTCTTAGTGACTTTATTATATTCATTAGAATCTTAAGTTTATTCCACCTTTACTTTTATTCTAACTTGAAAGTATCCTGAAAGAAAGGTCATGCATGGTTTAATTTGGTTCTTTAATGTTTTGTTTTAATGTATTTTTCATTTTAAAATTAATTTTAAAATGTTTAGTAGTTTTTCTTGATGTAGCTTACACATTTTTTTTGTTAGTGAACTTTAAGTCATTTTGTAGTTAGTATGATTCTATTCATGAATTTTAGCTTATTCCCAAATCATTGAAACTGTGTCTGTTATATTCAGGAGTGTTAGAAGTCTCCTGTACTTTATTTAGACCATCTTTATATCAAACAAGAAAGCTTTGAAGCATTTGCACATCTACCCAAAATTACTTTTTGGTGTAATATGAACATTATTTTAAATGTCGTGAATAAAACAAAGCTGTTTTATGAGCAGTTCAGTTAATTTTACATTCTGAATTTTCACATTAAGACTGTTTTTTGAAAATGTTTTACTTCAAAGAGTTAAGTATAATGAGTATTGTGAATAAAAATACGTCTTCTTTTTATTTAACCATATACTTGGTTTTTTATAATTTTTTATAAAGAAAAATTATAAAGAATTATAAAAAATGACAGTCTCATGCTAACTTAAAGCATGGCCTCTTACCTTCTTTCCTCCTTAAAGGAATCATAATAAAAGCTATTGCTTTAGGATGTGATCTTAAAGCAACTTTAAGATCTTAGCTGACTCAAAGGTAGTTAGGTTCTGTATGACAGATCATCTTTCTACAAGCAACCTATTACTTTTTTTTCCCTGTGTTCTTGTAAAAACGTTTGTGTTGGCTTTTAATGATTAGTATCTGATCAATGTCAAAACATTGATTCTCAGTTGTAAGTTCCTTGTCATAGATTAATCAAGATTGAACATCTGTGGTACAGCATTTCTTTCCCTTTTTTGTTGTTGATTTTTTTTTTAAACTCTCATGAAGGGCCCTTGGGACAGATGGCCCCTCACTGTTGATGGTTCGATTACCATGATCACCCACAGCTTCAGAGGAGTGCGAAGAAAAGAAATTGCTTTCTTTGTCAAGGTGTTTTCAATTCAATTCTCACCCATTAGCCCTGTTTGGTTAAGTTTGGAATTACTCTATCAGGTGATTGATGAGGGTTTTCATTTTATTATAATAGGTACTGTTTAAAAGGAATGGATGTAGCAAAATGATATATCTAACATGTTATGAGTTATATTTTCTTAAGGTTCTTTGAAGTTCCATTTTCATTACCTTAGTTAGAATTTGCTAATATTTGCTCAAAAAAGAGCTTCTTTTTTTTAAGTTGTGATGCTGATTTTACATCTTTCTAGAAATGTTAGAAAGGTTAGAATTACCGTTATCCAAATTGCTTTTTAAGGTTTGAATTTCAAAAACACCACAATTATTTTAAAGTGCTAGTTTGATTTTCCAGGATGGCTTATTAGAATGAAGATAATCACAATGGATTATTACATTAAATTTTATTTCCACCATTGCTTATGTGCATTTTTAGAATGGCAAACAAATGGACATATTTTCAAAATTGCTTACTTTTAATTTTAAATGTATGCATTATGTAAAACAACAAATAGAAGTGTGATCTCTATTTTTGCAAGTGATTATAAAGTAAAAGATCTTAAAATAATATTTTCATTTCTGTGAGGTTTTTATATGTATGAATCAAACCTACATGATTCAATGAAAAATTATTTTAATTTCAGATTGAGTAGGTATTGAATTGAGTATTATTAGTAATTAATCTCCTTTTCTAGGTTTCTTCACATACAAATTTCCAAGTATTGTCAAAGGAAGTCTGTAAGATTTAGGCCATTATTTTACAAAATACTTAAATATTTGGCTTGGGGAGAATGTCTTCCTATAGATAACTAAGAAACTTTTTAGACTTGTGGATGTTCTTTAAATTACTGTCTAATGAATGAACAGCAAAATCAAAGATCAGCCAAGTATAGCAAATTGCAGCAGCATATTTTAGAAAGGATGCTATATAAGAAGCAAGGATACCTGAATCCTGGTCTTGACTTTAATAGTTACTAGCTCTAGACACTTGTCAGTATAACTTTGGGTGATTAAAAAAAAAAAAGAATATTTAATGTCCTTTTTCATTCAGAAAATACAAAGTTTCTATCCATATATAATGAACCTTTTCTTGAAATACCAAATAAGTAAATAAAGGAGGCCTTATTATTATTCTTATTCTTATTTTGCATTCACAGATAGTCTTTCTGTTGTTCATATTGGAACTAATTGCTTAAATTCATGAAAGAAAGCATTGTAAGACAGCACAGCAAGAAAAATTTTCTGACATATCTGAGTTGGAAATTCAAAAGAACATATATCTTGTTTAGGTATGGACTACCAGTATGTATATATACAGCATACAGCATATAAAGTTAGAGGGAATTATAGGCAGTATATCTTGTGTACACGTAAATATAGTCCTCCATAATTGTTCCTTAAATCATATGGTTCCAGTGTCACAAAACACTCAGTTTTGAAATAAAATTCTTTTCCTTGGGATATGGAAATGGAATTATAGTATCAGTAGTATTTACTGGCACAGAAAGGGTTTTAAAAACAGTTTGGTGATATTTTTCTTGCTGAAATTATTTTCTGCTCTAAGTGGCATAGTTGATGTTTCTAGCCCTATGAAGATATATTTGTTGTCATATCAAATATATATGTAATAAAGGAAAATATAAATTATTTATTGTCATATTTTAAAGAATATTCATAATAAATATTAAATATCTTAACATGTGTCACATAATACTTATCATTGTAAGAGATACATAGTCCATGCTGTTAGTTCTCAAAGTGTGTTCCTGAGACCAGTAACATCAGTATCACCTGAGAGGTTGTTAGAAATGCAGTTTCTCAGGCCCACCTCAGAAGTTTTATGTATGGGACCCAGCAATCTGTTTGTCTAGATGTTTTTGTTAAAGTTCGAGAACTACTGAATTAGACCTTTAAGAAGATGCTAAAATTAAATATTATCATCTATAGGTTAACTTCAGAATAATTTGTACAGACATCTGCTTATATATGTTTTATCAAGATTAGATGTAGTCTGAATTTAAAACCTACCAGCAACGAATTTGTTTTTATTTTCACTGTTGCTTATAGTCTTAAGGTTTATAATACAGTCTATCATACTATTCTTTTTTGAGTGGATCATTGAAGCTTTTTATTACTACTTTGTCAAAATAAGTGATATCTTTCTATCAGTGCAGTAAATCTGTGTTTTGCTCGAGTCTGTGCCAAGGAAAAATGGCAAAAGTGTTGGTCTTCTGGATCTCTGGCTTCACTGAAGTCATTTGTGGTCCTAAATGATTGAGTGAATTACTTCCTTAAACCCCCCCCCTTTTTTTCCTCCAGTCAGGCTGAATATAAAATTACAATAAGTCTGAGTGTGTTGGCTCACACCTATAATTCTGGCACTTTGGGAGATTGAGGCAGTACGATCACCTTAGCCCACTAGTTCAAGACCAGCCTGGGCAACATAATGGGACCTCATCTTTACAAAAAAAAAAAATTAGTTGCACATGGCGGTGCATGCCTGTAGCCCCAGCTACTTGGGAGACTGACATGGAAGGGATTGCTTCAGGACAGGAGAGTGAGGCTGCAGTGAGCCATGCTCATGCCACCGTACTCTACCCTGGGTGACAGAGTGAGGCCCTGTCTCAAAAAAAATAACAATAATTAATGAGTTTGAAAATTATTTTGGCAGATATAATAAAATATAATTTTAACTATACTTATTAAACTACATGCTTAACAAACTTTTTCAAAAATACCACATGTCAAAAAATGTATTTATATAGTACACTTGGATAAATAGATGAGACTCTTTTAACATCAACCTAGAGAGTCTGAGGGAGAAAGAGACAAGGAAGTTGATTTGCTGTTTTTCAGAACCTACTTCTGATCATACACAGAAAGCATTGTGTTATTCATAAGTAGAAGATCCAGACTTCAGCTGTGTGGTTTCATAATTCTACATATACCTCCATTTATTTATGTCAACTTATTTCTGAATCCTACAATCTTCAGTTATATGTAGTAGACCTTTAATTGAAAATATGCTGTTTTAAAATACATTTGTATGGTTTGGTATAACATATAATATTAATGGACTTTTCGGAAAATATGACTTCCCTTTTATTAGCATTAGATACGTAATTCAGATCTGCAGCCACTCTTTTAGATTATCTTCCCATCCACCTGACTGACAGAAACCTCACCCTGACAGAATCCACCAGTTTCGAGAAATTCTACTTTACTGCCATTAAATGCCATGTTGGATATCTACCTATATTGAGAACTCAACATTGCCTGAAACGGTTATTTCATACCTCCTCCTTAAAGCTCCAACAATTTTTTTTTTGTGTTTTAGCAGAAAGCTTTGCTTTAGAGAACTACCTGCTACATAGAAAAATATTAGCAGTTTTTTCACAAAACTCATGTTTTTGCACTACAAATTTACTTGGCTTTGTGTCTTTCCACGTCTCTTTTCCTTATAACAATCGAAAACATCCTTCAGCTTCTGTCTGAGGCTCCTCTCACTGTCTTGATCTGAATTCCAACTCGTCCTGTCTTCTCAGGGATCTTGTATTCCTTCTTTGCTGGCTCTCTGCTAGCTCATTAATTCCCATAGCCTTTTAAACATGTACAAGTCCGTACCAGTCAAAAGAAAAAAGCAAATGTTTCCAGCTTAATCTGTCTGTCTACCTTTACTTTCCTCTACTTTGTGTATTCCTTCTTAAGTAAATTGCCTCTGTACATACTGCCTCTCTTTCCTCATACTCACTCATTCCATAATCTTAAATCGGCCACCTCCTTCCTACCCTTTCTCTGAGGCTCATCTTACTGTAGTGTTATGTCTTTTAATATAGTTGCCATCCTTCAGTCATCATCTCTCAATGTATTGCAGCTTTTGTTGGAGGATTTCTTTTACATATACCCTCTTCTCTTGACTTTCATAACAACACACACTCTAGCTGCATTCTCCCTTTCTGGTTGTTTTTTCTCACTTGATTTATACTACTGTCTGCTTCAGTGGCTTCCCTTGCTAATCCAGCTTTATCTCTAAACATTCTCTCCCTCTTAGTCTACATTCTAGATATGTTAGATGTTTTTTCTGTTTCTAAAAGGTATTCTGCTTTCTTTTAACCTTCAAGATGTCATGCATGCTGGTTCTTCACTCTAGAATGTTCTCCCCTGCCCACTTTATGGCCCAGATTATCCTTTGCTTGTCTAAATTGTATCAATTTATGTCCTTTCCTTTTGAAGTCCTTTAGTGACTCTCTAAATTAGATTTCCTAATTACGTGCTCCTGCAGTACCCCTTCTTCTAGTATCATAAAAATGCATTGTTTTATTACATTATATATTTAGATGCTCATCTTTTCTGTAAGTAGTAGACCCTGTTTTGTTTAGTTGACCATTATATGTCCATAGGTGAAAGAATAAAAAGCATACATTACCAAAAAAATCACACATTTTCTTTAATGATTTTTGCTCATTTATATTCAGAAAACATCATTGCTTCATTAGGAACACTTTCTTTTTTTTTTTACATTTTTAAGCCAATGAATTTTCAAGTTGAGTTCAAATGTTCCTACAGTATACCTCACTTAAAAGAATATTTTGTACAAAAAACGAAATTGCCCTTTGACGTTTCTCTCCGTGAATGTTGTAGGGCATTGTAAGGCAGGGACTTTTTCTCTTCCTTTAGCATTGCATAGATTTTTGAATGCAATAAATTGAACTTAAGTTAAATTGGCCACAAAAATGTGTGAATTATTGGAAATTATCTAAAACATGTGCTTCTCACATCTCAATAAAGAAAGCTGTAACTTCGGACATTACCTACTAGCTACATGAGTAAATAACAATCCTCATTGTTTTGACCTTAGTTTCTTCATACATATTCTTCTACAGTGTGGGTATATCAGGTACTGAAACCCATAATTGAGAAAAATACTAATATTACATGTTATACTTTTCCAAAAGTATGTAGTCTGTGAACTGCAATTTTATAAATGCATAAATTTGAAGATACTGTATATTTAATTATCTTTGAATTCCACAGAATTAAGTAAATATCCTTTTGTGCAAATTGGAAATCTTTTACTTCATACTTTTTGTAGTATAGTAGAATCTCACTGGTATTCTAAGTTATTTTAATTTTGTTTTCAGTTAAGGACCAGGAAATGTGAAATATTCGATTGGGAAAGAAAATATTACTGACTTTATTTTACTTTACATTTTAAAAAAGCCTTAATGTGAATTTGGAATCCTTATGTTGATGATGTGCAAATCATACTTTAAATATTCATCTTCTAAAGTTACTGATTTAATAAAAATTTGTATTTTTTTCTTACTATGCTATAAATATCTGTTATTAAACTAAGAGATTTAATATGTTTATGTCAAAATCAAGTATTCTTCCTTTTTGGTTTCTAGAATGTTGGCAGTAAAGTTTTTTTCTTAATTAAGATATGGAGTCTCCTTTGATTTACTTGTAGACATTGGAAAAAAGAGAAACACAGTGTATATCAGTCATAACTGGCAACAATGATTCCCACCAGCAGTTCTCATCCTTTCACCCATAAAATCAGCATAAAATTGACCTAACATTGCCAGATCAGATTGAGTATCTGGAAAGTAATCCTCAGGGAACAGAAAATTCAGTCTTTGTGCATAAAGTTGTTGAATCGGATTATTTTTTTCAGAGCCCTTTTGTTTCTTCCTTTGCAGTACTTCTGAAAAGTTGCTACAAAGATGTGTCAGATGTGGTCTAAATCTAATCACATAGGCAGTAACTAAGTTAATCCATTTCAAGATATGGATGCACATGATTATAATAATTTTTTGAGTGCTGAAGGGTAAAATTCATTTAATGAAAATAGCTGGGATATTTTCTACTTTGTGATTAAACCAATAGATGCAGTTTTCATGTACTTATTTGTTCTCCCTCCAAAAAAACAGAGTGTACAGAAAAAAAATGGTAATGAGGAAAAGTCAGGCAGCAAAACATATTTAGGTAAATGCTACAAACAGCAAGTGCAAACTGTAAACTATTCAATAACATAAATATCCTTATTTAAGACAGTTGTAAGAAAGTTGTCACAAATATCTTCTCAAATAGTAATTACAAAGTTGACGTTACTTAAAAGGGATATTTTAAATATTCACATTGAAACTCTAATTTCATTATTCAGGAGAAAGAACTGCTCTGTATTTCTGCATGAAGATTTGTTTATGTAGCCGTTAGTAATTATATAACTTTATGAAGATAAAAACTTTCATTTAATGTTTTATGAAAATTCTGTCATATGCCTTTGTTTTATGAGATTCAAATCTTAGCAGCTACCATTTTGGTAAAACTGCCATATAAATGTATGTCTGTTTTTTTAACTGGGAACATAATTATCCACAAGACATTTATGTTTGAGTGTTTTTAGGTGATGTGTAATACATTCCACATTCATTTTAGAAATGTATACATTTTGTTTTATATGAGGATATAATCATTTAATATTACCTTCATAAATTTGTAATGTATTATTCTTATATAAGATGTTTTAAATTATTGATTTTTATTATTTATATGGAAACTTTTTAGTCCTTAATAAATAAAAAGTTTAATTGTCGAAAACTTACTTTTTTCTTTTTAATTTAAAATACCTGAAAAAAATTCTGTGGAACTTAAGTGTAAACACAAGAGGAGCCAGCTCATGCTAAAAATGTTGCTAGACATTTATTGAGTTTTGGAATTAAAAGTTTTGAAATATATATGTATATATACTTAGATCGTATTTTTTAGAAAATGGTATGAAATATTGGAAATAATGGAATCAAGCTGTAAGTTTTCACTGATTGGTACATGAAGTGTTATCTTTGATCCACAAGTCCTTTTACTTGGCATGGAGTTCAAACCCTGTCATATGGGTGGTACTTGTTACTCATGTTAGTCTTATCTTGGGCTTTCAAGTTTTGTTTTGTCCAGAAGAAATAATCCATTATTCACTATCCCTTTAAAACACATTTAAAGTGTTCAGAAGTTTATTTTTGACAGAATTAAACCATAAGTATATGACTAAAATATTTATTAGGGCTTACTAAACTAAGATATTAGCATTTTATTGTGTTAAGTAGAAGAGAAATACTGTGAAAAACAAAGAAAATGAAAAACAGGTGTGAATATTTGTAAACCAATATTGATTGATATATAGTAATTACTAGATAAAGCATGTTAGAAAAATTTCTGTGAAATGCCCTGCAAATATCAATTGTATTTTAAATGAGCTGCTTTACATCTGCTTACCAATTTACCTATTACTGTAAATGTGAGATTTAAAAACTGATATAAGGCAAATATTATTACAGTTTTTATAAATCTTAATTTGGGGGGAGGGGGGAGGGATTGCATTGGGAATTATACCTGATATAAATGACGAATTGATGGGTGCTGACGAGTTGATGGGTGCAGCACACCAACATGGCACAAGTATACATATCTAACAAACCTGCACGTTATGCACATGTACCCTAGAACTTAAAGTATAAAAAAAAAAAAAAAAGGCTCTAAGGTACAAAAAGACACTGGAAACTCATATAACCAACAAAGCTCTCGTACCCAAAATATTTTAAAAAAATAAAAATAAAAAATAAATGGATATTTAAGGTGTATTTTGGTCTAGTCTCTGAGGGCTATATTTTATTATATACTTGATACATTTATATTTTTCTTTTCAAAGTAATACCAATATTTTAAAAGTGTAGTTAAAATAGAAAATTCAAAGTTTAAAATCTGAAAATCTAAGGTATGTTAAAAAAAAGTGAGTTACTAAAAGAAATACAGTAATGATTTTTAATAACCTGACCAAATTATTAATATCATTTATTTCTATTTGAAGGTCATTACATTTCTTAAAAAGTCAAAATATTTAATTATAGAAAGGAAAAGAAGTGAATGTCATCAACTATAAATGTTTAAAGAAAAATTTAAATGTTGTAATTAAAGTAGCTTTGCCAGTTTTAAGAGTGCTTAACCAAGACTGTTCCTTTAAATGTGTTATTTTGCTGCTGTTTAATTATACATGTCAATTATTTACAGATCCCGTGGTATTGTGGAAATTCCCAGAGGACTTTGGAGACCAGGTTGGTACCACGTAATTAAAAAAAAAATTAAAGTTGAAGTATTATGATTGTTGCTACTATTACTGCTGCTGTTGCTAGTGTAACTACTAGTGGATTGCTAAAATTATTTTCTCTTGATAAACTGTGAGAAAAAAAATGCATGTGTGCAGAATATATGGAAGAATCTTTTAAAGTTACCAAGTAGATGTGTGATGAAGAAGTCCTTATATTGAAACTCATAGGGACTAGATGTTTAAACTTTCAACATATTTTATACTTGTTTAATTTATCTATAGAATATATCTTTGAAAACATTAAAAACAATAAAAGGTTGACAATGTGAAATCTTTGTTAAATATACTCTTATTATTTCTGTGTACTTAGAAATAAGTGTTACTGCCGTAAATAAGTGATCTGTTCTCTCCTTGTCACAGTAATATCTGAGTCATTTATATATAGAAGTTGAATTATCACTATTTTTTCATTTTAAAGTAGTTCTTACCTATAGGCTTACTTTCTTTAAAAAATATATCATGCAAGACAACTAGATGAATTTATTCCACTTGCATTTTATATTATAGTCTTCTATAGTTCCTCAAATATTTAGTATGACCAAAATGATGAAGTAATTTTATATGATATATATAAATAGAAAAATCATTTAAACTTTGTTATAGATTTATCATTTTGATGTTGCTTTATATATAATATACAGTAAACAATACAGATTTAAGGATTTTTTTGCCAATGATTTTTTGGCCAATGATTTTTTTGCTTTTTTAAAAATTGACACGGCCGGGCGCAGTGGCTCACGCCTGTAATCCTAGTGTGTTGGGAGGCTGAGGCGGGCAGATCACAAGGTCAGGAGTTTGAGACCAGCCTCACCAACATGGTGAAACCCTGTCTCTACTAAAAATACAAAACATAGCCGGGTGTGATGGCGTGTGCCTGTAATCTCAGCTACTGGTGAGGCTGAGGCAGGAGAATCATTTGAACCTGGGAAGCAGAGGTTGCAGTAAGCCGAGATCGCGCCACTGCACTCCAGCCTGGGTGACAAGAGCAAGACTGTGTCTTAAAAAAAATAAAATTGACATATTCTACACATATATAGGTACATTGTATTTCAATACATGTATACAATGTGTAATGATCAAATCAGGGTAATCAGCATATCCACCACCCCAAACATTTATCATTTCTTTGCACTGGGAATATTCAAAATCTGCTCTTCTAGCTATTTGAAAATATATGATAAATTCTTGTTAATTATAATCACCCTGCAGTGTTATAGAACACTGAACACCAGTCCTCCTATCTAGCTGTCATTTTGTACCCATTAACTAACCTCTGGCTATCAGCCCCAAACCCCTGCCTGCCCTTCTCAGCCTCTAGTAACCACTATTCTACTCTACTTCTATGAGATCAATTTTTTAAGCTTCCAGTATGAGTGAGAACATGAGACATTTGTCTTTCTGTGCCTGACTTAGTTCACTTAACATAATATTCTCCAAGCCTATCTGTGTTGCCATGAATGACAGGATTTTATTCTTTTTTTTTATAGCTGAATAATATTCCATTTTGTATGTATACCATATTTTTTAATCCATTCATTTGTTTATGGACACTTAGGTTGATTCCACATTTTGACTCTTATGCATAGTGCTGCAATAAACATGTATCTCTTTGGCATACTGATTTTCTTTCTTTTGGATATATACCCAGTCAGGAGTGGGTATATATCAACTTTCATGTTTGTAAATTGTGAGAACTGCATCTGTGGACTTAAATTATAGTGAGTTTCTGTATTGTGAATTTAACAGTGACAAGATTGTCTTATCCCCTTTATTTGAAGACATAAGAAAGGAACTTGCTCATCAGGTATCCAGCAAAAAGTACTTATTTCTATCAAAACTTAAATTTGTATAATAAAAAACCTGGAAAAATAATGTGAAGCTAGTAGGACAAAACATAGGGTAAACACTTCAAGATGTTGGGTTGGGCAAAGATTTCATAAAGAAAACCTTAAAAGCACAGGCAAGATAGGAGGACTGGTGTTCAGTGTTCTATAACATTGTAGGGTGATTATAATTAACAAGAATCTATCATATATTTTCAAATAGCTAGAAGAGCACATTTTGGATATTCCCAGTGCAAAGAAATGATAAATGATTGAGGTGGTGGATATGCTGATTACTCTGATTTGATCATTACATATTTTATACATGTGTTGAAATATCACAGTGTACCCATATATATGTAGAATTATATGTCAATTTTTTTTTTTTTTTTTTTTTTTAGACAAAGTCTTGCTCTTGTTACCCAGGCTGGAGTGCAGTGGCACGATCTCGGCTCACTGCAACCTCCGCTTCCTAAGTTCAAATGATTCTCCTTCCTCAGCCCCCAAGTAGCTGAGATTACAGGCGCGTGCCACCACACCCGGCTATGTTTTGTATTTTTAGTAGAGACGGAGTTTCACCATGTTGGTGAGGCTGGTCTCGAACTCCTGACCTGATATATATAGTGGGATTGCTGGATCATACGATAGTTCTGTTTTTAGTGTTTTGAGGAACCTCCTTACTATTTTTTATATAATGGCTATACTAGTTTAAGTTCCCACCAACAGTGTATGAGTTCCCCTTTCTCTGCCTCCTTGCCAGCATTTGTTAGTTTTTGTCTCTTTGATAGTAACTATTGTAACTGGGGTGAGACGATAGTTCATTGTAGTTTTGATTTGCATTTCCCTGATGATCAGTGATGTTGAGATTGTTTGATGTGTCTATTGGCCATTTTTATGTCTTCTTTTGAGAGATATCTGTTCATCTCATTTGCCTATTTTAAAATTGTATTATTTGTGTTTTTACTGTTGTTTGAGTTCCTTGTATATTCTGGATCTTAATAACTTGTCAGATGATTAGTTTACATATACATTCTCCCATTCTATTGGTTGTCTCTTCAGTCTGCTGGTTGTTTCTTGTGCTGTGCTGAAGCTTTTTAGTTTTATATCATCTCATTTGCCTATTTTTGTTTCTGTTGCCTGTGCTTTTAAGGTTTTCTTTATGAAATCTTTGCCCAATCCAACATCCTGAAGTGTTTACCCTATGTTTCGTCCTACTAGCTTCACACTTTATTCCAGGTTTTTTATTATACAAATTTAAGTTTTGGTAGAAATAAGTACTGTTTCCTGGATGCCTGATGAGCAGGTTCCTTTCTTATGTCTTCAAATAAAGGGGTAAGACAAATCTTGTCACTGTTAAATTCACAATATAGAAACTTACTATAATTTAAGTCCACAGATGCAGTTCTCACAATTTACAAACATGAAAACTGATAAAAGTATGTGTTTAAAGCAGTTCATTCAGAAATAAGCCTACAGACGTGATTTTGAATAAACATGAAAGAATACTTTTCTAGATGTGAAAGTCAATCTGAAAGACTTAGAAATTACACTCAAGAAGTCTGATAAATTGGCGTGATAAATATTAATTACATCTAGTACAACCTTTGACCATGTTTTCACATAAAAAGAGGGTATAGAATTATAATTTGATTTTAACTTTTTACAGAAAGGATAGATTTATAAATATCTTAAGTATGTAAAGGAACTTCCTACAATGAAGACATGACTTGGGAATAAGAAGTTTGCATTTGTTCTCAAGTAGCTTGTAGTTAGATTAGAGCCTTGCTCACTCATTTTGCTGTTCATATATGTGTGTATATATATTTCTCAATTCTGTCTTGTCTGTTCAACCAATTACAGAACTCCTATTCCTGTTCAGTTCTTTTTTTTTTTTTTTTTTTTTTTAATTTCTACCTTTTACTTTTTAAACTGCCCCTGAGCATTTTTAGGGGTTCTGAAGACTCCCAACTTTGGGTTCACATGAAAGTGATAATGTACTTGTCAGGTCCAGCTTGGAATTTTTAAATTTGGGGCTTAATTGTGTTCTGTTTCTGAAAGTGTGAGATCACTGAAACATCAATAAGCCCTCATAGCTTAGTGAAATACAGAAGCTCTTAACCATGTAATGGTGATGAACATTCATAACTCTTAGGATTCTAGTTTACAACAGTTCTTATAGCCTTCTTGAAGGTTAGAGCTGAAAGGAACTTTAGATACCATTTTGTGTATCTGTTTCATTTTACATCTAAAGAAATCAAGCTTTAGATGGGAATCTAGTCAAGGGCCTTGAATAATCGTTTTGCTGTATACTTTTTAGGGAATTTATTGAATTCTACAGAAGACACAAGTACTCTGTATACATTTCTTAACCCTTTTCCATTTTACTGCTTTTCTCTACCAACTGCCTGCTCCTTAGCTAGCCTTTTCTCTGGATCTGAGGCTACCTCAGTAATTATAATCTTAAAAAGCTCTTTGTTTCACTCTTACCATGCACTGGGCTCTATATTAGGTGCTTTATACTAGGTGAGATTTATCATGCCAATTTATCAGACTTCTTGAGTGTAATTTCTAAGTCTTTCAGATTGACTTTCACATCTAGAAATTTTATTTTTAAATCCTCCCAGGACTAGTGGGAGATAGTATCATCCCTGAACTGAGTCTTAAGTAAGAAACTTACCTGAGGTCACAGAGCTTGTAAGAGGCAGAGCTAAGATTTGAAGACATGTTTGTCTGACTCAAAGGCATGTACTCTTAAATTTTTAGCTTTATTGTTTTTTTCTGCTTGGAATGTTGTCTCTAACTTTCCTTACTTATTTTAGCTCCCTTAAAAAGGATTATTTTAATAATTTTTTCTCTTTTTGTCTTTAGAATTTAAAAGCAATATGTAATTTAGTCCAAAGAAATAATATCAATCCATTTATCATAACATGGACTTGTAGGTCCCTGTAGACATTGGTTTATTATATGCTTCTTGCAGTATGTTTTCCTTCTTTTGGCAATTGAGGAACCAGTGGGACAACTGACATGGCATTTCAGGAGCTTTGATTATATATTTTTTCTTTTTTTTGATACAGTGGATGGTTTTGTACAGGAGAGTATTGGGAGATAAAACTTTAAAAGTAAATGAGCTGGGTTTTGGTGCAGTTTGCCTTGCTGAAGAGTTGGTCCTTCAAGTGGGAGAGATTTCAGTATGGATTGCTTGTGGTAGAAACTAGAGGCGAGGAAATTAGTTTGGTAACTATTTCAGTACAGTGAAAAGTAAGAAGGATCTGAAAGAATC
The DNA here is from genome assembly GCF_002776525.5 of Piliocolobus tephrosceles. Lineage (NCBI taxonomy): Eukaryota > Metazoa > Chordata > Mammalia > Primates > Cercopithecidae > Piliocolobus > Piliocolobus tephrosceles. The sequence goes on along the minus strand of NC_045434.1, from coordinate 54,364,479 downwards.
AGTTATGTTAGGAATGGAAAAGAGTATAAGCATAAGGGAAAAAAGAGATTGCATGAAAAAATTATTTTTATTTTTTATTGATTGATAATTGATTGATTGAGACAGTGTTTTACCCTGTTGCTCAGGCTGGAGTATTGTAGTGCCATCACAACTGGCTCAAACTGAAGCGATCCTCCCACCTCAATCTCAAGCAGTTCTCCCACCCAAGCCACCAAAGTGGCTAGGACTACAGACATGCATCACCACTTCTGGCTAGTGTTTTTTATTTTTTGTAGAGATGGGGTCTCACCCTATTGCCCAGGCTGATCTTGAACTCCTGGGCTCAAGTGGTTTTTCCACCTTGGTCTCCCAGAGTCCTGGGATTACAGGCATGAGTCTGGCCAAAAAGTTTAGTTTTGAGGGACTGGGGAGAGATGGAGAAAAGTAAAGAAGAGAGGATGAGTTTGATTTTTATCATTTCAAGAAATGTTGAACAATTTTCTTTGTGAGTGAAGAGAGGAGGCATCAGAGATTTGAAAAGAATGGAGAATGTTTGCAACCCAAGAAAATAAAAAAAGCGTGAATATTCAAATTTGGGAATTGCCATAGAGGTAGGAATAACTTTCTTATTGTGGGCAAAAAATATAATCAGTAAGCCAGGGAAGCAAACCCATCAAAATTGACTGAAGTTTATTTTAACAATTTTCGTAGCTTCTTTTCAGAGTCAGATATTATCAAACAAGACAAAAATCACATTTTATTCCATTGTGTGCTCATGTTCAAGAGCAAACACTTTAAGATATCTCAGAGGTCTGCAGTCAAAATGATGATAATGGAAAGTAATAACATCATCATTTATGGTATTTGTATTAACATCCAACAAATTAATGATTGCTAGTATATGAATCTATACCTCTTAAAAATGTATCAAATTTAGTTTCTAATATAATACATTTCAATATTTATACATGAACAACAGCTCTGCAGGGTCCTTAATAAGTCCCAATAAGGAAAATGAGTATAGAGGTGTTGTGTTTTTTCCTTCCTTCCTTCCTTCTTTCCTTCCTTCCCTCCCTTCCCTCCCTCCCCTCCCTCCCCTCCCCTCCCCTCCCCTCCCCACCTCCCCCCTCCTCCCCCCTTCCTTCCTTCCTTCCTTCCTTCCTTCCTTCCTTCCTTCCTTCCTTCCTTCCTTCCTTCCTTCCTTCCTTCCTTCCAGCAAGGCTGAAGTGGGCAGACTGCTGTGTCTCACACCTATAATCCCAGAGCTTTGGAGGTCGAGGCAGGCAGATCACTTGAAGTCAGGAGTTTGAGACCAACCTGGCCAACTGGTGAAACCCTGTCTCTACCAAAAACACAAAACAATTAGCTGGGTCTGGTGGCTCAGGCTTATAATCCCAGCTGTGTGGGAGACTGAGGCAGGAGAATTACTTGAACCAGAGAGGCGGAGGTTGCAGTGAGCTGAGATGCCGTCACAGCACTCTAGCTTGGGCAAAGAATGAGAACCTGTCTTAAAAACAAAAACAAAAACAAAACAAAACAAAAAAAGCAAAGTTGAAGTGAACTGCTGATTTAGGGCAAAACCATTCTTTTTCTTTAAAAAACAAAAGTATATACTCAGTTGTTTCTTTGACACTGTTGCCCCTAGTGTAGTCTTAAACACTCATAGTATTATAACTTTTAATCTAAGTAACTAATGTCTTACAGGAAAACAACAGCAACACTTGAGGGGTAGATGATTGAGAACTTTCCATCATGCACAAGCATTTTAACAGACTTCCAGAGCTGCCCACATCTGTTTTACGTTTTAGTAAAATAAGAAAAATGAACACATTTGTTAACATAACTCCAAGATAATTGCCTTTTGATAGCATACAAAAATAAGAAGAAAAAGTATATAGACAAATTGTGCTTAGTAATTAATGTTTTGGTGTTCTGAGGAATTATTTATTGATTAAGTCAATTTAATATCAATTCCATTTTTTGGTTACCTAAAGATTTTGGAAATTATATTCAAGTACATGTACTACATAATATAATCACTGTTGACATAAAGTTTTCCAGAATAGGATTAAGTTTGGTAAAATAGAAATTTACATTTTATATAACCTTAACATGTCATAGTTGCTTATTAGTTCAGTAACTTGTATACATTTGGGGAAAACATACCCAAGTAGAATAAAATGTGTACTTGCTCTGTCCTTAACATTATTAAATCAGAGGAGATATGGCTATTTTCTATTAAGTCAGTTATAAAACTTGAGTTTTCTAAAGATTTACCTTAGTAATATGAATTTGAATTCTCTAAGAATTATTTTGAAAGTCTAGCTCATTTGAAATATTGGAAGTTCAACTTCCTTATTTTATAGATGTTTTGGGAATATTCTATTTATGTACATTTCTCTATAAGTTAGTCAGTACAGAGTGTCTTTAATTTATGAGGCTTTATAATCTACTTTATTGATACTCTGCAGAGATAGGGAAACATTTCATACTAATACAACAAGAGCAAAGGTCTTTATGAAATATAGGCATCAATATTTTTGGTGATGTCTTTAGTTATACTGTGTATAATAAACAGATAAAATAGATACGTAGGAAAATTGAAAGAATTATAAAAGTAATGCTGTATTTTCAAGACATTTTAAGTTGTGTTTTTGATTATTACTCTTAGAGATGAAAAATTTTGCCAAATATTAAACAAATGAATGTAGCCTAGGCAATTAGCATGTAGCTTTAGCTGTCTTAAGAATTTAAAATTACTCACAGAGTACTTTGAAAGTTGCTTGTCTGGCACAGTAAAGCTGTAAAGAAGATGACGTGGTTCTTGCCTTCCAGAAGTCTATGAGCAGAAGGAAGACTGGACTGGGAATCGGATGTGAGCTGCTCTGGCTCTTCTTCTTTCTTCTTTTATCTTCTTTCTTAAAAAAAAAAAAAAAAAAAAAAAAGTGGGGGGGGATATAAGTACAGAACCTGCAGGTTTGTTACACAGGCATACATGTGCCAGGGTGGTTTGCTACACCTATTCACCCATCCTTTAAGTTCCCTCCCCTCACCCCCAGCCCCCAAACGGGCCCTGGTGCGTGTTGTCCTCCTTTCTGTGTCCATGTATTCTCATTGTTCAATTCCCACTTGTAAGTGAGAAAATATGGTGTTTGGTTTTTTGTTCCTGTGTTAGTTTGCTGAGGAAGATGGCTTCCAGCTTCCTCCATGTCCTGCAAAAGACATCTCATTCCTTTGTATGGCAGTATGGTATTCCATGGTGTATATGTACCACATTTTCTTTATCCAGTCTATCATTGATGGACATTTGGGTTGGTCCCATGTCTTTGCTATTATAGTGCTGCAACAAACAAACGTGTGAATGTGTCTTTATAGTAGAATGATTTATATTCCTTTGAGTATATACTTAAGAATGGGATTGCTGGGTCAAATGGTTATTTCTGGTTCTGGATACTTGAGGAATCGCCACACTGTCTTCTACAATGATTGAACTAATTTACATTCCCACCAACAAAGCATTTCTGTTTCTCCACAGCCTCGCCAGCATCTATTGTTTCCTGACTTTTTAATAATTACCATTCTGACTGTCGTGAGATGGTATCTCATTGTGGTTTTGATTTGCATTTCTGTGATGATCAGTGATGTTGAGCCTTTTCTCATGTGTTTGTTGGCTGCATAAATGTCTTCTTTTGATAAGTGTCTGTTGATATCCTTTGCCTACTTTTTGATGGGATTGTTTTTTTTCTTGTAAATTTGTTTGAGTTCTTTGTAGGTTCTGGATATTAGTCCTTTGCCAGATAAGTAGATTGCAAAAATTTTCTCCCATTCTGTAGGTTGCCTGTTCATTCTGATGATGGTTTCTTTTGCTGATAGTTTAATTAGATCCCATTCATCAATTTTGGCTTTTGTGGCAGTTGTTTTTGTCATGAAGTCTTTGCCCATGTCTGTATCCTGAGTGGTATTGTCTAGGTTTTCTTCTAGGGTTTTTATGGTTTTGGGTTTTACATTTAAATCTTTAATCCCTCTTGAGTTAATTTTTGTATAAGATATAAGGCAGGGGTCCAGTTTCAGTTTTCTGCATATGGCTAGCCAGTTTTCCCAGCACCATTTACTGAATAGGAGATCCTTTCCCCATTGCTTGTTTTTGTCAGGTTTGCCAAAGATCAGATGGTTGTAGATTTGTGGTGTTATTTCTGAGGTCTCTGTACTGTTCCATTGGTCTTTATGTTTATTTTGGTACCTGTACCATGCTGTTTTGGTTACTGTAGCCTTGTAGTATAGTCTGAAGTCAGGTAGCGTGATGCCTCCAACTTTTTTCTTTTACTTAGGATTTTACTTTTTACTTGACTCTATGGGGTCTCCTTTAATTCCATATGAAATTTAAAATAATTTTTTTCTAATTCTGTGAAGAATTCAGTGGTAGTTTGATGGGAATAACATTGAATCTATAAATTACTTTGGACAATGTGGCCATTTTCATGATATTGATTCTTCCTGTTTGTGAGGATGGAATGCTTTTCCATTTGTTTGTGTCCTCTCTTATTTCCTTGAGCAGTGGTTTGTAGTTCTCCTTGAAGGGGTCCTTCACGTGCCTTGTTAGCTGTATTCCTAAGTATTTTATTCTGTTTGTAGCAATTGTGAATGGGAGTTCATTCATGATTTATTTGGTTCTTTGCTTGGTTATTTTTGGTGTAAAGGAATGCTTTGTGATTTTTGGACATTGATTTTGTATCCTGAGATTTAGCTAAAGTTGCTTATCAGTTTAATGAGTTTTTGGTCTGAGATGATGGGGTTTTCTAATATAAAATCATGTTGTCTGCAAACAGACACAGTAGTTTGACTTCCTCTCTTCCTGTTTGAGTGCCCTTTATTTTTTTCTCTTGCCTGATTGCCCTGGCCAGAACATCCAATACTATGTTGAATAGGAGTAGTGAGAGAGGGAATCCTTGTCTTGTACCAGTTTTCAAAGGGAATGTTTCCAGCTTTTGCCCATTCAGTGATATTGGCTGTGGGTTTGTCATAAATAGCATTTATTATTTTGAGATATGTTTCATCAATATCCCTTTTATTGAGAGTTTTAAACCTGAAGAGATGTCAAATTTTGTCAAAGGCCTTTTCTGCATCTATTGAAATAATTATGTGGTTTTTGTTTTTGGCTCTGTTTATGTGATAGATTACGTTTATTGATTTGTATATGTTGAACCAGCCTTACATCCCAGGGATGAAGCCGACTTGATCGTGGTGGATTAAGTTTTATGATGTGCTGCTGGATTCGATTTGCTAGTATTTTTTGAGGATTTTCGCATTGATGTTCATCGGGGATATTGGCTTGAAGTTTTCCCTTTTTTTGTGTCTCTTCCCAGTTTTGGTATCAGGATTATGCTGGCTTCATAAAATGAGTTAGGGAGGTATCCCTCATTTTCACTTATTTGGAATAGTTTCAGAAGGAATGGTACCAGCTCCTCCTTGTATTTCTGGTAGAAATCAGCTGTGAATCCATATGGTCCTGGGCATTTTTTTGGTTGGTAGACTATTAATTACTGCCTTAATTTCAGAACTTGTTATTGGTCTATTCAGGGATTCGACTTCTTCCTGATTTAGTCCTGGGAGAGTGTATGTCTCCAGGAATTTATCCATTTCTTCTAGATTTTCTAGTTTATTTGCGTGAGGTTTTTATATTATTCTCTGATGGTAGTTTGTATTTCTGTGGGATCAGTGGTGATATCCCCATTATCATTTTTTATTGTGTCTGTTTGTTTCTTCTCCCTTCTTTGTTAGTCTAGCTAGTAGTGGTCTATCTGTTTTGTTATTTTGTTAAAAAGCAGCTTCTGGGTTCATTGATTTTTTTTGGTGAGTTTTTCATGTTTCTATCTCCTTCAGTTCTTCTCTGATCTTAGTTATTTCTTGTCTTCTGCTAGCTTTGGATTAGTTTGATCTTGCTTCTCTAGTTCTTTTAATTGTGATGTTAGGGTGTCAATTTGAGATCTTTCTATTTCTGATGTGGCCATTTAGTGCTATAAATTTCCTTCTTAACACTGCTTTAGCTGTGTACTAGAGATTCTGGTATGTTGTTGTCTCTTTGTTCTCATTGGTTTCAAAGAACTTCTTGATTTCTGGCTAATTTCATTATGTACCCAGGAGTCATTCAGGAGCAGGTTGTTCAATTTCCATGTAATTGTGAGGTTTCGAGTGAATGTCTTAATCTTGAGTTCTAAATTGATTGCACTGTGATCTGAGAGACTGTTTGTTTTGATTTCTGTTCTTTTGCATTTGCTGAGGAGTGTTTTACTTCCAATTATGTGGTCGATGTTAGAATAAATGCCATGTACCACTGAGAAGAATTTATATTCTGTTGATTTGGGCAGAGAGTTCTGTAGACGTCTGCTAGGTCCACTTGATCCAGAGTTAAGTTCACATCCTGAATATCCTTGTTAATTTTCTGTCTCATTGATCTGTCTAATACTGACAGTGGGATGTTAAAGTCTCCCACTATTATTGTGTGGGAGTCTAAGTCTCTTTGTAGGTCTCTAAGAACTTATTTTATGAATCTGGGTGCTCCTATATTGGGTGCATATATATTTAGAATAGTTAACTCTTCTTGTTGAATTGTTCCCTTTACCATTATGTAATGCCCTTCTTTGTCTTTTTTGATCTTTGTTGGTTTAAAGTCTATCTTGTCAGGGACTAGGACTGCAATCCCTGCTTTTTTTTTTTTTTCCTTTCCATTTGCTTGGTAAATTTTCCTCCATCCCTTTATTTTGAGCCTATGTGTATCTTTGCGTGTGAGATGGGTCTCCTGAATATAGCACACCTATGGGTCTTAACTATCCAATTTGTGTTCTGGCTGTACTTCTAACTTGAGTGCAAGACAGATTCGTGAGGAAATTCTGGTGTTTAGGAGGAGTATATAGAAGGTGATCTTTAAGCCTAATTTTTTGATCACTGAATGTTGTCCTTTAGTTGGTCCTCTTCTTAGGGTGAGAGTGGAGGAGGACACTGCCATATAGTTCAGATAATTGAGTGTGATACCCTATTGTAGTAGAAAGACAGAATGATGAAGTTAATTCGTGATTTGAAGTTGTGGTAGAGTGATAGAGACATTGGAATGTTATTTCTTTTATTTAATTGAAGATTTACATATTTTTTGATAATATAAATATGAGTTTGAATCCTAACCCTGTCAGTTATATGGTTTTTGCCATCAAAAATATCCCCTGCTCTCAGTGACATAATAGTTCACAGGATTAATTGTAGGAGTTAAGGTCTGTCTGAAGCACTGTGGTAAGTATTCAGCAAATGAGAGGGCATGGTCAGACTTCCTTCACACACTATCCCTGTCTTCTTAGGTTTTGTTTCTTTTCTTTTCTTTCTTTTCTTCTCTTTTCTTTTCTTTTTTTTGTGGAATTTCTGATTTTACTTTTCTTTTCCATTCTGTTTCTTCTTTTGTGTGGTCCAGTTCTATTTATAAAACTCAGTTTGAAAATTAATCCTTTGAAGGATTTCCTGAACCTCCAAGGCAACCTGTCTGTACTTCCATAGCTTCTTATATGTATCCCTAATACTAAACTATATTTTCATTTTTTTTTTTTTTTTTGCATGTCTCTATCTATCCTGGGCTGTTTGTATGTTTCTTGAAGGAAAAGGGTCAGAACTTCCTCATTTTTCAATGTCCACATCTAGTAGAGTGGCTGGAACATGATAAGATATGAGTAAGTGTTTTTGAACGGCTGGTTGAATGAGTGACACGTGAGAGGAAGTTGAATAAATTCATGATAACTTATCTTAACCTTCTTGGAAAAGTAATAGGCAAGGTAATCTAAGAGGGATGGATTTAAGAGTGGTGTTCTACCTTAAACTTGGAAGGATTTCAAACTGGTGTTATGACACATATCATAGGAATTCAGCAAAGTCTGAGTGAAATGATGTAACTTAGCAGAGGGGTTAGGTAGCATGAAGATTTAATAGGTCCTTGACTGTTCCTGATAGTACCTGACTTGTTTGTTTTCTCCCCTGCCCCTCATTTCTGTAGGATGTGAAATTAAAGTTCAATATATGCTGACAACCTAGTATGTGCTTCCATGATAAATAATAAAAATGATTTAAGAAATGCTTTTAGAAAAGTGTGTATGTTACATGATTATTTTAAATTATAACAATAATAAAAATACCATTAATTAATCAAGTCTTGGTAGAAATTATCTGGAAACAGTTTAAACTATAACTGTAAGAATGAATAGTAGTAAAAATTGTGTGTTATGCAAAAATAGCAGAGATAAATTTTACCCTTCAGCTGCATCTTCATAGGAATGAATGGAAGGCAGCCAGCTACTTAGCTGACATTAAATCCAGTATATTCAGCACTATATACAGTTTTGCTTTTATATTTAATAATGACTAATGGGTCATTATTGAATATAAAAAGGAAGCAGGTAGGAGTTAAGGTCTGCATGGTTTAGGAAGAATGGCTGTTTTATTATTAAACAATTTTCTAATATATTCATAATTTTAAAAATTTTGTATTGATTTAAAAGGTATTTGGTAGGAATGATTAGTTTTTCATTATTTGAAATTGAGACACACTGAGTATTCTATAATTTTACTTTTCACATCATCATAAAGAATATCTAAATTATTCAGAAATAATTTATTAAATTCTAATACTTTGAAAACAAATACTTAAATGATTGTGGATTTCTAAAAATTGATGTTTTTTGGCTGTTTGGGCTTGATTCTGTCATTTTTAACTATGAGTCAATTGCATCAGACAGAAAATAATTTCATTGCATTCTATATCAACTATTGTTTTTCCAAATGTAAAGAATGAAATGTCTTGAACCAATTTTTGTGATAATAAATTCCCTATGAATATTATATAAAACTCATTTTTCTGTCCCTATGAATATTACATATAAACTCGTATTTCTGAAACAAATTAATTTCTTAATGTTTAATTAAATAAAAATTTATAAATTTTGTAGAGATGATGAGTAAATGTAAGATAATTATAATTATATTATGACTGTTTACTTGGTTTTGTATTCCAAAAATTTTATTAGTCATGTATTTTGGTAATGCTAAAATAGAGTTTTGCATTTCCAATTTATCTTTAGTTTGAAAAGAAGTTAAAGTTAGTTAACTGTTAGGTAATTTCTTATCTGCTTCTTTGTAGATACAGCCACTATTATCATTTTTGTATATTCTTATGACTAAAAAGGATGAATCAGAATGAAACATAAGAGGCAAACGTGGGAAAATGTACAAAAGTAAATCTAAAATCATCATCATAAATATATCTTTGTATTTATCTTTATGCAGACTAGATTTTTATTTCTTTAAAAGGCAGGCCCAGTTCAGGAAGCTCAAGGCAAAACATGATCACATTCTTATTTTACCTGCATGCTTGTTTTATATTCTCTACTGCTAAAATTTTAAAATTTTACTGGAAACAGGGAAACTAATTTGGAAAAACATAGTGATATTTTATGAACTTTGCTTTATAGTTGAAGAGTTTGCCGGAATATTTGATCTAGCAGACTCCTATTGAAAAGAATATTTTTGCATACATTTTAGATAATAAAATTGTATTTGAAAATCCCTGTACAAATGACATTATTTTTCTGTTGAAGGATGAACAGACTTTAATGAGCTCTTAGAGGTGAGGTTTTTATATCTATTTTTATGGTAGTGAAATTTATATTCTAACTATATAAATGATTCAAGGCAGACCTGCAAGGTCTGATGTTATGCAGCAATCTATAGAAATTAAATAATGATAAATGATTCTTTGAAAGAAATAATGTGGTTTCCCAAAAACTTCCTCTTTATTAAGCTGTAAACATTTGTCAAAAGTGAAATTGGAATTTAGTTCTATAAAGAGTTATGAATCTTGGAGAGAAATAGAGTAGAGGAATTATTTTTTCAAGGTTACCTAACATAGGCTGATGAATTAGAAACAATTCTCCTAAAGTTGGAAGAGAAAACGTAAATATAACATGACATGAAAATCTCTCTGCCAGTTCAGAGTTTTGCATTTCCAATTTATCTTTAGTTTGAAAAGAAGTTAAAGTTAGTTAACTGTGAAGCAAAACAAATAATAGAAACAACAGGAGTAGCATTTAAAATGTTACTTGATAGAAAATGAAGTCTTGCAAAATTGGCATAAAGTCATTATTAACTCATAAAATATGTTACTTTGAAATAATTTTTGTTTATTAAAACTGTATATTGCTTTAAAATGACTTTTAGGGGAACTTTTCTAATTTTTTTTTTAAAGAATAAGGCTAAGTTGAGTGGGTTATAAAATGAATAATTATCCATGAATTGCCATCTCACCTTTCTCTTTGGTGTGATTTCTATTTTTCCTTCCCCCTTTCACATGGTTAATAGACAAGTGATTTAAAGGAATTATTACCAGGTTGCTTATTAATGTTTAAAATTTAAGCCTGAAATACACTTCAGGAGAAGAAGTAGATATGAAGGCACTTCATTATTAAAATTTTTAAGTTGAAAAATATTGTGTATTAGCTGAAAATATTGAACTTGATCAACATATGTTACCAGCTAGCCTCTTCCCCACCCGTTCTTTTGTTGTCTTGTTATTGTTATAAGGCTTAATGACAGTTGTAGGCCATAGTTCTGGATGTGGGGGTTATTCTACCCTGGGGAGAAGAGGAAGAAACAGCAGTGTGGATTATGGAAATATGGACTGATCTAAAAAGAGACCTCTTGTAAAAGAATGGAGCTCAAAGAAAAGCTAGGAGAAACTGATGAAAAGATGATGGAATATGATGTGAAAATGATAATTTGAAATCTTTCATTCCCAGCTGCCATGTTTTGGAGAAAAGGAATGCATTTGTATATTAAGAGAGAGCTACAAGAGTCCAGATGAATGGTATTCCTTCTGAGATATGGTTTCATTTTGATTCAGATAAATTATGTGAATTTTAATAGACCTTTGCGTATTTAGACATTTTAAATCTTAAAGACATAATATTAGGTATGATATTTCATAGAAATATTTTAAGTAGTATGCAATATTTGCTTAGTATTTGGGCACCTTTAAATGAATCTAATTTCAAAAATTAACTTCGTGGTTGTTAAATTTAAGCATTTTAACTAATTGTGATGGTGAATATTTTATTTAAAGTATGAATTATTTTGTTACTTTGTAACAATTATTTAAACACATAGTCACATGTTTACTTATGTTTATTTTTGTAGATAAGTGACAATATTGCAGCTTATCTTGGTGAATTAATATTAAGTGGTAACATACAGCTCTATCCTTAGCCTGTTTGACCAGACAACAATGCAATCTAGTGGTCATTTTTGTAAAATGCAGACACAGAGTTCATGTGGTTTTAACTAGTTATCGATGTGTTAATAAAGGAAAAGTTGTTTCCTGATTCTCAAGTTTGCAAAAGGTTAGATTAGGAAAAAGTTAGCATGAAAATGTAAAAATAAGGCATATAGTAAGAGGATCATATTTTGAGGGAAGATGATGTGCCAGGCATTCTAATAGGAATATCTTCTAAGTAGAAGGAAACCTCTGATTGAAGTTTAGGAAGAGGATGATAATGTGGAATTTACTTCTGTGATTGAACTTACCAGGCAAAGTTTAGGGAAAGAGAAGAATCTCCAAGAACAACTGCTTTTATAGGCCACAACCTATGTCTTTAAATCCATACTGAAAAATATAATTTGATAATCATACCCTATGACCCTTATAAATATTTTGGTTTTTAAGAGATAAGCAATATATTTAACTTCCTCCTTTTGATATAATCAACTAGGATTATTTAATATGTTTTGCATTGCAAATTGTAATAGTCTGAAGTTTTTACATGATTGTCTGTGGAGTTATTATTTATAGGATATGGGACATTAAGGAGAAAGATTAACATCAGATAACTCCAAGTTGAGCCATAGGGAAGGGAAGAAGTAACAAAATATTAAATTAAGCACAAGAACTTGTTCAAATTACTGCTCATTTAATGTGGTTGGAGTGTGGGATATATGAAACTTGATATTGAGGCTGCAAAGGTAGTTTGGTCAGATTATCAAGAACTTTGTATAATATGCTAACTGCTTTGGTGTTGACTAATAGGAAATAACCATAAATGGTACATATTTAGGAGGCTTCCACATCACATCTATATTTCAAAGAGGTAACTTTAGATTTAGGTGATTTGAATTGGATAAAAGGAGCCCGTTGGAGACATAGAGACTACTTAGAAGGCTGTGGTAATTGTTTAGTAGAACTGTTGAGAACCTCAACTAGAGGAAGGTTACAGAGAAGGTGGGAAAGGGAATAGATTTGAGATTTTTTTTTTATTGTGGAGGCACAGATACATGAGTTCTATGGTATAAACAAATTGTTAAGTTTATGGTACAGTATTGTTAACTATAAGCACAGTGTTGTATATCAGACCTCTAGAGCTTATTCATGTTATATGACTGAACTTAAAAATGTGCCTGTTGAACAGCAACTTGCCATTTCTCTCTGCTCATAGACCCTGGCTAGCAACCAGCATTCTACTTTCTGCTTCTGTGAGTTTGACTATTTTTGATGTCTCATTTAAGTGGAATCATGCAGTATTTGTCTTTTTGAGACTGACTTATTTCACTTAGTGTAATGTTCTCCAGATTCATTCATGTAGTGGCAAATGACAGGATTTTCTTTCTTTTTTTAAGGCTGAATAATTTTCCATTGTATGTATATAACACATTTTCACTATCCATTCATCTATTGATGGACATGTAGGGTATTTCCACGTCTTTGCTATTCTGGGTAATGCTACAGAGAACATGGAAGAGCAAATATCCCTTTAAAATCCTGATTTCAGTTATTTTGGGTAAATACCCAGGAGTGGGATTGCTGGATCATTGTGGTAGTTCTATTTTTAATTTTCTGAGAAACTGTTTTCCATAACTGCTGTGTCATTTGATATTCCCACCAATGGTATACAAGGGTGCCAATTTTCTACAGCCTTTCCAATACTTACCTTTGTTTGTTTGGTTGTTGATAATGAGCATTCTCACAGGTGTGAAATGATATCCAACTGTGATTTGCATTTCCTTCATAATTAGTGATGTTGAGCATGTTTTCATATAACTCTTAGCCATTTGTATGACTTCTTTGGAGAAATGTCTGTGTAAGTCCTTCAATCAATTTTTGATCAGGTCTTTTTTTTGCAATTAAGTTATAGGAGATCCTTATATGCTTTGGATAGCAACCCTTTATCATATGGATGGTTTGCAAATATTTTCTTAGATGTTATAGGTTGCCTTTCACTCTTCCAGTTGTTTTCCTTGCGGTGCATAAGATTTTTAGTTTGACGTAATTCCACTTGTCTATTTTTGCCTTAGTTGCCTGTGCATGTGTTTATAAACATCCATATCATATGTCCATGATTGGTGTTGTAGCCAAGAAATTATTGCCAAGACCAATGTCTGAAAGTTTTTCCATGTTTTCTCCTAAGAGTTTTACACTTTTCACGTCTTATATTTAAGTCTGTTTTTTTTTTCATTTAAAATACGTTTTAATGGGTTTCAAAATTCTATGACAGATTTTTTTGATCAAATTATTTTCATTAAGAAGTAATTATTTTAAAAACTAACAACCTAAAAACTCGCACACAAAAAAACCCAAACATGTTCCATAAAATGTTCTCCTTTCCTTCTGAAGGTTTTATAATGCATTACTGTCATTAACCAGTTTTTTATTATTAAACTTAAATGGCCTATTCAGGCAAATACTTCTGGGACTGTTCTTCAACCACTGAATAAAACTAGGGTGCAGGTATTAGGAATAATATTCATTTAGCCTCCTGAACTTTCTGGGCAGACTTGCTGACCTTCCCAACTCTAGCAGCCCTCTTCTCCACTGCTTTGAAGACACCCACAGCAACTGTCTGTCTCATATTATGAACAGTAAAATGACCAAGAGGGGGATGGTCAGAGGAGTTCTCAACACTCCAGCAACCATCTGAATGATGGCAGCATCACTAGATTTCAAGAGTTTAGGGCCACCTTCCGGCTTCTTACCAGAGTGACAATCAATCTTGCTTCAGTCAAGCAAACTTGCAAGCAACATAAGCTGTGTAACAGTCTAGTATAGGAGGATAACCAGAACCTCTTTGCCTGGATGGCTCACGATAATCACGTGAGCAGTGCAGACAGCTGCTTCCATTGGTGAGTCATTTTTGCTGTCACTAGCAACATTGCCATGACTAATATCTTTGACAGACACATTCTTTACATAGAAGCCCACATTATCCTTAGGAAGAGCTTCACTCAAAGCTTTTTGGTGCATTTCAACTGTACTTCAGTTGTAATGTTAACTGGTGCAAAAGTAGACCACATGCTGGGTTTGAGAATACCAGTCTCCACTAGCCCCAAAGAGACAGTGCCAATATCACCAGTTTGTAGATATCGGGCAGGGGCAGACACAAGACCTTGTCAACTGAATGAATTGATGGTAGGATGCAATTCAGAGCTTTAAGCAGCATAGTTTCACTGGTACTGCCATCTTTACAGGTGACTTTCCATCTCATGAGCCAAGGTATGTTAGCACTTGACTCCAGCATATTGTCACCATTCTAATTAGAAATTGGCAAAAATGCTACTGTAGCAGGTCTGTAGCCAATTTTCTTAATATGGATGCTGATTTCCTTAATGATTTTCTCATATCTCTTCTGGCTGTAGGGTGAGTCGGTGGAATCTGTTTTGTTAACATGAACAGTTGGTTGTTTTACAATCAGTGAGGAAGCCAGAGGGATATGCTCATGAGTCTGCTCATTCTTGGAGATACCAAGTTCAGATTCATCAGCACCAGCAGCAACAGTAAGGATAGCACAGTCAATTTGATATTGACATGGTTTGTCTCTGTGTCTCCACCCAAATCTCATCTTGAATTGTACCTCCCATAATTCCCACATGTTGTGGGAGGGACCTGGTGGGAGATAATTGAATTGTGGGGGCCGTCATCCCCATACTGTGTTTGTGGTTGTAAGTCTCACAAGATTTGATGGTTTTATAATGGGTCCCTCTTTTACTTTATTCTCTTTCTCTCTTTGCCTTCTGCCATGTAAGACGTGACTTTGTTCTTCCCTCACCTTCTACCATGATTATGAGGCCTTCCCAGCCATGTGGTTGTGAGTCCATTAAACCTCCTTTTCTTTATAAATACCCAGTCTCGGGTATGTCTTTATCAGCAGTGTGAAAATGGACTAATACAATAAATATTCCTGTAATCATGTTTTTGATAAATTCCCTGTGTCCTGGGACATCTGTGATGGTCACATAGTAGTATTTGGTGGTCTCAAATTTCCATGTGGAGATATCAGTGGTGATACCATGCTCAAGCTTAGCTTTCAGTTTATCTGAGACCCAGGCATACTTGAAGGACCCCTTTCCCATCTCAGCAGTCTTGTCCTCACATTTTTTTATGGTTGTTTGGTCAGTCCCATCACATTTATAGATTGGATGGCAAGTAGTAATGGACTTGAATGAATCTACATGTCCAGTGATGATGATGTTGATACAAGTCTTTTTCTTTCCATTTTCGGTTTGATTTAGGGGTAGTTTTCATGACACCTGTATTCTGGTGGCAAACCCTTTGCCCAAAAGCTGCTTAGGTCTTTTGTTCATGTTGAATAGATTTTTGTGTATGGTGTAAGTTAAGTGTCCAACTTCATTCTTTTACATGTAGACATCCAGTTTTCCCAACTGTTTGTTGAAGAGACTATCCTAGCTTCGTTGTGTATTCCTGGTACCCTTAATGAAAATTAGTTGAACATATTTGCAGGGGTTTATTTCTGAGCTCTCTATTTTTTTCCATTGGTTATGTGTCTGTCTTTCTGCCAGTACCATACTGTTTTAATTACTGTAGCTTTGTAATATACTTTGAAATCAGGAAATATGATGCCTCCATCTTTGTTCTTCTTTCTCAAGATTGTTTTAGCTATTTGGGGTCCTTTGTGGTTCCATATGAATTTTAGGTTTGTTTTTTCTATTTCCATAAAAAATGCCATTGGAATTTTGATAGGGATAGCACTGAATCTGTAGATTGCTTTATGTATTATGGCTATCGTAATGATGTTGAAGTTTTCCAATGCATGAACATGGGACGTCTTTTTATTTATTTGTGTCTCTTAAAATTTCTTTCTTCAGTGTTTTATAGTTTTTCATTTGCAAATCTTTCATTTCCTTGGTCAATGTTATTCCTAAGTATTTTATTCTTTTTTATCTTATAGTAAATGGGATTGTTTTCTTAATTTGCTTTTCAAATAGTTTGATGTTATTGTATACAAACCCAACTCATTTTGTATGTTGATTTTTATATCCTACAACAAATTTTTCTGAATTTGTTTAGTAGTTCTAATAGATTTTTAATGCACTCTTTAGGGTTTTCTATGTATAAAGTCATGTCATCTGTGAACAGAAATAATTTTACTTCTTCCTTTCCAGTTTGGATGACTTTTATTTCTTTTTGTTGCCTAATTGCTCTAACTGTGACTTCCAGTACTATATTGAATAGAGGTGGTAAGAATAGGAATTTTGGCTTTGTTTTTGATCTTAGGAAAAGACTTTCAGTTTTTCACTATTAAGTATAATGTTAATTGTGAGTTTTCATATATGGCCTTCATTATTTTGAGGTAGTCTCACCCTATTTGTAGTTTGTTGAGATTTTTTATTATGAAAAAGTGTTGAATTTTGTCAAATGCCTTTTCTGCATCTATTGAGAGATCTTGAAGAAAGTGAAGAGTAAAGAGTTACTAAAATTTCTTGCTTGGAAGATTAGATAAATGGTGACGCTATTAATTAAGGGAAAGGAGAAATTTTTGAAGAAGATAATTAGATAAGTTGTAGACATAATGTGTTTTATTTCTTCAAGTAGTCTAGTTAAAATATCAAAGTAACAGTTGTTACAAATGGAAAAAAACTGCAGCTCTGAGGAGACACTGGAAGCATTGATAATACTTAGAAAAACCTTACTTTATGCTGCCCCAAGCACACTGTAACACTATGAAGTAGGTATTAGTTATTATCTTATTTTATAGATGACAAAGCTGAGGCACAGAGAGGCCATGTCACTTGCCCAAGGTTCCACAGCTTTTAAGTGGCACAAGATTGATTTGAGTCAGTGCATTCTGGACTTTGTGTTCATGTTCTCAGCTATTTATACTACTATTCTGCTTCAGAAATAAAGACTCCCATTTACTAAGCATTTTAATATGTTAGACATTGTATTGGACATTATTTGTATTATATCAATTATCTAATCCTCAATACAGCTCTTTTATTTCACAGAATAGGAAATTGAAGCCAAGAGAGGAAAAGTTTTACACAGCTGTTAGGTTGTTCAGCTGGTTTCTGAACCTAGCATTCTGGCTGGAGAGCCCAAGCTTTTATCAGTTGTGTATAGCAGTGAGAGGAGATTCCCCATGGAAAGGTAAGAGCTGAATATAGAGTCCAAAGGGAACACCAATATGAAGAAGGAGTTGCAAAGCAGCCTGAAAAGAAATGACAAAGATAGGAGGAGAGCTACCAAAAAAAAAAAGAGAGACAGATATCTAGGAAGATACTTTTCAGTGGGAGGAAATTAGTCTAAAATCTTGGTTTTCTTAGATTAAGGAGCAGAGTACTTTCATCTTTGAATCCTAGTTTCATACATAATACATTTCTTAATAAACACATGTTAAAGTCATTGAGCAAAGTGTCACACATTGTAGAAAAGTTAAATATGATAAAGAATGGAAAAAGGCTACTAAATGTAGAAACTAGAGATTACTAGTGGCAGCAGGCTGAGAAAACTCAATAGCAAAATGTGGTAGAGACTTGTTGAATGTATTATACTTTCAAGGAAATTTTCAGTGAAAGGAAGAACTATTTTAGTTCTTTTTAGCTGATCTAAAGTTAAATCTAACTTCACAGAATTTACCTTAATCTGCTTTTATAAATAAGTCATTCCTGTTTTATTTTGTCCCGTATTTACGATATATTTCCATAAAATGTAAGAATAAGTAGAAAACATGATCTAATTTATTCAGGAGAATTATTTATTTTTAACTGAGAAAGCTTATTAAGGAATTTTATTTATAGTTTCTCTCTTATTAAGTAAAATCCTCTGTAAGAGACTTAGGAAATTGTGTTTTCTCTTTAAGGTCTCTTGTGCCAAAGCAGACTAGACTGGAGTGATCAAAACTCATTGCTATTTGGTGAGGGCTCTTTGATGGCTTTCTATTATGTAAAAACAACTGGTATTCTTATTTCAGTTTATCATAGAAAGCATTCTACATGATAAGAACTAAGAACAAAATTGGCATCTTCACTTATAATCTCAGCAGGAGGCCAAAGATTACATCAGCAGGAAGTGTAAACTAAATTTTTATTCCAAAAGGTGGGTCTTCTATAATGGATAAGGTAGTATAAGTTTGCAAAATATAAGCTCCTAATATTTCTATTTGGAATTTCAAGAAACACTCAATTAGAAAAAAAGCACTTAGGACTTCAGATTTTAAATTTTGGGGCTGACCTGAGTGCAGTAGTTTTTACAGCGAATTGATCACTATCAGTTAACATTTCTTTGTTCCTTCTCTGCTTCCACTACTTCATTTGACTAGCCCTAAAAAATGAATACATAAATAACGTTAATGGGCATGTGCATTTTTGTAGAATAAAAATCTTGTGTAATTTAAGATAATCTAAAAATACAGAAAAGAATTAGGAGCTCCTAGATTTTTGATTTTTTTTTAGTACACCTTGCTGACTAAATAAAACCTGAATATATTTTATTTTACTTACTAAGTACTTAGTTCCTGCTTTAAGTTGAAGGAGTTACAAGAAATCTAACAAAGTTTTCTGAATAAAATTGCTAAAAGTATAACAACTGGCCCCAGTTTGTCTCCCATCCAAGCTACGTGTCTTTATCTGACCACCAGGTATAGATAGCTTTGTCTTATTTACAGATTCCGAATCCTGAGCTTAAGATGAAATAGTCTCTCAACCGTATATTTTTCTATTATTATTGACCTTGCTTAATCTCATCCTGCCTATGTTATTCTAGTGTTATTTGTTCTGATATGACTCTTGTTCTCAATATGACATATAATTTGCATCAGTATTTTTTTTTTTGAGATGGAGTCTCGCACTGTCACCCAGGTTAAAGTACAGTGGTGTGATCATGCCTCACTGCAACCTCCGCCCGCTGGGTTCAAGTGATTCTCCTGCCTCAGCCTCCCAAGTAGCTGGGATTACAGGCGCCTACTGCCACACCAGCTAATTTTTTGTATTTTTAGTAGCAATGGGGTTTCACCACGTTGGCCAGGCTGGTCTCAAACTCCTGACCTTGTGATTCACCTGCCTCGGCTTCCCAGAGTTCTGGGATTACAGGCATGAGCCATGGTGCCTGGTCCAGATTTTAAATAAAATGCTTCAAATTTATTTACTTGGTGTTTTGCTCATCTGTGAGAAAGAATCAGTTTTAGTTCTTATTTATAAGTCTTACTCGAAAATATTTAAATATATGTTTTTACTATAAATCTGATATTCTTAGTAGTAACAAGTAAGCCTAGACGTAAGTAGCATTCTTTTTGGCCCCAGGGTATAATTTCAAGGGAATAGAGCAATCTATGGCAGATAAGACTCACATTTGTTATGACATATTGTCTGATCTCCTACCATTCTTTCGTACCTCATCCCTTTATTTTTTTATGTACCAGATTGAACCTTGGTTCTGAAGTATTAATTGTATAATCTTAACTCTTCGTATAAATGGATAATATACACTGTATAAGGATCAAGTAGACATCAGATTTAGGCATCTACTGACTATAGTTTGCAATCTCGTTGAAAACAATGTAAAAAATGCATAGGGTTGGGGCATAACGGTTTGAAGTTTCCAGCTTTGTTTTCAAATCCTAACTCTATTATTTGATAGCTGTTTGACTTTGGACAAGCTACTTAGCCTCTCAGTCCCTCTATTTAATTTTTTTTTCCACACATAAAAGGGAATGAAACATGGGTTGTTGTAAGGTTAAATGGGATAATGTATGCTAAGTGCTTAGGTCAGAACTTGGCACAGAGTAAGCATTTATTTTATCTTGTCTTTATTAGGAAGATAAAGCAAGCATGCAGACTCTTTTAAATCATATTACTTGAAATGTCTATCAGGGTAAATTGATTCTGATGGTGCTAAAATGGTGTCATTTTACATGAGTTCAGATTTTTTCTTAGCATGAGTAATGTGCCAGGCACTGATTAGGCCTAGGGCAACTCCAAAGTTGAAAACAGCCGCAAAAACTTCGGAGACGTACTTGTTCCAACTGACCTTTCCAGCGATAACAACTAGAGCTTTCTGATTCAACACTAAGTCCATTGATCTGGTTGCTAACTAATCAACCACATATTGTGATTATAAAATCAAAAGTGGTTGAACACATTAAAATCTATGTCTTGATACAAGTGATTAGGAAAATAAAGATATATGTTTTCATCATTGTAAGAAAAAATTTAGTGATTTCATACTTGAGAATATTATAATAAAGTTGTTTATTGATGGGCGTATAAAAATATGAAGAAGGATATTTATTTTTCATAACATTGGAGAATACAGTAGTATATCTCTTATTGCTTTTATATATTTTAATCAGTGCCAGTCCCAGGCCAGGTTCTCTCTGTGGAGCACCAAAAATTTTATCTAGCTACCTCTTGGATGTCTCCATTTTTACTCCTCTGTATATCTCAGTTTTGTGACTGTTTCTGCATTCTTGCTGCAGCTATCTTATTTCAGGCCAGCACCATACAGTTCATTTACCATAAAAGCTTTATATCTGATCCCTCAGCATTTAGTCTTGCCCCTTTTCAGCCTTCTCACACTATAGACAGAGTGATCTTGCTAAAATTGAAGTCAAATCATACCCTTCCTTGCTTTAAACCCTTCAAATTGCCTTTATTTCTTTTAGGATAGCCATATGATTTGTTGTTCAAACTGAGATATTTATTAATTTATTTTTGAGCTATAATTTATATGTGGTGAAATGCAGATCTTAAATATACAATGAGATTAGTTTTGACATATGCATACAACTGTGTAACCCATATTCTTTTCAAGATACCAAATATTAATCTATCACTCCAGGAAGTTCCCTCCTGCTGCTTCCTGGTTAATCTATTTAATATACACTCTGATTCCTCATTCCACTCCTCCCCCTACCCCAAACAACCACTTGCTGATTTCCACTACTGTAAATTTTAAGTCAGATACTTTTGAAAGTAAAAGAGAATGCTACTGATAATTATAATGAGAAGATATATGGAAAGTGTTGCCAGGAGGAATGGTTTCCTTACCCTTTGTATTAAGTCCAAAATTTTTAATTGGCCTAAAGGCCTTATATAATCAGTCCCCCGGTTATTTATCAATCCAGTTTGTCTTATTACTATCTCAACATTTGTACTTCTTTTTCAACTCCAGACCTTTCTTTGCACATGTTTTCCTATGATGGGAGGACCACCCCTACATCCCTCCACCACTCTTTCCTCATGCTATAGCCTGGCTAACTTCTTATTCACTCTTTATTTCTCTATTTACATATGATTTCTTCCTTTGGGACTTTTCTCCTAGACCTGCCACGAATTGGTTTATATGTCTGTCTTCAAAAGTCCCTACTGTTTTTCAGTTTTCCTACCAATGCTCTTTCCTACCAATGCTCTTCAGCTTCCTACCAATTACTCTATATTGTTATTAGCTGCGATTGCTATTCTAATGTGTTAAATATTTGCAGTGAATATACATAAAAATTAGTTATTTATATAATTTCACATTGAGTTTGTAAATATGAGTTGTACTAACTAGACTTTATACTTTTTAAGTAGTCTTCATTAAATAATCTGTTTTTAAAAATTGTGTAATTATAATTTACTTCTTCCAGCAAAGCTTCCAAATAACTGAATGAATAATCAGTTATGATTTTTCTAAACTTTTCAAATACACCATGAATCTCATTTCTACTGGGTGATCTTATAGACTTGCAGGACATTCAAGGCTTAAATAAATAAATAATAATATGCCACTGATGCCAGAATATAAGAACTAGCTAAAGGTATATTTTCAGACACTTTAAAATGTAGGGTGCCTGATTTATTCTTGAAAATGAAAGGCCTTATTGTTTCTTGAAGCAGCTAGATAAACCACAAGAGTCCTATCTGGTTTATCACAGGATTTACTATTTTGGGAAAACAAGCAGTTTAGGGATAGTTCTGAACTAAGTTTCAGGCAGGACCCCCTCCAAAAAACAACAAAACAAAAACAAAAACAAGATTAATTATAATTTATTGCTCTGGAACATATTTTATCACTATGTTCCATCTGTCGCACAAAAATCAGTTTTCTAATATATGGCCTGGGCAGTTAATGGAGAGTATTTGCGTGAATCTGATGACAGAAAGATAGTATAAACATAGACTAGGTGTGAAGACTGAGAGAAATAATATGCATCAATGGTTTGGCGTCTATAAGACAGAGGAGAAATGTAAAATAGAGACTGACAAAGAACAAAGAAAGATTGCTTCAAAAGTAAAATAAAAACCAAAATTCTGTAATACAAGGCAATGATAAGAAAAAGGTGATTAATCTTTATTATTGGATTGCTGAATAAGTACATTAATAAAAGAAGTTAATCAGTATATCCCCCTTAAATTGAAAATATCTGTTGATATGACTCTGAAGGTATTTTTAGTTTGAACGAAAGCAGCCAATATAGTAGTCCAAAGTAAGCTTTTTGTATGTGATGAAATCATCAGATATGTACATTGGATAACTTTGCAATGTTAACAGTGTTTGCTTCTACTGTGTTTGGTTAAATAGAAGTAGTTGCATATATTCAAATATATATTTGTACATACATCTGTATCCACATCCATACCTACTTGCAAAACACATGAAAAATCTTCCAAAGAGCAGATAAGTTATTCAGTATAATGCTTTTCATCATGTTATATCTCAGTATGTTAAAGTTTTGGCAACAGACATTGGACACAGGACCTTTAATATTGTACTGTACTTAGTAAATACTTGTTAAATATATATGAATTTAAATTCATATAACAAGAGTTATTAGAACAAATAGCTAACTAATAAAAGAGCTAATAGTTGTTGGGGGGTTAATGTGCTTGATATTATCCTAATCATTTTGTATGGATTTTTATTTTATTTTCACTTAATCCTTACATAAATTTCTCAAATAAATCCTTGTGTAATCTAATGAGATAGACACTAATTTTTGCCCATTTCTTAGATAAGGAAACTGAAGCACATAACTAGTACTTTGCAGAAGCAGAATTTGAATGAGTTAATTATGTCATGCACTTGGTTACTTTGATATGCTGCCTAATGTGTGTGTGCTTGTGAATACGCATGTGAATACGCATCTATTTTCTTTTTCAAATCTAAGAATATAATTTTATTTTCAATAAAACACATACTTTAAAATGTACATATTTATTGGGTTGCACACATCTATTTTCTAATGATCTAAAGTCTCCCTAGTTTTGAAAATTAGGAATTGTATTTCCTTTACTCTCGATAGCACATAGCTGTGGGTTGGAGTCATGGTAAGTGATCATCAGTCAACTGCTGTAAAACTTGTTTCTTTCTAAAACTTGAAACATTTTCCTACTTATCTTAAGTCTACTTATCTTGATTTAAATGATTGCTTGATATTCATCTAAAAATACATCAGTATCTAGAAATGTAAGCAAATATTATGGGCAATGTTCTATTTTATGATCTATTTCCCTTTATCTAGGAAATATTACTAGTTAGTATAGGAGTGAATGACGCAGAGATATATTTAGTCTGAAGGGGGTGAGAGGTTATATGGTTATCAGGGAAAAAGAGTGGTAGTCTTCCCAAATGTCTTTTTCTTAGATAGAGCTGGGTAATTTCTATTCAAATCTCTGCTTAAAAGCTAGTGTTAACCTGGGGACAAAACTTTTTTTAAGAGAGAGGGTCCCTGTCACCTAGGCTGGAGTGAAGTAGTGTGTTCACCTCCAGGGCTCAAGCAATCCTTTCACCTCAGCCTCCTGAGTAGCTGGGACTACAGGTGCATGTCACCATGCCTGGCTAATTTTTGTATATTTTTTAGAAACAGGGTTTCACCATGTTGCCCAGGTTGGTCTCTAACTCCTTGGCTCAAGCAATCCGACTGCCTTGGCCTCCCAAAGTGCTGGGATTACAGGTGTGAGCCACCATGCCTGGCTGGGGCATAACTTTGAAGACAGTTTTTAATAGAATTTTTGAAAAAAAAAAACCCTCTGGAAATCCATATTCTTATATATACACTTTGATTTTTTAAAATGCTTCTCTTTTCTTAACCTAATGAGAATAAATGTATTTTGCTTTTTATTTGCCAAGCACACCACTTGTCTTGTTGTAAATATAGATAATATATATAAATATATACATACACAAAATATGTAGATACATATATATTTATATAATACATGTAAGTATATAATGGATTATATACTTATTTGTATACTTATAATGGATTATATAATGGAATATGTGTGTGTATATATATGTATGTATGTATATATATAATCCTGTTGGTTTGGGATCCCCGTGGATACCAAAATTCCACAGATGCTTAAGTCCTTTATATAAAATGGGACTTTTACATATAACTGTGCACATCCTCCTATATATTGTAGATGATCTCTAGATTTCTTATACTGTCTAATACAGTGCAAATGTTCTATTAATAGTTATAGTATATTGGTTTTTATTTGTATTTTTTTCAAATATTTTTAATCCATAGTTGGTTGAATCTGCAGATGCATAATCTTCTGATTTTTTTTTTTTTTTTTGGTAATGTCACTCAGCACTGCTTCCAATGTAGTCTTTTTCATTGACATTAGATCAAACTAAAGTGATTGCATAGGTTTCATCACCTAAGACTTATGCACATAGAACTGAAATTTCTGAAATTTATATTTTATAGCACAGTTCTTTTTATAGCAAATGTATTTGCTTCATGGCAGTTATTTTAATATTCTAATGATATAAATTTATTTTAAATTCTTGATAGTGAAAAATAACTTGATCAGATTTAATAACCTAAGTAGTTTTAGTGTTGGGATTCACAGAGCGCTTTCCCTAATTTAAGGAGGCGAGGTAGAAGAGGGATTTATTCGTAATGAAAACACTATGTAAAAGTAAAATCCAAGAGAAAAATTCCACACTGGGCATAATTGTCCTGACAGTTCCTTTTTGGCCCTAAGTTTAAAAATATATTCTCCAAGGGACATGGATGAAGCTGGAAGCCATCATCCTCAGAAAACACAGGAATAGAAAACCAAACACCGCATATTCTCACTCATAAGTGGGAGTAAAACACTTCTTAAAAAATAAAAGATGATAGGCTATCTCTGTAATTTGACAAATTAATATAATTCTCCCTATAAAATATGTCTTGATTTAATCACCCTGTTAATATAACTTTGTTTCCCTTAAAAATTTGAAATATTTGACAGTGTCCCTGAGAGTTTGCTGTGGTGCCCTGGAACATCTAAGTGCTGTTTGGGAATCTCAGTTATTACTCTCTTGTGTAAAGTATAAATAAATTGAATGAATATGTATTATTAGGTAATTCTCTTTTATTTGGGGGATAATATTCAAAATTAAGTAATCATCTTTTTAGAAATTCATGGCCTTTGTGAAAAATTAGATTAAATTAGACAAGTAGCCCATTTAGTTGTAGCAAATTGATTCTGAAAGTGTTATTCATATGAAATAAAATTACAGATAGTTTTAAATTGTCCTTATATGATGTTGTGTAATATTTTTTAATGAAAACTTTGGTATAAATGTAATTATTATTTGATTAATATTATGAGGATTCTTAAGAAATAAAATATAATACTTCACTTATATTTCTCTATAATTACATGTGTCATGGTTATCGGGAGATGAATGAGTTGAATTCTGACTTTTACTCTAACTGGTCTAAGGCTAAACTGAGCATAGGTAACCATTTCCCTTGCCAGGGATTAGTTTAGGAGTGACTTATGACCCTGTGGCTAATTAAATGTAATGGGAAAGTCAGGGATCAGACTTCTGGGAAAGGTTTCCTCACTGATAAAAAGACTGACAGAAAGGGAAGCTTCTTTCACTGAACACTGCTGTGTCTTTATGGGATGTACTGAACTCTGGAAGCTCATTTTGTGATCATGAGTAGAGATAGCTGAGGAAAAAACCAACAAATTTAGTCCAGCAGGGCAGGAGGGAAGACTTCTGGGTCCATGAGGTAGATGTTGAATTAAACAGTCTCTGAACAAGTCAACCATGTCACTTCTTGCTATGAGAGTATAACTTTTCCTTATATACATTAAGCACCCTTAACTGATATAGTTATTCTTACTCCTTAGTTATTGGTGCTATTCAAACTGAAGTTAAAGACTCAGGACCCTTGTGGGTTTCATGTAGGCCATCAAAATTTGTGTTTTGAAAACCACTCCCTAGTGATTCTAAAACTCCTTCATCTTCTTTCTAATCCTTTCCACCCTCCATTGAGAACATCTGGAGCAAGATAGTTATGAAATTGAATGAAAGGACTTGGTGAGTGATTGATTATATGTGGGGGTCAGGGAAAAGGAGGGGTCATGGTAACTACCGTGTTTCTGATTTGGGTAACTATGTAGATGGTGCTGCCAGTTTAGGTGATAAGGACCATAAGTAAAAGAACAACTTCAGTTTTGTACATTCTTCATTAGAGGTGTCTGGGAACATTTAGAAAGTGATACCAGAAAGTAGTTAGAGCCATAATCCTGGAGAAATATCTAAACTACAAGACTAAGAGATTTAGTAGGTGTAGTTGAAACTATGGGTGTAGATGAGATTGCTTACAGGTACATCTTATTGAGTAGGGAAGAGAAGAAACTATGAATTTCAGAGAACACTAGTATTTCAGTGTACAGTGGAGGACAAAGTAGTTGAGAAGGAGGAAAAACAATTAGTGATATCAACAGTGACACATCTCATTTTATCTTAGATTTTTCTCAGATAAGTTCAAAGACCTTTGTTCTAAGAACAAATTCTAAGAACTTTGATCAAGATGTAAACTTTAGTGTTTTTTCTTTTTAAGTAAATTCTTAAATGCTTGTTTTCCTTTTCAGTTGATCAGTTTATGGTGCTAAATGGTAACCTGATGGGATAAATAATTAATATGCCACTCTAACCCTAGCAATTGGCTGTCTTCTCTCTTATAAGATCAATTTCATTGTAATGCTTATTACTAGAGATACACTGGTATGGAACCCCAAACCCCCCAAAATATAAATTTTCATCAGTCCTTGTTTCCAGTCATTAATATGATAATGGAAGTGCTGTTTTAGGACATACACAGAAATATGTGTTATTACCTCTTTCATTTTGCTGTTCATAATTTTGTATTCTATTCCATCCATTCTTTTTGTTATTCCTATTTTTATCATTTGATATATGTTAGCCAACATACTCTTTTGGCATAAAAATAAAACATTTTGGAGAGTTAGTAGGATTCTGAAACCCAGATAATTTTTCTTGGCTAAGGAATATTCTTTAAATGCAAAAGTCTGTAGAAAAAGGAAAAATTGATAACTTCTGGAGAGTGTTGTCTTAAACCTTTCACGTAATCTGTGGATGCTAACCTAGAATTTTGTGTGTGCATG
Source organism: Piliocolobus tephrosceles (assembly GCF_002776525.5). Taxonomy (NCBI): domain Eukaryota; kingdom Metazoa; phylum Chordata; class Mammalia; order Primates; family Cercopithecidae; genus Piliocolobus; species Piliocolobus tephrosceles. Next base: position 54,336,789 of record NC_045434.1, on the reverse strand, counting down.
TGTGTGTGTGTTTGTATATGTATCATATTAAAAACACTGTGTAGTGAAAATACCAGCTTTAATACACTCTTTTGTAATAAACGTGGAAGTATAATTTTCAATTAATATTACTGCTAAGAGAATCCCTAAAAGCTATTTGCATGCATTTTATGCCTCCCTCCAAGTCTCTCTCTCTTTTTTTACACTTCAGTTTCAATAGCACCTGTAATTAAGGAAGAAAACCAAGGCCTGGGAGCTAGGTAGGACTTCCAACTATTGATCTGTGTAAACCCAGTTTATGCTGTCAGGGGAGAAACAGTCAACTGCTGAGCTGCTTTGTCACTGACATAAGCTGAGAGAGGATTTTTTTTTTGTCTATACTGTTTATACACTAGTCTATAGACCTGCTGGCTGGTTGAATTTTAAAGAGTGCGGAGGTTTAAAGACTTGTCCCCTGAGGGATGCTTCTGCCAGTTGGGAAGCGAGCTGAGGCTGTTTCGCAGAAGTGTGTGCATGTGTGTTGCTTGTGGAAGAAGGGAGGGGGAGGGTGTGAAAGATTGAGCAACTAACTGGGAAGCATTCTTCTTAATTTGAGTCTTAAAATTGATGTGAAATATATTACTAATTTGTGTATTTAGAGGCAGGTATTGAATTTTGAGTATTTGTTCTTTATTGTTACAGAAATTATGTGGACAATTTTATAGGAGGAGGTCCGAATAGTGTTCACATGTATAGTAAAAATAGTGAATGGTTTCACTTTGTGAAGTACAAGATAAGGATTAAGCAATGGTCAAATGAAAATAAACTGGTCTCATTTGCAGTGAACTGTTTTTCAGTTTACAGAATTTAACTTGCTGCCAGTTTAGTGACTCTTTTAACTGCATTTAACAAAATATTGTCAGTGGTGAAACAGTTAGCTTTCGCTTAATGTGGAATCTGTGCTCATACTTTTAAAAGCACATGATTATAAGCAATTCAGGATACCCTGCCCTAGGAGTAGATGATTTTTCTTTTTTTTTTTACAAGATGCTTTCCTTTCTGCTTATGTGCATTAAGGTACTTGAAGCTCTCTTAGGTATTGGTGTTGAAATTTTATAACGTTTTATTTTTAGTTGATGCTTTATTGTAGTCTATCTTTTTAAAAGAATGCAAGAAATTCCACTTTAAAATACTCCATGCTATATTTAGGTATAGGAGTTAAATATTCAGATACTGATGACTTCTGTAGACCTTAGTTTTAGTGGCAAAGAAGTGGTAGCGAAAATATTGTTCAGTGAGGATGACTGCTGCATTAAGATATTTGCTCTTTTTTCTTTTCAATAGGAAACACCCTTATAAAACTCTTTGTCTTGTAAAGTTGCCTGACTTCCGAGTTGTGTGATGTTGTCTTCAAGTTTAAAGTTTAACTTTTGAATCAGACTTAATTTTAAGTTATTTTTCAAATAAAATAGATTTTTAAGACTTTGCCAAGTAGCTGATAATTATTTGTATTTTATTGTAGTTGTTAATGTGTATGGTTTCTGAAAGATTTTTAAATTATTTTTAATGACTGTTAAATAACTGAAGGTTTCAAAATCATTCAGATTATTTTCTGTGTTTTATTAAAGCATTGATTTTCATATTAGGCAATTCTTAAACGAAAGTGCACAGAATAGAAGCTGTGTTTTTGAAAGCTTGTTTTTAGATACACATTTCTTTAAGAGTGTTAAGATAAAACAATACCAAGAATTGAATCATGTAAATGTTTCTTTGGCTATAGAAAGTCTTTCTCTCTTTCTCTCTCTTTTTGTTTTTTTTTTTTTTTTAACTGTTTGACTATGGGACATGTAGAGTTGTTATACCTCTCAGTAATTCATTCTGCTGCCAACTTCATTCCCTTTTCTCTGCCTGCATTTTAATTGAAACAACATTTATATTTTTGAGCCAGGATCTGTCAGAAGTCCCTATGGCTAGACTGTGGTACAAGTAGCAGCAGACGTAGCTTACCCATATGGTGCGGTGCTTCTTGTAAAATCCATATGGCCTTGTTGAAGGGAATCCCAGCGGGGATGTGAAGGGTGTTAATACCCTTCAGGCCAGGCCTTTCCCTCCTGGGGTTTCTGTGGCATTGTCAGTGCAATCTGCCAAAGCACAAACTTAATTCCTTTTTAATAATCAATTATTTTAGTCTAGGAACCTGTGCTATTTTTCTTAAGGACAAAGAAAGCAACTTTTTCCCTAGAAAATGTCTCTTAAGTTTTAGCTGCATCTTAAAAAATATTCTAAAACATTTCTTTTTTTTTTTGAAATTTCCATTTGTAGGACATACTACAGAGTGTGCCAAAGTTCTGTTTTCCTTTTGACGTTGAAAGGTACAGTATAAGTATCATTTAAAATAAATGTAGCTTATTTTAGTACATACTTAAAAATGATTACATGTGCTTTTTTATAAAGTAAAATGTCCCTTCTCTTTACTGCTTCTCACAAAAAGGCTAGAGATTGAAAAGAGGTTGAAAATTAATATGTGGAAGAGGAAGCCTTTTAAATCACATCTTTTATTTTCTCTACTATGAACAGTTAAGACAAGTCTGAAAACACTATTGCCAATAGTTTCTATTTTTTCCCTTTATTCTCTCTTCAGGTAGAAATTGTGAGCACTAGTGGAAAAAAATATTAATATGACCTTGATCAGAGTCTTAGAATTATGTCTTGATATATATGTTTCCTGGTTCCTATCTCACTTCATCCTCATTGAAAAGACCATCTGTGTCATGCTGTAAAACTCATGGCTACTTGTCTCTCAAGAATAGCTTTATAGAAGTAGTGTAATATTATGGAAAGCTATAGGGAAACTCTTATAGTTTTGAAAATCTTATTTTTATATTTCACTGAACAAATATTGAACGATGAAATTGCATACAGTTGAAATTTCATGGAACATACAGCCCTGTGAGCATAACAACAGATCATTTATTGTTTTTCATGTGATTTTTAAAATGTTCTTATTATCAGTTTTCTTAAGAGGGTGATATGAAGGGTTTTTGAAAGAATATTTATTTTAAGAAAATACTTTGCTATAGTAAATATTAGTGAGACTTTATGATTTTACTGTATTAAAGATAAAGCCTTCTGAATGATGGACTAAGCAGTACTAATAAGCATTGTTGATGAATGATACTCCTTGTTTTACCTTATCTGAGGAATCATTGCCCTACCCAAACAAAAAAAGTTACAAGTTTCATATTAATAGTAAGGAAGATTTAGGATCCAGCTACGAAAAGCATATTATGAACCTTGGACACTAGAGGTCACATTTGTGACTAGAGGGTTTTTTGTTTATTTTTTTTAAGTTTATTAAAGTGTAAGAAAAACCTGTCCCCTTAAAAGTGTATTTGTTAAATGTTCAGCATTTGAAATGTAATATTTCCTGACAAAACTGTTTGTAGCATTGATACTGGCAGTAATTTATTTCCTTCTGTATAATCGCTGTGGCTATTTCAAAACCGAAGTGTAGGCATCATGGATATTTTATTTTGGGACAAGGAAGCACAAATTCAGTTATGGTTATCTAATGGCAAGATTACAGCCAGTACTAGGAAATATATTCATATATTTTAAGCAGAAATAAAGATTCAATCTAACGTTTTATATTACCCCTTATACCAAAGTGTGACACATATTATGGTAGTATGATACTTCAGAATTGACTAAAATTCTTTACAGCTTAGCTGGTAAGCCTTTTTTATTTGGTAGAAATTATATTCTTATTTTATACTTGGAAATTTATTTCTCAGTATATTGATAGCTATACAAGAGAATTCTAGGAAAAATATACCAAGGGTATTTTTGTAGGATACTTTATTGGGTGAGAATGTCAACAGGAGAAGCAATTAAACAGAGTTGGTGGTGGCTGCCATTGGATTCTAAAGCGACATGATTTGCTATCTAAGCAATTTTAGAATAATTAGGAAAAGTGGCTAGCATTGAAGAAAAGGACTTAGTCATCACTTCTAGCTTCTTCTACAGTTTCAGTAATAATATTTTGATAATTTATGAAATATGAGCACTTTTAGTCTTATGAACATTTATGGTAGACTACCTTATGATTTCCTAGTGAGAGATTAATATATGCAGAACTGTTCAGTCTATGAGGTATTACAACTTATTTTGGTGTTTATATATTTCACGCTTGCTTTAGTTTTAGAACATAGTTCTGGCTTCAAGAACCAGCTGATTAGAAAGATGAAACCAATGTCACATACGAATATACTCTTGCTTTTTTCTTGAAGAAAATTGTCAAACAAGGCACAATATTTCATAATGTTACTATATTTTAGGGTGTCTCAGAATCAAGTTGGACAGCACTTTACCTTTGTACTGACAGACATTGAAAGTAAACAGAGATTTGGATTCTGCAGACTTACGTCAGGAGGCACAATTTGTTTATGCATCCTTAGGTGAGTATTTGTAGTAAAAAAAAAATTGGATGCAAAATAGGTAACTGTATCTCTCTTTTGTACTTTGTTGTGCTTGGGATGAGGAAAAACTTGTTTTCTTTAAAAGCAAGTTGAAAAATAATTTTTCCTGACTTTCTGTATACAGAATCAGTTAAGTTTAAAGATTTACCATTATCATAGTGGAACTTTCCTTGAAAGAATCGATTTTTTAAAGATTAGTTTTTTTTGTAGAATTATTTTTGAAAACTAAATATAAAGAGATGGATTCAAGTAATATAGGAGTTTCACCTATTAAATGAAATACAAAAAGATAAGTTAATGTATGCCCTTTTCTATCATTGAACCTGAACTTGGATTTTTAAAAGTGAACTGCGGCTTTAAGACAGAGGTTGCAAACTGATAAACCTGGTAGAAGCGTTTAGAGGTTTTCATTTGGCTACTGGGTGTTTTAAAAATTTTAAAGGACGTTAACCTTATGAATTTTAGGAAGTTGTGTATATCATTCATATTTCACATTCCTTTTGAAAAGTGAGGATATCTACTAATTCTGCCATGGCAGCAATAAACTGGAACTGAATAGCAGATTTTTAGTTGTATCATGGGCTTGCTAGTTTCCACAGGTCCTATCTGTCCTGTCTAATTGCCTACATTATCTGCCTTCATTCAGTAGGTAGTTGGGAGTATGTGTCCTGCCTGTGGACTTGGGATCTGCGTTGCTGTTAGGAAGAAAGGGATCTAAAGGTTAGCATCCTTGCAATATGTCCTGATGAATCAGAAATCCAGATGTAGTCTATAAAAATAGGACACTATACTATTATTATACTCTGGGTATTGATCAAGCTAGATTTCTTAGAAATGCTTATAGGAAAAGAAATAACAATTTATGAAATAACATATTACTAAGAAAACTTTGTTATAAAATCAGTCTTCTTGTTCATTTGCTGTTAATATTTAACTACATTTGTATCATTCATTTAGTGTTTGTTAATTTACTTAGAACATTGGTTAGAGCTGGAGAGTTTTTTTCAAGCTTTATTCAAAAGTAAGTGCTTAACTGCTTTATACGTAATAGAATTGTGAATGTGCCCCCATTCTCTCTTTAGCACAACTTTTTCATCTGGATAACAATTGTGCTTAAAACTTACACTTTATCCAAAAGAATGTCATGCTTAAAACTGTAGGTTAATTTTTTGAACTTGGAGCAGGTTGGCTGGGCAGTGGGGGTGGAGATGACAGTATGGGCAATGGTGGGGAGAGTTCCTTTCATCATTGTTTCATGCTGAAAGTTCAAAAGCTACAGTTTAAACAGGAGTATATCTTTATGCATTGTGCCCAAGATAGATTTGCCCTGATGGAAGGACCAAAGCTGTATATGCTTTCTTATTTTTCTCAATGAATTTTTGAAACTTTTCATTAAAAAATTCAGATTTATAGAAAAGTTTTCATGGCACAATGAACTTTTATATGAACATTACCTAGATTCATCAGTTGTTAGCATGCATTTATCTTCCTCTTTCCTCCTCTCCCCTACTCTCCTTTCTCTCTCAATATACACACACACACACACACACAGACACACACACACACTTTACCCCACCTTTATTGTTTTTGTGTACCCATTTGAGAGTAAACATCATTTTCAGGTAAGATTTGAGTCTGTATTTTATAGCTTACCTCACTGCCTCTAAACTGACCTCCTGATATTTATAATTTAAAAGTCTGAGCCTTTTGTTTTGAACTCTTAAAATACTTTGAATACATTGAATTTATTAATCATTCACAAATAATTATTGAATGTTTAGAACAGTTTCTGTAAATGTGCTTGTGGAATAAATATTCTTAGGAATTTCTGTTTAAATTGAGGAAAGCAATCATTACTTGAAAATATTTATATAAAACATGAACTATAACTATTTGTTAATCGACAGAAAGAATAATATAAGGTCCATATTGGCAACCCAATTGTCATTAATTTGTAGGAAACAAACTCTAAAGCAAGTACAATAATCAAGTTATTTTTATCTGTGGTTCTAAACTTGTATATGTAAAAGAACCGTGAATGTTGTGGTATATTCTTTAAAGTAGGAAGAGTTTTTAACCTGCAGAAAATATGATTATATTATATAAACATAATGAAAACCAAAAGTAAAATCATGTATACCAATAAACAGAACATTTCACAGTATTATTGAATATTTTATCTTTTATTTAAATCATTTTTCCTTTTATATTTATTTTTGTCATGTGACAGTGCTTTTGGTAGATAAGAAATAGGAGGTGTCAAAACTTTATGGAAAAATCATAGAGGAAAATCTTAAATTTAGAAAATTCTATTCTCCAGCTTGTTTTTCCTAGTAAATTAGAAAAAATATTGACATTTTAAGATTTTAATGGCATATCTTAATATTTTTCCTGAAAGATAGTATGTGAAGGGATTCTTTGAGAACAGCTGATTTAGAGAATAACCAGTAAGTTAGATAACTATTTAATTTTAATAGTGAGTGGAGGATTCAAATATAATGGAATTCAGCATCTTATTCAGGAAATTGGAAAATTATAGATAGTTAAATGTCTATTTGTAAGCTATAATCAGTGTATCCCCTGGAAAGGAATTTTGACAGATTTCTATAAGTGCTACAGTAAGAGGAGTTATAGTGCTTTTGGTCCAAGTTTATCCACCTGGTTTGATGGTCCTTCACCACTTTTAGCTTTATAATTGTTGAAAAGATGGATAAAACTCTAAATATCAACTAGAAGGAAAAAATTACTGTGGCAGCGAGAGTCTACATGGAATCCCTAAAAGATTTGTGTATTTGAGCACATAATGATGAAAATGCTTGTACGGTGATAAGCATAGTAAAATTTAAAATGCAAATAATAAACTGGTGGAAATATATTTACAACCACTATAAGAAAGAGTTAATAGCCAAAATACATAATAAGCACCTACAACTTAATAAGAAAAATAATCTGATAGAAAAATAAGTAAAGCATCATAACTTACAGAGGAAATGTAAATAATATATGCAACTATGAATGGTGCTCAGCATTGCTGAGGGTAAAAGAAATGAGCCCATTAAGGTTAGCAGAATTGAAAAAATTTTTAAATAAGCATGAGGGAAAACACACTTCATATGCTATTTATAGGACTATAAAATGATATAAGCTTTTGAAGGAAAATTTAATAATATCTATTAGAATTATAAAATCTCATATTTCTTCAGTCAGTAATTTCAGTTCTAGGAATTTAAATCCAGGATTATTTCTAAGAGTGAGGAGAAAAGTGTGAACAAAGGTATTTATTATAACATGGTTTATAGTAGGAAAAAATGCCAATTAGCTAGATTTAGTCATTCCACAATGTATATGTACTTGAAAACAATGTTTTCAAACAATGAGAGTAACATTCTGGTGGGAGAGAAGGGAAGGGGGTGTGGGATGGAGAGGAGGTTATACTTGAAAAGAATGTTTTCAAGTATACACAATAATTACATAGAATTTTACCTGTCAATTTAAATGAATAATAAAAAATAAATGTAAAAGTGTTGACAACATGAATGCCCCTCAATACGAATTGATTAGGTATATTATGGTATATTTGTAACCTCTCTGTCCCACAACCCCTTCCCTTCTCTCCCACCAGAATGTTACCCTCAGGAGGGCAGGGATTTTTGTCTTTTGTTTGCTCGTATATTCCCAGTGTCTACAATAGTGCCTGGCACATAATTCTTAAAAGACTTAATAGATAATTATTGAATAAATAAATGAATAGTGCAACATTATTTTGCTATTAAGAAAAACATACATATACACCCTGACTTAGAGAAATATTTATGATCTGTTGTAACATGATGACAAATTTCAAAATAATATTTATAGTATGTTCTTATATGTGTAGAGAACAAGTTGTATGTGTTTGTAAATGTATATGTATTTAAAAAATAGCTAACACATAAATATTTGTATATTAATATACAATTGTATGTACTTATAAGAACATCTAAAAGGATATATCCTGAACTTTTTTTACTTTATTCACTTCAGCATTTATCTACTTTTTACAATAAGCAAAAATCGTTTCAATTTTTTCTTGCTCTAAAACTTTGAGATGTTATATAGATAATAAACTGTAAATATGGAACTATAGGTATTATGTTAAAAATTAGTAGGAATTTAGCTAGATCATTTTTTGCCAGGTAAAATATGTGTGTGTTTGTAGGATAGGAAATTATCTTACTAGTATGTTTTAGTATAGGCACTCCATACCAGTCAGGTGATCATGGTGATACAGCAGAATTAAGAATGGAAATGGGGGCTTGGCGCAGGGGTCGACGCCTATGATCCCAGCGCTTTGGGAGGCCGAGGCAGGCAGATTATGAGGTCAAGAAACCCTGCCTCTACTAAAAATACAAAAATTAGCTGCGTCTGGTGGTGCATGCCTGTAATCCCAGCTACTTGGGAGGCTGAGGCAGGAGAATCACTTGAACCCAGAAGGCGGACATTGCAGTGGGCTGAGATCGTGCCACTGTATTCCAGCCTGGCGACAGAGACTCTGTCTCAAAATAAATAAATAAATAAATAAAATAAAATAAAATAAAATAAAAAGAATGGGAATGGGACAGTTTCATTCCGTGTTCTTGAAAATTGGGATTTAAACAGAAAAAATATTGCTAATGGGATGGCTTTATAATCTTTGAGCCAGATATTGATGTTTCTCTGTAATTTCAACACAAAATGTTCAACCAGATGGGAATGATTTGTAAGATGGTTGGAGAAATTCTATTACACCTAAAATTATTTTCTTTTTTCTCCTCCTCCAACAGTGGTTACTTAATTTTACTGTACTCTTAAGATGTGGTTGAAAAAAGTTTGTCTTTTTTTTCTTTTCTTTTTTTTTGAGATGAAGTCTTGCTTGATCACCAGACTGGAGTGCAGCGGCGCGATCTCGGCTCACTGTAGCCTCTGCCTCTCCGGTTCAAGCGATTCTCCTGCCTCAGCCTCCAGAGTAGCTGGGAATACATGCCTGCGCCACCACACCCAGCTAATTTTTGTATTTTTGGTAGAGACGGGGTTTCACCGTCTTGGCCAGGGTGGTCTTGATCGCCTGACCTCCTGATCAGCCCACCTTGGCCTCTCAAAGTGTTGGGATTACAGGCGTGAGCCACTGCCCCCAGCCTAGTTTGTCTTATTTCATTATGAAACCACGACTTAGAATAACTGGTAATTTTAGGGGGAAAAGGAAGGTAGGATTATCTAATGAGCTATTCATACAATGGTTTAGGGTAGTCAGGTCTCTTAATTTACAGGCCAGCTTCCTTTATAACAGACTGTGCTGCTTCCAGAAGTATATGAGAGAAGATCAACTATGCTCATTTTCTGAGTTATTTATGAGTAGCTGGCAAAAGCCTTTTTACTTGCAGTTAGTTTTGTAGGAGTGACCTGACTTTTAGAATTCATGTGCTTAATAGGGCCAAAATTTATTGAGAAGTATGATAAAATCCTTGCATAAGCAAGATGTAGATACATGCCTTTAACCATATTTTCTGATAACAAAAATAATTTATTTTGCTATAGAAAATTTGGAGGATCTAGAGAAGTTTAAAAGATAAAATAAAAGTCACGTATATTCGTGAACACATAATTGTCACTTATGTTTTGGTATTTAGTTCTAGTTTTATTTGAAAAGACTTGCTAAGATACATTTACAAATTTTTCTATGGGATGTCAAAGTAAATGATTAACTGTAGTCTTTATTCACGGTTTGTAAAATGAATGAATGCATCTAAAGCAGTTCATAAATTGAAAAAGCTACAGTGGCTTTCATATTATCATCCATAAGTGCCTCAAATGTTTATACATGCTCAATCTGACAATTGTTCATTGCTATTGTTTCTTTTATTGTAAGTTGAGATTTCACACAAAAATATTTCCCTTCTGAATGTTGGTTATGTTTAATCACTTTCTTATATCTTTACCAGAAATGTATTATGACTTTTGGATATTAAAAAATGTTAATACCTTCTCCTTAAAGATGTCTTTTGTGCAAAGTTAGTGCCTTTATACTGAAGCATTCTCTATTTGTAGGTATTCTACTGTGAGATAATAATGGCTTGATTATCCAGAGTTCGTTGTCAGTAGCAAAGGAATTAAGATTATTGGATAGAAATTAATTAATGTTTCTCCTATTGTCTTTCCAATATCCTAAACACGAATTTTTTTTCTATTGCGATAAAATATATTTTCCTAAAAATCTTTTCTTTTGTGACTTATATTCTACTGTTTGAATTTGTCTTTTAATCCAAAAATTGTAAAATAAAAACATTTATGAATGTCTCTTGAGTTTTTGTTGATATTGAACAGTTTAAAATATTTTAGGTATTTATAAAAGCGTAGACATAATTAAAATGCCATACATTTAAGAAGCTTTAAGGTATATCGATACAAAGTAAAATAAAACAGTACAAATTGATAGAATATTTTAATTAGAAATAGCAGAAAATAATTTTGCTTGGATTTCTTGACTGGCAGAGACTCTTTTAGGTTAAAGATGTTGATACTAATGATACTAAGTGGCAATTAATTAACAGCAACATCATTTAGTGTTTGTTTACCTAGCCAAGTGGTCTACTTAGTAACATATATGCATTATTTGAGTTTGCGTCCTTTGTAGAGACATGGATGCAGCTGGAAACCATCATTCTTAGCAAATTATCACAAGAAGAGAAAACCAAACACCGCATGTTCTCACTCATAGGTGGGAACTGAACAATGAGCTCACTTGGACTCGGGAAGGGGAACATCACACACTGGGGCCTATCATGGGGAGGGGGGAGGGGGGAGGGATTGCATTGGGGAGTTATACCTGATATAAATGATGAATTGATGGGTGCTGACGAGTTGATGGGTGCAGCACACCAACATGGCACATGTATACATATGTAACCTGCACGTTATGCACATGTACCCTAGAACTTAAAGTATAATAAAAAAAAAAAAAAAAAAAAAAAAAAGATTTGCCAAATGGTCCTGCCCACAGCACCCATTAGCACTAGGCATGAGTGTTTTTCCATCCCCTTCTCAACCCTGGATAACAAGGAAGAGTTGCATCATATGTAACTTCAGGAAATTCAACTCTATGTGTTCAGCAACTCCTCCACAGACAAAAAAGCACAAACATTTTTAGTACAAGCAGTTGAAGTATTGACTTCAACTGCTGCTCTAAAAAAAAAATAAAAAAAAATAAAAAAAAATAAAAAAAAAAAATAAATAAAAAAGAAACCAAAAAACTATTCTAGTCCTTAGAGTTCTAAGCTGGAACATTTGTATATAATGCTGTAAAGCGGCTTTTGTCTACTCCTGGATGATGCTATTATAGGACTTGAAATTACTGTAATCTAGATTTACCTCAGAGTTCTAAGAAAATTGCACACTATGCAATAAACCATGTGTCCGTTTTCTCCTGGATACAGGTCTTTACAAGATTTGAAAGTTAGTACATTTCTTTGATTTCTATTTATTTTGTTCATCTTTTGGAAAAAATACTAGAATTTAGGCCTATTTAATATTAAAGTTGACATTTAATTTTGAGTCACTGTTCTGTTCTTTAGTTCTTTCTATGACATGTCTATCCTAGTTTTAACAAGATTTCAAAAATATCCTGAGATATTACTAATTTAAATCTGGCAATTGTTTGTACTTAGAATTGTTTCATATGCTAGCAAAAATGCAAGAAATAACTTTTTTGCCTAATTTGATTAACATAATTTTATAACTATAAAATTGTCGCCAAGGGTTCAAAATGAAATACTCCAATAAGGAAGACAGATTTATGTTTAGGGCCTTTGTAGTTCCCCCTCCCCGCTTTAACTCATACCAAACTTGAAGCTTTCACACTCTTCCTTTGGGCAAATCCCTCAGAAGCAGAATGTTTCAATTTTACACATTTCGTGTCAATTTTCCAGACAGAAAAACAGCCTCTAGACATTAGACGTTTTCCTACGGAAAGGCAGTTTCCTTAGTTTTATTTGATTACTATAAGTTAGGTTCCTGCTGATCGCTTAGACTTTAGTGGTTACCTGACTACTTGACAAAAAACATTTCCTTTCCTTTATTTAACCTTTGACTTTTGAATGTAAAAGTTTTATCAGCTCTATAGTGGAAGTAGAAGTGTGGGGGAAGTCTTCTTACTACCACAAAATGGACTCATGACTTTATGTATATCTCTCTCTTTTGCCTTATGTCTTTACAGAAAATTAAAGAAATGATCTTACAATTAAATTTTAACTAATCTCCTGTACTTTGTTTTAAAATAATTGCTCATAATGTTTTACATTTATATATGTTGGCAAGACTATGAGAGTCACAGTTATTCTTTGTTAAGTTTTAAAAATTCAAGTGAAATGTCTTACTCACTCACTACAATATGTTGAGTAATTTTTTTTTAACTTCCTAGGATTTTTGTGGTCTGTTGTAAGAATACAGACTTTGACTCTCTTTGGGACTATAAAATTTAGTGAAAAACATTTTAACATTTTACCTTATTGATAATCAGTTTAAAATGAATTGCTTTGAACATATATTGTTTGAAAATTCCGTAAGAAACCACAAAATAAAGACTTGAAAATAACATTTCTTACTCTAGCAATGTAAACTTATATAACTTAGTGTCTTTTATCTGTGTGTGTGTGTTTCAAAAGCTTTGGACATAATTTTCTTTTAAAAAATGATATTTTTTTTGCCATATATTTAGACTTAAAGTGTACATAGAGTATAGTTAAAATTGGAATTGCTGGACTATTTTGTATACCCTGGATCATTTTCTTGTCAGATAAGAAAGTGAGTAGTCAGTAGGATTTCCTGTTGAGCAGTTGCTTCTTATCAGGAGTTATGAATTCAGTTACCTATGTGGACCAGGTAAGGGACTCAAATGAGAGAAACCTGTTAGGTGCCTAACAATAGGAAGTTGGGGTATGTATGGTGATCTGAATTGTACATGCCACACTCAAAGACAGAAGCCACAACTCAGCCCTAGGCATTTGTTGCACAGTGAAAAATGTGTGGCCAGTATTACCCGTTCTTTTGATTTTTAAGAGGAACAAGAAGTCTGGATTTTTACAGTGAATTATCTCAGATTTGGAAGTTGGCAACTTATTTAATTAAACAACAACAGTGTTGACCAAACAAAATATGCCCTTAGGCTAGAAGCAGCCTGCAAATAGCCAGTTAGCACTCTTTGCTGTAGATGTTGTTTATTTACAACAGAAAATGTCCTTGCTTTCTTGACGTTTCTAGGAGCAATGGCTACGTTATAGATTAGTTCCACTTTTATATGTTGTGTTTTTATTAAAAAGTATGAATGATCACTGAGAGCCAGTACATGTTTACACAGAGAGCATTGTTTATAACTAGACTTGGTTTTAGTATGGTGATAGTACATACTGATGTATCAGGGAGTGCTGTGGTTGATATTTGAGTCTGTTCTAATATTTCACAAACAAAATTATGTGTAGAGTGTTGGTTCGATGATACAATTATAAGTCTTTTGATTAGGTTAAATTTTCATACTTAGAATGTTGATAAATAATTGGTGTTATTTTGGGAGGCATCTTAAACACTTTTGCAAGCCATACCCTTTTCAAAATTTTTATCGACAGTGATGAACATGGAAGCAATACCAAGCTAAAATTGTAAGGATTTACCAAAATGTTAGTTAAAAGAATCACATTGAATAGATCTTTATTTGCTGGGAAATTTGCCCCTATGAACAAACTGTAATTTAAAGGTCATAAAGGTAATGCTCTCGATATTAAATAAGCAGGTGAATTTTGGAAGATAGAATTTGCTTCAGTGGATAGAACATATAGGCAGGGTGATTTAAGATTACAACAGAATGATTTTTGTCTCAGTTCATTTAGCTGCCTGAAATGCCTGGTCATTGAACATGTTTATTAAAAGGCTCGCTATATAGAAACACATGCCAAGATAGGGTGATAGACTGTGGCAGACCCCTGAGCATATATTACTCAGGTTGATTAGGGTTCTAATCCCAAGATTGCTATTCCATAGCTTTGTGACCCTAGATACGTTGCTTTATCTTAGTTTAGTCAAGTATGTATCAAAGCATTAGTGTAAGAATTAAATGAGATAGTACATGTAAGTATCCAACAAACTGTCATTCATATAGTTGCTCCTTAAATAATATTACTTCCTGCACTTCCAATTGTTTTAACACGTAAACTCTGTGATTCTTAGATTCTGCTCTCAACCCCTAGATGGATGTATAACTAACTAGTGAGTTATACTCTCCAAATAGAAATAATAAAGTATTTTGGGGCCTTAGAGATGACTATGAGAAATATCCCATAAGAGTAAAGCTTATTTCTAAACAGTATTAGTTTAATTTATTGATGAAGTCATAGCCTGGTACCAGGATGATATTCAATAAAGCTTATTATTCTTGGACATGTAAAAAACAGTAATAATTACATAGATACCAAAATGCCTAGCACAAATAAAAACTGGTTAAATTTTTTAAAGTAACCTAAATATGGGTATATTAATCAATTATTTATTCAAAGACAAGGATATAATCTTCCAGATAAATTATATTTATCTATATAAATTAGCTTCTTAAGGAAAAATCTGGTTCTGATGTGCCTTCGCAATTTGAGAGGAAATTAAAAGGGGAAGATAATCAGTGAAAAACAATAATGCAAAGTTCAGAAAACCGGAACATTGAAAGAAATGTTAAGGGTTTTTGGTCTAGAAAAGGAAAAAGATTATCTCACTTTCTAATAACATAATTATGATATATATGTAGATAGAGAAAAGTGTTATATATGTGTGTGTGTGTGTATATATATATATGTGTGTGTGTGTATATATATATGTGTGTGTATATAAATATATATATATATATAGTAGACCAGGAAAGAAAAATTCAGGTTACCGAAGGCCTCACTTTGTTCAAATAAGGTGAAAATGACAATGTAAGCATTAATAGGTAGACATGCAGCCACCTACAATCAATACATTTGGCTTTATTTAAAACTCCTTGAGTTGGATAGAAACAGACCAGCACATTTTTTGAATAGATTAGGTCTCATCTTATCTGAATTTTTAGGTCGCAACTACATGACACATTGAAATTGTCTGGAAATAGCAATTTCTTCAGGCTATTAAAAGTTGAAATGTGAGTTTGAAATGACTACAATTGAAAGCAATTGTGCTCTAAGGATTATGTGTCCTGGTAGAAGGAGATTTGGCATGAAAACTATTTCTTTGAGTTATCGTGAATGCAGAAACTGTGGTGTACTGATTTTCATTATATTTAGTTAGTAATATAACAGTATTAGTAATTTTTAAGGGTTTTATTTGTAAGTGGAAGATATACATAGTGAAATAGCCATCTAAGCACTGGAGCTTGAAGAATTAAGTAATTTAAATAGGAAAATTGAGATTACCAATAGTAATTTCTAATGTTCAGATTCCCCAAAAGCTGTCACAGATGTGTCACACACCTGTGCAGATTTTTCCAGGCTTCCAGGCAAAGTTGTCAATATGCTTATTGTAAACACCCTGTTCTAGCATCTCCCTCCTAGAGCCTTCATCCTGTTTCAGTCTGAACTGGTTGCTCTCGAGGCCTTTGCACAACTGTTCTTCCTAGGTCTTAGATTTCTTGTCTCCTACATCTGTATATTCCTTCTTTTTCATCTCCTTTATTTTGTTTTAGTCATCCTTTAGGATGTCTTAGGAGGTGAAGTTTTGAGTCCTTGCCTGACTGAAAATGCTGTTAATCTGTCCTCACACTTTATTGATAGTTTGTCTGGACATAGAAGTCTTGAGTGCAAAGAATTTAACCTCTGTATTTTGAAGGCATTATCTTTTAAGTTTCATTATTGCTGTTGAGAGGTTTGATGACATTTTTGAACTTGATCCCTTTGTTTGTTACTTGTTTTGTCTGTTTGGAAACTCTTAGGCACTCTTCTATCCCTTGTTTTGGAATTTCACATTGATACTCTGGTTTGGAACATTCTTTGTGCTGTTAATTCACTCATTCTTTCAGTCTGGAGACTCATGTCTGAAGTTCTGGGAAAATTTCCAGTAATTCTTTAAAAGAAACTTTCATTCATTTATTTCCTCTATTTTTTCTTTATGGAATGACTATAGCTACATGATAGTTGAGATTGATGGCCTGATAGTGTAATGTTTTTTCTCTTATTATCTTTTTTATTATGAGCATAAATTATTATTATTTATTGTACTTTAATTTCTGGGATACATGTGCAGAATGTATAGGTTTGTTACATTGGTATACACTTGCCATGGTGGTTTGCTGCTACAAAGAGAATAAAATACCTAGGAATACAACTTACAAGGATTGTTTATCTTTTTGTTCTAGTTTCTGGGAGATTTTCTGGAGTTATCATCTAAACTTTCTATTGACTTTAATTTTTTTCAGACCTTAGAATTTCTTAAAGCTCTTTCTTCCTATCTAAAATTTTCTATTTTTACCTTTTAGAAAAGTTTAGTATCGTCTAATAGCCTCCTGCTCTTAATTCAGCTCTAAGGATATTAAATATAAGTTTTGGAGTTCTCTTCAGCTGTTTGTATTGTCTATGTTTTCTTGTAGTTCTTTTTATGTTGTTCAATATAAACATCATTTTGTATTTGTGTTTCCTCAAATATCTGGTGGTTGGCTATTAATTTGTATTCAAAAGGAAGGTATTAAACTGAATTGGAAACATTGCATGTGGGTTTCATTCCAAGAAAACAGGACTTCGAGGGGCTTTTTTCTTTGAGATACTGTTAAATCAGTGTTTCAGAACTCTGTGGGGAGCGTTTCTGCTGGTCCTTTTCGTTTCTAATGGCATTTAGGTTTTGGTTTCCTGTCTTCTGCTGTTAGTTATCTGTCTGTTTACCCTATTTACAAAGTCATCCACCTGCATTGCTATTGTTTTTTCCTCCATTTTGCTTGTTTTCATTAATATATACCCTTTCTATTCATTTATTGTCATTTCGGTGTTATTTCCAGAGGACACAGAGATAAATACATACTGGTTAAATCAATGTGTTAGATTTAACCAGAGTTGGGTAGATATTTTAAAGTATCATGTGAATTTTCAAGTCATTACTTAGTGTTTATAATTATCATTTTAAATAACTATAATTTTCTGCTGAGTAAAGATACTGTAGTTTACCTAACGTCCTCTTTTATTACTACTTTCAGTTTCCGATTCAAAAGGCATCATTCATAGTCACTAACAAATCAGACATTATATGAAAAAAATCCTGTTAGAATCCTGTTTTTTACGTTCTACTTACTGATTTTTAAATCTTACATGTTATGTGTATGTACTATTAATCTGTGTACAATTATGTAGTAAAAGCATCACAATATTTTCTCTTAAAAGTACCATGTTAATACTTTGAAGAAAAGTAATGAGTATTTGTCAATTGTTAATTAACAACAGTGTATTTTGTGATTTCCTCTTATTCTACATGAAAAGTGTACAGTTTAACATTAAAATCTTTAGACATTTAAAATATACTAATAGTTTAATTTTTAATAAGGAATGTGGATTTTGTTTTATATAAATGACTTTTAGATTTAATATTTAGCTATCATAAAAATTATACTTTTATCTAGTACAATGAATTAAATTTTGAATTATATTTGGTTTTGATATGTACCAGTCATTTAAAATTTTTTGTAATTTTTAGAATAGTCTTTTTGATATTTGTATTATTTTGAAATTTACCATCATTCTTAAACATCATTTCTGAAGAACTGAAAAACACATAGTTCCATTGTATTATATACTCCAGCAACATTTTAAAAGGAGATATTTTTAATCTTTTGTTTTTAAAGCTTTTTAAAATTAGTTTTTATGTGATTTTTTTTAACAATGATGGTTAATTTATATCCTATGCATGCTTTGATTGAATATCATGAAAATAATTTTAGATATTGCTGATATAAAATAGAAGTATGTAATGAACAACTTTTAAAATAGAACTCTGGATTCTGATTTGTTTTATGAAAACTAGTAATAAATAATATGTGAAACTTTGCTGAAAAAGTAAAGAAAATGGATATAGTTCTTTTTTGAACTCCAGGATTAACCTGTTTGAATTAATATGAATTAAATGTTTATGTTGTCTGTTTTCTGATTCTGAATTTTATGTATATACATTTTAAAATAATTCTTTTACAGTTACCTTCCCTGGTTTGAAGTGTATTACAAGCTTCTAAATACTCTTGCAGATTACTTGGCTAAGGAGCTGGTAAGCTATTTTTTCCCCATTTTTAAATTGTGGTAAAATATTTATAAAACAAAACTTACCATTTTAACCATTTTTAAGTGTAAAGTTTTGTGACATTAAGTACATTAATGCTGATCTGCAATCATCAATACAATACATCTTTTTTTCCTTGCCTGTCTAAAACTCTGTCTGTACCCATTAAACAATATCTACTTATTCCTCCCCAACCCTCACCATCCGTGGCAACCACTGTTGTATCATCTGTATGAATTTGAATACCCTCTGTATCTCATATAAGTGGACTCACACAGTATTTGTCCTTATGTGCCAAGTGACTGGCTTATTTCATTTAACATAATGTCTTCACGATTCATCTATGTTGTAGCATGTGTCAGATTTTTTTTTCTTCTTGAGACTGAGTATGAATACACCACAGTTTGTTCATTCATTCTTCTGTCAGTGGTCACTGGGGGTGCTTCCTCTACTTTTTGACTATTGTGAATAATACAGCTATGAAAATGTTTGTACAAATAATGTTCTAGCCCTTGGATTCAATTCTTTTGGGTATATACCTAAAAGTGGAATTACTAGGTAGTATGGTAATTCTGCATTTAATTTTTTGAGGAATCATGAGAGCATTTTCCACAGTGGTCACACTATTTTGCATTCCTATCAGTAATGTACAAGGGTTCTGTTTTCCTCACAATCTTGCCAATACTTGTTCTTTTCTTTTTTGTTTAATAGTGTCATAATATGTGTGCAAAGTGGTGTATTATGGTTTTAATTTGCATCTCCTTAATGATTAGTAACACTGGACATTTACTTGCCATTTTTATATCTTCTTTGGAGAAGGTCTTTAATTGTGCAGACAGAAAATTACAACCCAGGGTAAATGCTCTGGGGACACAACAAGCATCACCTAAGTCAACCTGGAGAGTCAAGAAAAGTCTCTAGAGAAGTACTTGTTGGAAGTCTTCTGTCTCTGTGTCTCCAATAGCAAATAGGTGTTGAGTCAGAAGTTGTAGAAGGTCTGTTCAAGTCCTTTGCCCATTTTAAAATCATGTTGCGTTTTTTGTTGATGAATTGTAGGAGTTCTTCATGTAGTCAGATATTCATTTCTTATTAGATAGATGATTTACGAGTATTCTATCCCAATCCATGGTTTGCCTGCCCTTTTGTTCTTTTGATAGTGTTATTTGATGCACAAAAGTTTTTAATTTTAATGAAGTCCAATTTATCTACTTTTTCTTTTGTTACCTGTGTTTTTGGTGTCATATCCAAGAAATCTTTTCCAAATTCAGTGTTTCGAAGCTTTCTTCATATGTTTTCTTCTAAGAATTTTATAGTTTTAGCTCTCAATGAAAGTCTTTATGCTTTTTTTGTCTTAAAAATAGAAGTAAAAGCTGAAGTTTTGCTTTTGAATGAACAAACTTCTCTGGGATAATGATTTAAAAATTTTTCCCTTAATCTTTGATTTAAAAGAAAAGTTTTTTTGGAGACAGAGTCTTGCTCTGTTGCCCAGGGCTGGAGCGTTGTGGTGCAATCATCAGTCACTGCAGCTTCAGTCTCCTAGGATCAAGCAATCCACTCACCTCAGTCTTCCAGTTAGCTGGAACTATGGGTGTGTGCCACCACAAATAGCTAATTTTTAAACTTTTTTGTACAGATAGATTCTCACTATGTTGCTTAGGCTGGTCTCAAATTCTTGGCCTCAAGGGATCTTCCTGCCTCTGCTTCCCATCTACCAAGTGTGGCCATTCTTTGATGTTTTTAACAAGAGCTAATTTACTAAAATATTAGCTATGCTATTTGATACAATTTAATTGAAATAAAATGTGTTTTTAAAATTCTTTGTAATTGTCTATTATCTATTAATTTTTGCATTTAGGGTGTACTTTCCATTCACTTGTTATCTGTTTAAATTCTTATATGGTACTCTGTCACTCCTGACATTGTGTTTTTCTTGATTTCCCTGACATTGTCTCATCTTCATTTTACTTATATCCTCAGCTTCTCTCTTGGGCCTTTTTTCTCCATCTACACCTAAAATTTTAATGTTATTTATGTTATATTCTTGATTCTCTTTTCTCTAGATACTATTTATGGGTATTTCAGACATACTCTTTGTCTATATACCACTGTTTTCTGTTTAAGATGAACTTTCTGGAAGTTGATGTTATTCCACTGCTTACAATCGCTTCATAGTCTCCTCTTTTTCTTAGAATAAAATTTAAACTTGTTTGCGGCATGACGTATAATAACCTTATGATCTGGCATCTGACCTTCTCTTTGGATTAATCTGCTCCCGCTCATCTGCTGCATATAATGTACTATCTAATTATTTTGAGCCACTTGAATTTCCCAGAACATAACTCTATACAGTTGTCTGTCAAGATTACAAACCACTCACTAATTGTTACTGGTAGAACACTTGTCTTTTAAGAGTTAATGTAACTATCTTTTGAAACAAACCTAATGTCAGCACAGGTGCTTCTCTAGAGACTTTTCCTGACTCTCCAGGTTAAGTTAGGTGATACTTTATGTAGGTTTCCAGAGCATTTACACTGGGTTGTAACTCTGTGTCTGCACAATTAAAGTAATAATTGAGAGATGGAACTGTTCTATCTCTGTGTCTCCCATAGCAAATAGATGTTGAGTCAAAAGGTGTAGAATAAGTAAAAATACGTTAGAAAGTTTCGAATATTCAGTTTTTGGATATCCATTTTATAATTATAGAAACTAATATCCAGCTATTGTGACTTTTTTATTCACTGGATTCTGTATGCCAGGCTTTAAAGGCAATCATAGACAAAATTGTTCATGGAATTTTTAAAATAGGAATATAGTAAGACAGAATGTTATTTTCCTCACCCTAAATTTTTCCATAGGAAAAGCTTATTTTCATCTTTTCAGTATACAATCATTTGTTTCTTTACATCGTTTTAAAAGTTCCATTGACTGAATCTGGAGCAAAATATCCTCCTGGGCATAGTATTTTGAGTTTTTATTTAATTTTTTAAAATTATATAGCCTTGGTAGATACAGTTCAACTAAAATGGTATAGACATTTCTGTCTGCCCAGTATGGTGAAACAGGCACTATGTTAAACATGGATACAGACTATATTTGAAAATAAGCTTGTAAGAATAAAAATTAATGGTTTTGATAAATCAGCTGAAATCCTTCATTTGCCTTAAGTGGTGATGGTCCCAAATAAAGGTGAGTGTGGTCACCTTAGAATTAAAATATTTATAAATGTTCCCAGGAAGCTTAATGCAGTATTGGTAATACAAATGTAACTGGACTTTTGGCAATGTGGTTTGAACCCTGAAATCCTGGATTTAAATTCTATTTTTTTTTGAGACGGAGTCATGCTCTATCCCCCAGGCTGAAGTGCAGTGGTGCAATCTCATCTCACTGCAACCTCCACCTCCTGGGTTCAAGCGATTCTTCTGCCTCACTCTCCCAAGTAGCTGGGACTACAGGCATGCACCACCATGCCTGGCTAGTTTTTATATTTTTAGTAGAGACGGGGTTTCACTGTATTGGCCAGGCTGATCTCAAACTCCTGACCTCTTGATCCACCCACCTCGGCCCGCCAAAATGCTGAGGATTACAGGTGGGAGCCACCACTCCCAGCCTAAGTTTTATTTTCTAATACCCTTGTGACTTTGATTAAAGTACAGTGTTTATAAGTCAGATAATCAGTTCTGTCACTTGGAAAGTAAGGGAGGTATTATTTATATAAATAGGATTTAAATGTGTTATTAATAAATTAAGGTAGTCCTTTTACTCTTCTAAATTTGTCAACCAATTTTTTTATAATGTAATTGCAAGTTTTAATGTTTGTCAAAAGTCTAGTTGTTTATGTGTATGTGTTCGTGCATGTAAATATTTTTCTCTATGTATTTGATTGCTTAATTCTATGAAGTATATGTTAACATCATTTTACAGTTGAATAATTTTATGTTGAAGCTGTACAGTCATTCACTTGCCTAAGAAAATAAAACTGGAAATACAACTATTTATTTTTTTGCAATCAAAAGTCAAAACCAGAATTCTGGTTAAATTATTCATGATAATTTCTTGTTCTTTGTTTTTGTGAATGTACATGTGGAATTCACATTAATTATATTAGTTGTCCAAATTTTGAATACTTTTTCTTTAGTAACTTTTAGTAACTCTTACTGATAAATTATTACTATCTCCATACTGTGTATCATTTTTTCCCCTGATACCATCAGTAATACTGGAATATGTAAAAGAAAATAGCTATAAGCAAATTTATGTAATTTTGGCTTTCTGAGAAGAGGAAATAGGGGAGGTTCCATTTGTGTTCCTTATTTGAGGAAGAAATATTACAAGTTTATAGCATTAATTAAACTAGAAGTAAATCTGGAATTGTAGTACTTTTTTCTGTTCATTTCTAATTCACTGCCATGGGTTATTTAAATAACGTTTACAGTTCAAGTTATCCTTACCTGATCAATGTAAGAGAGTGCAACAGATTTTTAAAAACTAGTCTAAAAATTTTTGTACCTGTAGGAATTTTGTATAAACAGAGTATCAATATGTTCCACAATTTTCTATGGTACACTTCATTGTTTAACAGCCCAAGAGATAAATTGTTTATTTTGCAGTCCTTCTACAAGGTAATTCTAAGACATAACCATATGAGTCTCTTTTACAAAGGGAATTGGTATTATCTACAGTATTCTCTGATACATTTTGTTGTTTAAATGATCAAGAGATAAATCGTTTATGGCTTTTCATGTTATTCTGAAGAGTATTTCAAATAGGTAGTTTTGAATGAATACTTCTGAAAGTAGTTACAGAGATCTGATTTATTAAGTTTTGGTATAAATGGATAGACAAGGCATAAGAAAGATCGTGAGAAGTCTAAGTCTCGTATCCAAACTTACTAAAATTGCTAACTTCTCTGAACAATTGCCTTTTCCTTTTATTTATTCTCTCCAACATGAAAATAGAGAATAAGGATAATTATGTCTATAAAAATCTTTGTATATTTATTACTGGATTTGTAGTATGTGATGCAGAAAAATTGAGGGTGCACATCAAAGCACATTATTATTATACAAATCCTATGAAGTACATTTGCTGTATGTTTTATTTAATCCCATTTATTGTGGATCAAGTAGTGACCAGTAGCAATGTAGAAAAGAAATATTTAGAATAACCTCTATGTTCCATTTTAGTCTAATAATCTTACAATTGTTTCTATTCCTTAAAAATTGCTTTGGGATTTTAAAATGAAAATGGAAAATGAGAGTACTCTGTGATCTGATAAAAAGTTGTATTACTATTTTTATTCAATCCCATTGTTCTTCTGGATTTAATGATTTAGATAATTTCCTTTTATAGCATTAGTATATTTTATAATAACTAAGTTTTTCGAATACACATTTATACTAAATGGAAATATTGTCATTATTCTTCTGGATAAAGGAATTTAAATATGTTTTCATATTTATTAGACTCACATATTTGAATTTCAGTTATTTGAATGTTTCTGTGGAAAACATTTATATAAAATATGTCAAATATGAAAAGCCACAGTAGACTATGTTATCAAGTAGTTTTAATTGCAGTTGCTTGGTATATGTTTTATTTATAAAATGTACTTTTGCTTTTGCCCTAGGAAAATGATTTGAATGAAACTCTCAAATCACTGTATAACCACCCAGTACCAAAGGCAAATACTCCTGTAAATTTGAATGTGGTAAGTATTCAATCAGTAATTGTTTTTGGGAGTCATAGCTATGTCTCAATTTCATTAAGAGCACGTGAACCTTCAGGCAATTCTTGGCCAAGTCATCTCTGCTTCCAGGAAAACTTCATTGCTAGTACTAACATAACAAGGTGATAATATTGTGTCTTTTTAATGTGCTATAACTGTCATAACTTGATATATTGGGTGTGTATTTTTATAATTTTATAAAATTATTGAATTTAAAAAATTTTATTATAAATTAAAAGTAACCAAATCTATGAGGATATTTCACTTTTAAGAAACATTGATTTAGCTGGGCACGGTGGTTCACACCTGTAATCCCAGCACTTTGGGAGGTCGAGGCGAGTGGATCACGAGGTCAGGAGATTGAGACCATCCTGGCTAACACGGTGAAACCGCATCTCTACTAAAAATACAAAACATTAGCCAGGCGTGGTGGCGGGCGCCTGTAGTCCCAGCCACTCGGGAGGCTGAGGCAGGAGAATGGCATGAACCTGGGAGGCGGAGCTTGCAGTAAGCCGAGATCGCACCAGTGCACCACTGCACTCCAGCCTGGGAGACAGAGCGAGACTCCATCTCAAAAAAAAGAAAAAAAGAAGCATTGATTTTCAGGTGAAATTTGTGCATAATAAAGGAATATACACACATGCTTAATAACCCTCCTAAAATGAAACAGTACTTAGTAAGAATAGAAAATGACATATAGCATATAAATATGTGATAAAAATTCTGGGTGAAAAGTTTCATCTTCTTTCTCTATACATTAATGTATCTTCTGGTATTATCACAAACTACTGGAAATATGATTGAATTGCTGTTTGTCAGACAGCAAGCCTGAGATGGGATTTATTGTACTATTGAAACTTTTTAACGAAGTGTACCATCTGTATATAAAAACACTCACGTTTTGGGAGTTTTTGTAAATGCCCAAAGTTCAAGATAATAAAATATGGATGTTTTTATTAATTTTCTTCATGGATTTGGCATATGGGTTAGACTATTAAAATTTATTTATATTAATTTTTTTCTTCTAAAATAGTAAACTTTTTTAATAAAGAAGAAAAGTATAATGTTGCAAGAGAAAATGAGAGAAAAGCTGTCTCAAAGTATATATAATAATAAGCCTTTTGTGTTTTTATGAGACAGGGAAGTTGTTATTATATTTTGTTTGGTAATAGCTTTCCTCTTTTTAAAAATTAATTAATTTTTAAATTTTTCCATAAGTTATTGGGGTCCAGGTGGTATTTGGTTACACAAGTAAGTTCTTCAGTGGTGATTTGTGATATTTTGGTGCACCCATCACCCTAGCAGTATACACTACACCGTATTTGTAGCCTTTATCCCTCACCCTTCCTCCCACTCTTCCCCTCAAGTCCCCAAAGTCCATTATATCATTCTTATGCTTTTGCATCCTCATATCTTAACTTCCACATATCAGTGAGAACATACAATGTTTGGTTTTCCATTCCTGAGGTACTTCACTTAAAATAATAGTCTCCAGTCTCATCCAGGTCGCTGCAAATGCTGTTAATTTATTCCTTTTTATGGCTGAGTAGTATCACAGTTTCTTTATCCACTTGTTGATTGCTGAACATTTGGGTTGATTCCACGATTTTGCAGTTGCGAATTGTGCTGCTATAAACATGCGTGTGCAAGTATCTTTTTCATTTAATGACATTTTTCCTCTTGATAGATACCCAGCACTGGGATTGCTAGATCAAATGGTAGTTCTACTTTTAGTTCTGGAAGGAATCTCAACACTGTTTTCAACAGTGGCTGTACTATTTTACATTCCCACCAGCAGTGTAGAAGTGTTCTCTGATCACCACATCCAGGCCAACATCAATTATTGATGCGGATGTAGTGATCAGATGATCAGTTTAATATTTGTTTAGTAGATGTGTGAGGATCATATTTTGGGATAACAACATGTTTAAGGAGTTTTAAACATTGAAAAATTATGTTTTATTGCTGTTTGCTAAATAATATGGTGGCTGATGTTTACAGAAATATTTTGATTTTTTTGATCATGGCCTTTCTTGCAAAAGTAAGGTGGTATCACATTGTGGTTTTGATTTGCATTTCCCTGATTCATTAGTGATGTTGAGCTTTTTTTTCATATGTTTCTTGGCCGTTTGAATATCTTCTTTTGAGAATTGTCTATTCATGTCCTTAGCTCACTTTTTAATGGGATTGTTTCTTCTTACTGATTTGTTTGAATTCATTGTAGATTCTCAACAGTAGTCCTTTGTCAGATGTATAGACTGTGAAAATTTTCTCCCATTCTGTGTGTTGTCTGTTTACTCTGCTTACTGCACCTTTAGCCCTGCAAAAGTTCTTTAGTTTAATTAAATCCCAACTATTTATCTTTATTTTTATTGCATTTGTTTTTGGTTTCTTGGTCATGAAATTCTTGCCTAAGCCAATGTATAGAAGGGTTTTTCCAATGTTATATTCTAGAATTTTTATAGTTTCAGATCTTAGATTTAAGTCCTTAATCCATCTTGAATTGGTTTTTGTATAAGCTGAGAGATGAGGATCCAGTTTCATTCTCCTACATGTGGCTAGCCAATTATCTCAGCATCATTTGTTGAAAAGGGTGTCATTTCTCTACTTTATGTTTTTTTCTGCTTTGTCGAAGATCAGTTGGCTGTTAGTATTTGGGTTTATTTGTGGGTTCTCTATTCTGTTCCATTGGTCCATGCGTCTTACCCAAATTTCATCCTGTGATTTCATGTCATAGTAGTGTTCTCTTACATTATTCCATTCTTTAACCACTACTATTTTGTAGTAGACTAAGGTGGTTAGCACCTTAGTTCTGTTGCTTAGTACTTCAAAGAGTTCTTAGTCTAGAGCCTCTCCTTCCAGTCCTTTCCACAAAAGACTGTCAGATTACTCTTAGTTAAACTATATAAAGTCCCCTGCTGAAAATCTTTTGTAGTTCCCCTTTTCTATAGAAGTTGTCCAAACTTTGGCCATGCTTTCAGGACCATCCATTTCTTAGATTCAATCCAACTTTCAATTTTCCCCCTCTATTCTGGTCACATTGTTTTGTTCAGCTTCTTGAATGAACATCATGCTTTCCTTTTGGACTAAAGCCTCTTTGTTGACTGTGTTGTTAGTCTAGAACTCACAGTCTTCAACTTTGTGAAACCTCTTGTCATACAACCTAATGTGTTTTTTATTTCCCGTGACCCTCTCTGCTGCTTTATGTCTGCATCTTCTTTTGTTGTACACTGTCAAAGCGTAAAGGTTTAATAGTCATTTGTATACTGGGTGATAAAAAGCTAAGAATAACCTGGAATTTTTAACCCAAATTTGGGAGTCCACAGTGGACGTAGTTGTAGCTATTTGAAGGATGAAATATAGAAGAGCATAGAACAGAGGCTAAGTTCTAATTGCCCAAATAGGCTATAGGGAAAAAGAAAGGAGATCCAGTGAAAGAATTGGGGGAAAGAGCAGTTAAGAAGAAACTTAGACTTACAGCTCACTGACACCCAAAGAATGCAAGGTTTGTGCTCAGTAGAAATACAGTAGAAATGCCAAGGGAAAGGTCAACAAGAATAAAGAAGAGCCTGGGATTTTCCAAAAAATGGTCATTTCTCTCTGAAAGTGTTATATTTATAAAATGATTCTAATACTGTTAAAGAGTAATGGAGGTGGCATTAATGAGAAATACAAATGTGTTCTCCCTTTAAATTTGAGTATCATATTTGTTCGGGGTAAATAAATATCTTACAAAAATACATCTCAAAAATACCAGCTATTGAAACACTTCATCTTTATGAATAAGAATTGTAAATTAAAGATTTCTACACCTTTTTACCTATGATTAGAAGATTTTAGATTAAGTCACAGTCACTAAATGTGTAATGTTAGCCAAGAAAGTTAATGTCTTTAGATGATCCTTTTTTTCCATTTGAGAAATTGAGCATGTCAACTTTTAAGAAAGTTGTTGTAGTAATCAAATAAAATGATATGTCTGGATGTGCCATGAAGAACTATTCAGGTGTTGGTTGTAGTAAATTGAAGTTTCATCCCATCTGGAGAAAATACTTTCTTCTGAAATAACTTAAATTGTAGCTGAAATAATCTTGTCAAAGGAAATTGAGTGACTGTGTTCTGTTCCTATGTATAATAGTTATTTCCATAATTAAGCCTTCTTATATGCACTTGAATTAATAGTCTGATAGTTTCAAGTCTTGTATACCTATTCTAAAGTTACAATTTTTTTTTGAAGTGGAGTTTTGCTCCTATTGCCGAGGCTGGAAAGCAATGGCGCGATCTCAGCTCAGTGCAAACTCCGCCTCCAGTTTTGAGCGATTCTCCTGCCTCGGCCTCCCAAGTAGCTGGAATTACAGGCACCCGCCACCACACCGGGCTAATTTTGTATTTTTAGTGGAGATGGGGTTTCACCATGTTGGTCAGGCTGGTCTCAAACTCTTGATCTCAGGTATTCTCCCCGCCTTGGCCTCCCAATGTGCTGGAATTACAGGCGTGAGCCACTGCACCCAGCCTAGTTATAATATCTTAAGTATTGATAAAATCAGCTGTTATGTTTGTTTACCTTAGGTATGGATAAAATCAGCTGTTATGTTTGTTAATTAATTGCATTTGATTTCAATAACGGACTCCTAAAGTAATGTATCTGGTATTATGCTGTTAAATAAGTGGCAAATTGGGAACTAGGACACTTGTCTTCAGCTACTAGAGGAGATTTTAGTTTTATGATGCCAGATTAAAATGAATGATTATGGAAGTTTTTCTTCTTGTACAAGTGGATAAAGGCCGCTAGTAATCAGAGATTTTTATAAAAAGTTAATGTCTAATGAGAATGCTTTTTTTGAAACATTTCAAAATCATTAAATATCCACAGCATTCTCTACTCTTGTAATATGAAAATACTTTCATTAGGATTTTTCTAGCATAAAATTAGCAAATCAGCATTTAAAATAATATTTATAATTACTGTTATTCAAGTACTTTTTAGTGGCTAATTTGGCTACATAGGCTTGTCTCAACTACACAGCGAATTGTTGTGTAAGCTTCTCCCATGAAAGTAAGATATTCATTTTTTTCTCTCATGTATTATAAGAACCAAGAGATATTTATTGCCTGTGAGCAAGTTCTGAAAGATCAGCCTGCTCTAATACCGGTGAGTTAAAAGGACATTGGCTTCTAAAAATCACTATTAAATAGGAAAACTAATCACTTATTTCACTATGCCTTTAAGCTTCACTCCAGCCCTTTGGGAAGTGGTACATTTGACTCTTTTAAGAAAATTGATCATTTGGAATATATAGTGTTTTCTGTTTGTACTATCTTTTAAAGCATAGTTTTATGAAATATAGTACTATTAAAAACCATTCCAAATAAAAGTAGCTTATAGAGACCAAAATCTATGCATATTCTCCATTTTCAATAGTAGTAATTTTAAAGTATATTCACAGCATGAGATTTGTCACATTTTTTGGTCTCAAGATCACAAAAGATCTTGTGATTTATCTCCTATTGTTCTTCTACCCTGGAAAATTATACATTATGACTGTGTTAACTAGCTTGTTCTGACTAGTTCAACTGTGCTCAAATACTGGATAAAATATTTCTTTTCTAATCATTAATAAGAAGATAGTATTAAATATGTCCTTATGTGATTAAGATATTAAAATAATTTTGAAGATTAATATGAACAGAAAATAAAACATTTTTTGATGATTAAGTTGCACTTTGATTCTGGGTGGTCAAATTTGGGAACACTGTGGGAAACATGAAAGCATATATACACATTGTACTCTTTATGTAAGTATTGTGATGAACTGTTTTACTTCTTTAAACATTGTAGAAGCTCATAAATATTTGTTTGGCAGATGTGTAATGATTATATTCTGGGACTATTACACGTTTAAGAAGTTTTAAACATTGAAAAATTATGTTTTATTGCTATTTGCTAAATAATAGGGTGGTTGATGTTTACAAAAGAGATTTGTTGTGACTTACCATAGAAACTCAGGAATCTTAATAGATTTTGGTATATTTGGTTAGCAAGCTTTAATTTTTCCAGTCTACCTCAACTAAATGTGCTTTAATAATATGTATGTTTATATGTATGCATAGGTGTGTATGTCTATATATATTATATATACACACACATATATAGGTATATATGTACAAAATAAACCTTTCAGTAATATACTCTTTTTTTGCCTTAACAAGTTTTTCCTATTTTTATTTTAATTTTAAGGTCAAATATTTTTTAAAAAGTCTTAACTTTTTGTATGGTAATGCAATTGTTAAATCTCATATAAACCCACTAACTCATTTAAGAATCTCTCAAATTCAACAAATCCTGAATGTCAGTCAATGGCACTTATTAATTTACTCAATATATTTTTTTCTGATTTTCATTACAAATTATATGCTACCAATTTTAATTATCTTTCATATGTGATTTATTTTTGTTGATTAGCATTCTTACTTCATTGCTCCTGATGTAACTGGACTCCCAACAATACCTGAGAGTGTAAGTTTTCTATTTTCTACTTTAATTATTCCTATATTATGAATTTTGTTTATTTTGGTCTCACTGTGCGTTTTTCTATACAGAAATAGGATACATTGTAATTATCTGTGTTTGTGAGAAATAATGAAGAAATAAGGAATAATGATATTAATTTCTTTTCTTCTTTATATGTCTGCCCCTTTTCCTTCTTCTTAGTATCTGGTTGTAGATAAGGAAAATTAAGGACAATAATAGAAGGAAAACTATTTCTGTCATTTGTAATAATTAGGTAGGATCATATATATTCAGTTAGGTCTTCAGCTTCACTGTATATGATAGAAGAGATACCATAGGAGATGGCTTCTACTTGTGGAGAAGAATTCTAGCAATGGGAAATGTCTTCACACAAATTGTTATTTTAGTGAAATTGACATGGTATTTTTATATTCCTTCTATATAATGCTTCAAATCATAGATGAACTGTTCTTAAGTTCCTGATTTTAATTTAAAGTAATACATATCTTGCAAGGTTTGATGGCTATTGTAAGAAATTATAAAAATTGCTAAAATTTGCATTTTATTTCGAGTCCTAATTCTAGCCATACTAGAAATATTTTCAGTATTTTAATAGTTATTACAAATTAGTATTTGTAGAACTGTTTACATAGATAAGTAGAAGTAACAAATATGCTTTTATGATGTTTGGATAACTGTGAAAATGAAATATTCCCTTACGTAATTTTTCTTCAGCTTCCCTTGGAAAGTTAAAATGAATCAGTAAGAATAATTCAGTCAAAAGTAAAGGAAAAAAGTATTTCAATATATACTTATTATTTACTTTGGGATTCTAGTGTTTTTCCAAATGTTTTCAAACCTACTGAGTGGCTTCTAAAAGCATGTGGTTAGTGAAGGAAGTCCAAGAAGACAATCGTAAATTGTCTGATATCAAACCAACACTATCAATGGTGTTTTCAGTACAGATGGATCCAAAAAACCCTTATGAAAAGCTATGCATCAAGTTTCTCTTATGGGCCTGAGATAGATCATCAAAGCTCTCAGGTTACATAATAGATCCTAAAGTCTTGACTGCTGTACATTGTGGGCCAGGTACTCCTTGTTAATGTTTTCTTTAAGGCTGACTGACCATGCCTTGACTTATATGACCTTTATCCCTTCACTTCAGAGTTTCAAAGTCAAATTTGCTTCCTTCTACTCGCTCTCCTATTTAACTTTCTCTTAGATTTACTAACAAACAGCTAATAGCTCGATTTAACAAATGTCACGTTTTTAAAAAGAAGATTGCTTTGAAAGTTTCAAAGAAACAGACATTCAAAGGAATGTCCACTGAGAATATATATTTTTACGTATCTATTAACATGTTTTGTTTTGCAAAAGGTCCTGTTTAGGGAAACGAAAGCAAGAGAATAAGCATAAGGCAGCACCCTATGTTGAGATATAATTCCCCATCTAAAAATTACCTTTCTTTTAGATTGTAGGGAATATAGTAATCTTGAATGACATGAATTTTTATATGGAGAGTTGCATTGGAAGGTGAGAAAGAAAGGAATAAACCTCTTCCCACCAAATTCAACATCACTCACTGATAGTTACAGGTTCTATTGATGTGCTCTGTCATGATTACCAATTTGTGATGGTAAAGTTTCTACCTTCTGGAAATAGAAGAAATAATTGGATTTCTTACATTCTTGCCCAACTAAAAGTTTAAGCCTACTAGGTCATAGCCCACCTGATACTACAGTTTTTGTTTGTTATATCTTATTCAATCCCTTAATAGTTTGTTGCTCTCTGATTTATTTGTTTCATTATAGAAAATTAAAAATAAATAATAAGAAAGGAGAAGATCTAAAAGTCAAAGTTAATGTAGTTTATCCCAGTTTCATTTCATGTGGGGAATAAGAGTGCTAAATTAAGGAATCAATTTAGAGCATCATCAAATTATATTTGATTATAGTGGATATAAAGCCAGCCTGATGTGAGGTATAAACAAGTGAATTTCCTTAATAAAGTACCAAAGGGCTGTTTTACAAATTCACCTCATCCTTTGGGTACCTCGTGCAGGCTGTGTTGTATCAGTTGATGATTGTGCCTGCATAGTGAATGGTAAACATGACAAAGACTCAAATGTATTGTCTGGGCAGCAGTTTCTGAAGCATCAGTGTACATAAGAATCACCAGAAGTATTTGTTTAAAAACCAGATTCTTGGCCAGGTGTGGTGGCTCATGCCTGTAATCCCAACATTTTGGGAGGCTGAAGTGGGTAGATCATCTGAGGTCGGGAGTTTGAAACCAACCTGGCCAACATGGTGAAACCCCATCGCTACTAAAAATACAAAAATTAACCAGGCGTGGTGGCATGCACCTGTAATCCTAGCTATTCTGGTGGCTTAGCCACGAAAATTACTTGAACCTGGGAGGCGGAGGTTGCAATGAGCCAAGATCTCACCACTGCACTCCAGCCTGAGTGACAAAAAAAAAAAAAAAAAAGCAGATTCTTGGGGACATACACTACAGATGACAATTCAGCAGGTCTAGGTTGGGGCCCAGGAAATTAGCTTCTTTTCAAATACTTAGTGGGTAAGAAAGTTGGGAAATCTGTGATCTTCTGATCATCCTCTGAAAATACTTTCCTTGAGTAGGGTTATGTTTCAACTAATAATAGAGTGTTATGTGCTTTATGTGGCAGCAGACTAGTATTACACTTAATTATTTTAATGAATACCATTTTAAATAATACTATCCTTTGAACTTCAAGACTTTCTGGTAAATGTGTAAAATGTTTTTCTTCACGTTCACTGTGAGCTGTAACTTATACAATTATTTTTCACTCTTGCAGAGAAATCTTACAGAGTATTTTGTTGCCGTGGATGTGAACAACATGCTGCAGCTGTATGCCAGTATGCTGCATGAAAGGCGCATCGTGATTACCTCGAGCAAATTAAGCACTGTAAGTACTTCACACTTCTTTTAAGTAGCAGGTATTGAGTGTTTCACAAAAAGACCTAAAAATCTCTGCAGATTTAGAAATGTGCTATGTGTGCTTAGAAGACAATATCTACATACTTTTTTGATATATGGTTTTAATCTGGCTCTTGAAGTACAAAAGTCTGATTTATAGGAAGCCTTCTCAGATGCATTAAGTCAGGTTAATTATTTTTTCTTATCAGGAGCTGAGAGTTTTTTTTTTTCTTTTTAACTCTCCAGAGTTCGTTTTAGTGCCTTCTACCATATAAAGAATTCTTAAGAGCTATTATGAGATTTTTATTATTCACTTGTGGCTTTTTCCATTGGCGCTACTTGAAAGAAATCAAGGGGCCATGATAATAGCTGCTATCCTAACCTGGTAATAGGTAGATTCATCTTTGTTGCCAAGTAGTGGTTTGGGAGTAGATTGTATAATAGTTTGATTTAGAGCAGCTCTTCAGACTGATAATAACTTAAAAGTCAAAGTAGCATTTTTTATAAATCACAGGTTTTATGACATTCACTAAAATGTTCTTTTGGAAGGTATTTATTAATATGGTAAAGGCAGTGAGAAGATAAAGCTTTTTCTTGGGTATAGAAAAATATTCAAAAGTATTTTGCTAGATTTTATAATTTTTTCTCATTTACGCAGTAACAATTTAATACTTTCAACTTAAATTTTTTAAATACAAATTTAAATATTGTTTTAAGTAATCTATGATGTATTTATTTAGCAAAAACCATTGTTCAGTATTGCATGAATTTTCTTCACGAATTTGATTAATTGATAAAACAATATTTTTAATGTTTTCTTCTTCTGTAGTAGAAATAAAAATGTTATTCTGTATTTTAGCATTTAAAGTAGAAGGAGCTTCAGGATTTCTGTAGGATATCTGTTTAACATTTAACAGTGAGAAAGGTATTTTCAGCAAGATTAAATGACCACCTCAAGGCCAAACAGCTAGTTAGAGACAGATAATGTGAAATTGAGTCTTTTGATTCTAATTTTTGGGTTATTTCCATTACTCTACAATTGAAAAAAAAATACATACGATTGTACATATAATTTGTATGAATTTATAATTCACACAAATCTCAAAAATATGATTTTGAGATTTTGAATTATAATTTGATATGCCCACCCCTAAAAGTTGAAAATGCACTTTACATATTGAAAAATATATGCATTTAAAAGAGTAAGGGTGGATAAATGATGCAGTAATATCAGAGAAAAAGTACTAATCAATTACACATGTAATTTTTTTCTTACACATCTTAGCGATGTCAAGAAATTCAGTTTGACTCATTTCATATTTTAATTTGCCTTTCTGCTATTTTTAACTTACTATTGAAGTGAAACCATTCTTCTTCTTTCCCCCCAGCTCCTCCTCCTCATTTTTTAAACATGATTGTTTTAAGATTAAAAAAGGATATTTTTAAATGGATATTGTCCTCAAGATTAAAAAGATTGTATAATAAGCCTTGGAACTAATTCTTATCAGGATTAATTCATGTAACAAATGTTTATTAGGCATATACTATGTGCTAGGCACTTTCTAGTCATTAACCTTATTTGACTGGCATGAAACAGATTATAAACAAGTGAGCAAACAAACAGCTATTATTTATTAGCTAGGGTTACATAATGGATAAAGTGAGTGTGTGTACAGGGTAGAAAGTGATAGACAGGTTTCCATTTTATGTAAGGAAAGCCTCTCCAGTGAGGTAGTATTTTGTTTGTTTGTTCGAGACAGGATCTTACTGTGTTGCCCAGGCTGGTCTCAAACTCCTGGGCTCAAGGGATCCTCCTGCCTTGGTAGCTGGGACTATAGGCATACGCCACTGTGCCCAACTTAGTGAGGTAGCATTTGAGCAGAGATCCAAAGAAAGTGAGGGAATAAGCTATGTGAGTGAAACATAAGCTACTGTATTTGTGCATTGGAAATAAATCTGAGTATATGTTTTTGAAAAATATTGGTGTTTTATTTGTTTTAATTTATATCAAGTAATCTCTCTTTGACTCAGTTTCTTTAAGTGTAGAGTAGGAGGAATAGTAGCCTTAATCTCATAGGGTTGATGTAAAGATTAAGGAAATACATATATATGAAGTGCTCAGAATATCTGCATAGAATAAATGTTTAGTAATTATGAGATTATGAGATATAATTTTATGATAGCTTACATTTAATTTTTTTTTTTTTTTTTTTTTGAGATGGAGTCTCACTTTGTCGCCCAGGCTAGAGTGCAGTGACACAATCTTGGCTCACTCTAACCTCTGCCTTCCGGGTTCAAGTGATTCTTCTACCTCAGCCTCCCAATAACTGGGACTATAGGTGCCTGCCACCACACCCAGCTAATTTTTGTATTTTTATTAGAGACAGGGTTTCACTATGTTGGTCAGGCTGTTCTCGAGCTCCTGACCTTAAGCAATCCACCCGCCTTGGCCTCTCAAAGCACTGGGATTATAGGCGTGAGCCCCCTTACCCGGCCTCTACATTTAATTTTGTAATAGTCTGCATCTGCAGTTAGAGTAAAAATTAACGTTATTATCTTTTAACTTAGCATTTGGCTTAAAAAAAATTGCTATCATAAAGGCTTAGTATTTTGGGGGTGCTGTTTTCTATGTTTGATGTCAATTTACTATCAATCGTTTATGACGATTCATGAAAACTTGATGGTGATGTCACCTCTAAGTTACCAGCTCTGTTTTGGTTCACTCTCTGGGACTGTTGGGCTGATAAAAGAAACATCA
Organism: Piliocolobus tephrosceles; assembly: GCF_002776525.5. NCBI lineage: Eukaryota > Metazoa > Chordata > Mammalia > Primates > Cercopithecidae > Piliocolobus > Piliocolobus tephrosceles. The sequence continues at coordinate 54,300,124 of NC_045434.1, read as the reverse complement.
TTCAAATTCTCTTTCATGATCTTAGTCTTCTTTTGTGGAGGAAGCTGCTTTACTTGAATCTATCTTGAATAATTCTTTTTTTTTCTTTCTTTTTTGTTTTTGAGATAAGAGTCTGGACCTGTCACCCAGGCTGGAGTGCAGTGGCGTGATCTCCGCTCACTGCAAGCTCCGCCTCCCAGGTTCACACCATTCTCCTGCCTTAGCCTCCTGAGTAGCTGGGACTACAGGTGGCTGCCACCACGCCTAGCTAAGATTTTGTATTTTTAGTAGAGACGGGGTTTCACCGTGTTAGCTAGGGTGGTCTCGATCTCCTGACCTTATGATCCACCCACCTCGGCCTCCCAAAGTGCTGGGATTACAGGCGTGAGCCACCGCACCCAGCAGAATAATTATTTTATATATATAGTATATAATATATATCTGCTATAAATTCTGGGCATACTGGCATTTAAAGTCAAGGACTGGTTTCTTAACATAAATTAAAAGTAAACTATTTTTTAAAAAGAATTTAATGGTATCTCTGAAACATCCAAAGAAGAAATAGTTACCAATGAATTTACTTGTTTTTAAGCTTTTTATATTCTTATATTTTTATATATCATGGAGACTATAATGTACTTAATGTTAGGAATTACGTTTTATCCATTTAAATTTTTTTAAGTGTACAGCAAAACTTAATTTTTAGAAGAATAGTTGGAAAGGTGGCCTAACATTCATAATTCTATTGTAATTTCAGAAATTTTGTTTGTCTCAGGTATTCACTTTTTGACAATCGTGATTTTTCATAGTTATAATAGAATGATAATTATAAACCTTACAGCTTGCTGTAGGTTTTAGTGGTGACACTCTCATTAGAGAATCAGCTAGCTTGAGGGTCCTTTTCTTTAGGTGCTGTTTGTGGTTAAAAATGATAATTTCTTGCTGGGCACAGTGGCTGACGCCTGTAATCCCAGCACTTTGGGAGGCCGAGGCAGGCAGATCACCTGAGGTCAGGAGTTTGAGACCAGCCTGGCCAACATGGCGAAACATTGTCTCTACTAAAAATACAAAAATTAGACAGGCATGGTGCCATGCGCCTGTAGTCCCAGCTACTTGGGAGGCTGAGGCAGGAGATTCACTTGAACCTGGGAGATGGTGGTTGCAGTGAGCCAAGATCGCGCCATTGCACTCCAGCCTTGGTGACAGAGCGAGACTCAAAAAAAAAAAAAAAAAAAAAAAAAAGATTTTTAACCTTGAAAAGATAAAAAATTTAAAATTAAACAATTAATTTTAAGATATGTAAGCACAGATATCAAGAATATTGTTATGTTTTCAACGTTCTAATAGGTTTTCTCCCTATATTTTAAAGTGTGGTATTGTGTTAGTACTTATTATTATATTTTTGCATGTTTGAGTTTAATGAATTGAGACATAATCAGTTTTGTTTTTATTCTGTTGATTCATATGTTATTCTGTTGATTTATACATTGTCAAGTACACATGGAAAGGTTTCTGGTAATCCTGAACAAGAACATTGATTTTATCCATGCTGTAGGTAGGCCATAAATGTTTAAGCCCCAAGTGAATCTTGGCAGACTAGCAGAACATTGTGTTAGAGTCTCGTGTATTCAAAGCAGAGGCATAAATCATGATATTACAAGGGTGTATCAGTTGACTTACTGCTGTTTTGTGACCATAGGTAGGGAGGATTGCTGTTTAAAGCCATGTCATTGGTTCTCAAATCAGTCAGGCATGAAGCCTTGTCATATGCCTCTATAATTGTACCTCACCAGACTTTCTCTAACTAGTCAGCTGGGGCTGTGCATTTTGTCTCAAACACCCGGCTGGCCAGCATCTGACAGGGGCTTTCTCATCATCCTGTCAGTAATATGTTAACTAGAGTGTATCTTTGTGGCCTGTAGAAGCAGGTGGAAGGGATGCTTCTTTTAAAAGCAGATGTCTAAGTGTTAGCTATTATTTTGACCATTATTTAGTTAGTAAATATCACCCTCAGAAAGTCTATAAGCATATTAGTTACAGAGATTTGATTGTGTAGTGCATGTTATTTTGGGGATATTTAGAGCAAACAATATATTATGAGTGCTGGAATTACGTTAATAAACTGTAATTTCTTCCTTTGTTATAGTTGCCCCTAGGCATTTAAGCATATGCTTTTCTCTCCTTCTCTCATTAATTCCATAAAGGGCATATGTAAAAAGAAATCTTTCGATCTCTGGAAAATCAGCTATTAAATGTAGATTTTATAGGTTTAGTCAGACTGAAAGGCAGTCCAGAGGATTTTAACCTCTTCATCTGGATTATACATATTCTTAATTTGTCTCGTAATGATGCCACCTGTGTCAGCATTTAATCTGAAACCTAAAGTGCAGAGACTGTTTCTGGAGATGAGGAATTGAACATTTGGTGAGAGAATAAAGATTATGTAGTCCTGCTTCCTAGTTAAGGTTATTAAAGTGTATTTTTGCCCCTCGTGTTTTTAAAGCTGCAGCAGAGTGGTGCAGTTAAAAATTGTTATCATGATCTCTCAGGGAAAGATTCTAGAAGCAATTTTTAGGTTTTTAATTCTTCCCCAAACCCATAAGCAACCAGTTATGTCATCTGAGACTGGGAATAATTCTACTTACCAGTTTATTATTTCACATGTACACAGCTATTCTGAACATTGTATTTTTGGTCAGTGCTAAGTGAATATGACTGGAGTGGGGAAATGGTACTGTTGAGGTCATCAGGAAACAGTTTATTGGAAGGGATGTGTGAAGGTAATTTGGAGACTTCTGTTACAGGAAAACTAGAGGTGTTTGTATCTTCCAACTCCTGTAGTGATAATGGCTCGTTTTTCATGAAAATAAACACATATTTCTGCCTTATGATTTTGTCCATTTGAGTTCTAAAAGTAAATAATTGGCTTTTAATTCACAAAGAAGAGTATTTTAATTTAACAATTGTGGAATTATCAAAGAGTTGTATTAAATTGTGATTCCCCTAGGTTCTATAAGCTTTGTTCCTGTATGATATCCACAAAAATGACCTTGGATGATTTCAGTTTACCAAGTTTTTTTTTTTTTTTCTTTTTTCTTGTCCTTACAGCTTACAGTGTTAATGTTAGTATTTTTTATATGCAACAATGACAATTTTGTGCTGATAGTGGTAATGAACATTAAATAAAAGAAAAAAATATATGTGTTGGTTTTGTTTCTTTAGTAAAACTGTTGAGGGCAATGTGTTTATTTTAAAATGTACCTTCTATATTTATATGTTTTTACATACTATACTTTTTTTTTCATTTTACAGTTAGGCAAATTTTTTTCACTTCCAGTGGGCTTTCTTGTAATGCAGTTTAACTCATTGTTGACATCCTATTCAGTATTTTCAAAATGGAACTCGCCATCTTTTCCCCATAGTTTCCTTCTCCTACTATAAAGGGCGAAGTTGGTGAATCTCTCCTCCCTCTCATCTGTTTTCCCCACCTATATCCTATAGGTTCTACCTCCTTAATCTTTTCTTCTCCAAGTCCTGTTCTGCATTTCAACTGCCCACTGTCTTAGTTCAGCAGTTATTACTTTCCACAGATACTATTTTCAGATCATATATGCAGAATTCACATACATAAAATGATGATGTTAGTAATTATTATAGCCAATATATAATAGGGCATACTTTGAGCTGCTTACCCCACTGAGAAATTTATTTAAACTAACTCATTTAATTAGTATGTATTATGTGGTAGGTACAGTTGTTATCCATGGTAGACAGATGAAAATGTGGATTTTGAAATTGAGAGAGAGTAAGTTGAGCAAGGCCATAGTACTAGGAATTGGTTTAACCAGTTCTGTATGATTCCAAAGTATATGTTTACAACCTTTATACAATTTTGCCTCTTAGAATGACCATCTTGTAAAACCAAATGCATCCTTACCTTTTGCCCCAATATAGTATCCCTTCCCTTAAGGAGCCTCAGTTTATTATTTGAATCACTTACAGTGAAGTGACTTTTTTCCTTGTCTTTGTAGGTCTAGTCGATTATCTCTCAATATGTCATATTTATACCTTTCTCCCATTTTAAATACCACTTTTAGGGCTAGCACTTATCTTCTATTTGGACCTCTTGTTTTCTCATATTTTAGATTCATTCTATATGTAATTACTCAATCCTTCAGAATAAAAAACATCTATTGGTTACTCATTGCCTATAAACTGCTAAATCTGATAAAAAAAAACTATCCGTGATGTGACCCTAAACCTTTCTTTCTAAGGTTTTCAATTACTTATAGTCCACACAGATCTTTAGACAATAAAGTTATCAGGGCAGTTTTTTCTTTCTTTTTTTTAAATCTGGTTCAGTCAGTCACTACAATGTATTTGTCTCTTAGGACAGTGGTGATATGTATCTGTAGAAGATTTTAACAATAATTTTCTGAGTGAATGGATGAAATTGCACATTTTGCTCATCCTCATATGTGTTTTAAATCTCCCACATGCATGCTTCTGAATGTTTTTCAAAATCTGATTTACTTTACAGAAGGCTTAGTTTTAATGAGTAACCAGTGTAACATCTTTCATCTCTGAACTACCATAGCATTGACCACATACCCTTCTCAAATTTTAATTATTAGTGAATATGTCAAACTCTTGTATTAGATATCAATGTCTTTAAAAATTAAAAACCTGGCTGGCATGGTAGCTCATGCCTGTAATCCCAGCACTTTGGGAGGCTGAGATGAGAGTATTGCCTGAGACTAGGAGTTTGAGAATAGCCTGCGCAATGTAGTGAGACCCTGTCTCTACAAAAAATTAAGAAAATTAGCTGGGTGTGGTGTCACACGCCTGTAATCCCAGATACTTGGGAGGCTGAGGTGGACAGATTGCTTGAGCCCAGGGGTTCAATACTGTAGTGAGCCATAATCGCACTACCGCATTCCAGCCTGACAACAGAATGAGACCCTGTGTCAAAAAAATAAAACAAATAAAACCATGGGTTGTGTATGTGTTCATGTATATATTGAAGAATAAATTTAATTATTTTAATTGTATCAGAAAAGTTTTTAAAATAAAATAACATTAATTATATTATAGTGTAAAATATAAAGTGTTACTCTGAAAATGCCAGAGTAGAAGCTGTGTATTTGTCAAGCAGAAATATATTCCTTGATTTATCTCTTTGACGTTTGTCTCTTTAAATAATAAAAGTCTCTTTGTAAATCTTGAAGTTTCCAAGTTAGGTGCTAATTTCTTCCTTCCTTCCTTCCTTCCTTCCTTCCTTCCTTCCTTCCTTCCTTC